>NC_046617.1:5504888-5817597 GCF_900324465.2 Anabas testudineus | reverse complement strand
TGCCTAAACCTAACCAACACACAGACCTGAACTCATGTCCAGAGTCCTGTGATTTCTGCACTGCAGCTCCATTCATGAGCATTGTGCTTCATTATGCTTCATTCAAGTGCTTCAAGTGGCATGAGAGGAGAATACATCTAGTGCAGAGCGTTCCCTTAAAAGACGTCACGTTGGTTCTAATACACTTTTTAGTTACCTTGTTCAATTGCATTGATGTTTTCAAAATGTCAGTCGTGATTGATGTGAGGCAAATAAATTAATGAACAAATGGTGGATGCCGCGTAAACACAATATATTTATTTGAAATGTAGTAAAGTAGGAGTGTACAACAGTGTACGTCCATTTAATATGTTATATGTTAGTACCTCAACACTGAGGCTGCGGACAGAACTTGAGTAAATGTACATAGTTACTGTAACACTGAAAGCGCGAGCTTCAAACACCCACCAGCATTCACAGTAGAGATACTGCATCGTTTTTTTTTTTTTTCAGGAGCTGGATTTGGGTTAATTCAGTTCTTTGTTAGATCAGTTTGTGATACAGATTATAACATTGGACATGTGTTTGAAACGTCACAGCTTGTTAGTGGAAACCGGCTGCCTGTCTTTGAGTTGAGACTCTCCTGGTGAGGTGCCTGAAACTGAAACTGGGGGCTGCCACAGAAAAAGAAATACCCTCTTCTTCTTCTTCTTCTTCTTTTTTTTTTTGTGCATATTTTGCACACAAAAGGAGATTTCTTTGGCTTCCTTTTATCAACACTTTTGTTTACTTAGGATGTGCCAAATGCAGGATTTAGTGTCACATTTGTCTGAGTGTCTGGCACTTCCACTGAGCTCGTACTTCAGCGGCTCTTATTATCAGCCATTTTGAAGCTGTTACTCATTTTGCCAGTCATTTAGTTATTTTTGAGGCATTGTCATTTTCATGTTCAGGTACTTTCTGTCTGGCTTTGATCATATTTTGTACAAACAGAAACAAAGACGAAGCACTGAAGGTTTCTTCAGAACCTTGGTGTTTGTAAATATTAAATTAGGGAAGAAACATTATTATATTTAACAAATGTGAATGTTCTTGAAGGGAAACAAGGCCAAACAGAATAAAACATTATCACCACGTCCGAGTCTTTTTTGAATTTTTGCTCGTGTGAACTGTTGGCAGGCTCTTTTCACTGTGTGGAAGTTGATCGGCATAGCTCCCTTTATGCCTAAGATGTTTCAAGGAGAGGAAATTTGAAGCAAAAAGTTAAGTAATGAACAATAAGATTTAAGAAAAAAAAAAAAAAAACAGCCCTTTGAGAAACAGAGAGCGATCAGTAAAGTGGAGTATATCACAGCCCACCCCCGGATAATGTGTGGCGTTTTAGAAATGATCCAATATGGCTGATGCATCAGCTCTGCCTCCCCATTGTCTTCCACCCTCAACAGCTCCCTCCTTCCCTCCTCCACCCCCCATAATGCAATGCAGCTTTTGTTCACTCATTCTTTTAACCGTTTCTTTTGCTGCGAGTTGTCACGGCAGGACAAATTAAGGAAGCGGTAATAGGGTTATGTCAAGTAGACGGAGGTGCTGGCTCTGTGTGGATGCCTCCCTCCCTCTGTCTCCATGAAAGGTTACCGCGCTCGCTGGGTTTTGTCTCCCCCGCTGTAATGAGAAAGGCAACAGACGAGCCTCTATCAGTCCTGCAACACCTACTGACAGATAGCATTTAGAGACTGGAGAAAAAGAAGCATTAGGAAAAGAGCGAGTGAGCATCACAGGAAGTAATACAGCAACATGAGCATGACTGATCACAATGGACACGCATGACCAGGGAAAACAATCCCTCTCGTCAAGGGTGCTGTGCTTGAACATTTACCTATGTGACACCTTCATGTGTATCTACTGTATGAATGTTTGTAATTTTCTCTTCCGCAGATTTATTTCGTGCAGTGTTTGACATTCTCTATTGGAACCACTGATATTATGGCCTCAACAGGCCAGTATTAAAAGCAGATGTGTTTTAAAATATTGAGCAGGCATCGCAGCATTTCTGGTTCAGTATGATATTGCATTCATGGCTCCCACTCAGAGATATTACGCTCACATTTCTTCCACCTCCTTTGGGCAGAATCTCTTAAACCCTTTCTCTTCGAGCCGCCATCGTTCCGGGGCAGATGTCCGTGGAAAATCTGTATCAGTGCAATAGTCCCTGTAGCTACGTTTTGATGGCAGTGGAATGGAAGGAATGCAGGAGGTGGCGGGGTCGTTGTTGTGTGCTGCCGGTGATGTGGTCAGAGGGCAGGGTTGGATCTTAGGTAACAACAGCAGACGCTCCGGGCACTTCATGCTACACAGGAGGATTTTATAGCCTAGCAGGTGTCTACACACAAAACACTTCCACAGCCAGAGACACACCAACATAGATACATACACTGAAGGAAGCACACTGGGACTGGGACAGAGGCACACACCCACACAAACTTTATATTTAGAGCCTCTATTTCAGTAGCACTTCTCAAAACACAGGCGCTTAGCAAACGGGCGTCGTAACAAAAAAAAAAAAGAAAAAAGACACTGCTAGAAAAAAATATCCCACATAAAACATTCAACAGTCAGATTTATGAAAAGGCCTTTTAGAACAAATGGTATTTCAGAAGCGATTCAAAGGAAGGTATTGATTTAGCAAGTGCAACATCCAGAGCCTCCAGGCCCCTATGGAAGCTCAGCCAGTTGGACGAACTTTGATGGGACTGGTTGAAGAAAACCCTTAAGCTCACATGGGGTTAAAAAGTTAGGGGACAGACCATCTGGGATGTTGATGAGCCCTTAAACAGTCAATCCAATATCAAATTTGTTAATTTCATTACAGAACCTGATTCTGTGGTTACTACTCATTTATTTCCACACCGATGTCATTCAAACATTTTTAAATTCACAAATACATGACTGTATTTTATATAACTATGCCAATAACATTGTCGAATCCAACCAATACACACAATAATAAAAAACTATCAGGTGCTGATAGTTGTACAGTGACAGACACTTATATATTCACACCTCCACTCACCATTCTAATATGACATGTGTGTTGGAGGCCGCTGTGGCCCTCTGCGTCTGGCAGTATTGATATACCATTTCTCACCCACCGCTGCTAAATATGACAGCGTGGTAGCTGCAGTGTGAACCCTGGAGCCCCCTGGGAGACACACCAGCATTCACAGTTGTGGGAAATAGGTCTCTGGTTCCCCAACTGCCTGTTTAGAGTAATGGTCAAAGGCATACCTGCTGGAAGGGAACATTACTGGGTATGACCAATCTGCTCCCAAATGGAATGCACTTTATGTCACCGCACCAATCTGTGTAATTGACTTCGCTTTGGGCTGCGGCTATTATGGTTAGGGTTGCTTTTTGGTACAGAACATGGAATCTAAAATGCACGAGGACGGTCAATTTTGAGAATGATTGATTTGGATAGATTTGAATTGCGTGACATTTTATGGCTATAAAGAACACCTGATACGTGTAACGTGCTTGTCAAGCAGGACATCATGTCCGACTCAGTCCTCGTGGTCCAGGGCACTGCTGATTTTCACCCTGCCAGGTACTGTCCACTGTAGCTGTTGAATCAGGGACTGATTTAGGCTTTGGACAACAGGTGAATGCAATTAACTAGGTGGCAGAAGAGAGAAACAGCCGTACTCTGGACCCTGAGGATTGGATTGAGAACATTGGCCTGACTTATTGATTGGTACTAAACTTAGAAATAGCATAATTACAGTACTGCTTGGAATAAAAATGTTCTACAGTTACAGTGCATGACAGAGTTCACTCATACAAACACACAGAGTATGGTTTGCACTTGACAGACCATAGTTCAGCACTGACATGGCTAAAGAAATGCACTCAACACTTAGGAAATGGGCAACATTAATGAAATATTCTATAATACAGTATGATGTGTGCATGTACAACATACAAATCCATTCATCATTAAGTAGTACTTTTTATGTAAATTACACTAACAAAACTTAATAGATGAAATACCTATGCTTTTAAACCTGTGGATGTTACTGCTGAATCCTGCCTGTGGACTTTGGAGAGACTGACTTTTTGTTTTTTTTATTTTAAAATGTTGGGCATCTCAAGGTTATATCTTAAATGTGATATGTACAAGTTTGTAGATTTTCTTTCTATTGTTGTAAAGATACAGAGTAGTTTTTCTTAAATCTGTGATGCACAGTGAGTCAGACCTGTAACACTGAGCTATACAAATGACATATTCAGTCTAGTGCCCCATAGACAGGTATAGCTCTACAACATGTCTTTTTGTCTCTCTTGTATTCATTTCCTTTCTATTGAGCTCTTTTTTAATCAACTGCTCCAGCTTGGAAAGACAAAGTGGACAAATGCAGATTTGCTGGCTGAAACATTAGCATCTAAATGCACATCCAGTAGTCACACACTCACTTGTGACATCGTCCCTGAGAGCAACTCTTGCCATCACTGAATTTTTCATCATTGATCTGATGTGATTTCCATGCTTGGCCGTCCCTCTGCCCTGTCAGCTCCCACTCTATCACAGCCTCTCTTGGCCTAGAGGGCTAACAGGGTGTGAGCCATCGCCCCCGTTTGTTGTCTCCCACCATGCCTCAACAAAACCTTTCCTTGTGTATCACATACCCCCTGGCCTCGGTGCTTCATGGCCACAAGCGAGCCAGACCTTTGGATAAGAGGTTGGTAAAACGCTCAATGTATTGACATTGACTGTCCACCGCCATAAAGCTCCATCACCCCCTCCTTTCCTTCCTTGTCAAAGCAGCAGGAGGAGCAGTGGCACTGTGTGTGTATGTGTGTAGATGTTGTGGTGTGCAGGGTCGATATATGACGGTGTGGGAGGCAGAGCCAGTGCCCCTCGGCTTCTACTCTGCCTCCTCCGATGGAAGCTTTCGAAACGTCCTTATATCTGGCCAGAGCTCTGTGAGCGATGGCCGGAGCCAACCTGCTGATCTTAGCACCGGGTGCATTAGTTTGCCATAAAGAAGCAGTGATTGTGAGATGCAGCAGGCGAAAATATATGAGGATGAATGACACCATATAAAAGCCAAGCTCTGTTTCAAAATCCATTAGAGAAGCAAGTGCCTCAGCTCCAAACACAGCAAAAGCCAGCACCCCACATCCTATCACTGCATCCAATTGAGGCATGGATCGCAGATCACTCTTGCAGTTCCTCCCTTAACTGTCCATTTAATCAAAATTTTTAATCAATGCATTAGTATATGACAGCTTTGGGGGGAGAAAAAGCATACTTCACTCAGTGCCAGATATTGGCATCCAAAGATAGGTGGGAGATGAATGCGGCTCATTTGGTGCTAAGATTGAACAAGTGCTTTTTTTTTTTTTCTTTTTGCCTGTGTATGTGTCTACAGGCACACTTTCTTCTGGATTTTATGGGTGCAGACACGTGTAATTGTGCGCGTGTTTTTCTTTGTGTGTTTATGCGCTTCCGTGAAAGCTCCAGCCTCCCCGTGGCTCTGCCTCCTAATTACTCAGATCTGCACTCAAAGTGAAGAAATAATGAACGAGAGCTTTAATTATGCCTCCAGACAAAGGATCCCTGATGCCTCTGCAACACCGTTGGCACACTGCGGTGGGTGAGGGCAGGTTAAACAGGAACCATTTCCTCCGGGTTCAGAAATCTGGTCAGCCTTGAATGCAGACCGGGCCTACAAACTGACATGACGCCAGAAAGCACAGACACTGGAAGGGAGGAGGAGGGAAGAGTGTAAAATGGACTCCCTGATTAAAGAAAAAAGAAAAAAGATGAGCTACATAGGTTTGTTATCTCTAACAGATATGACACAACCTTTAATTAGCGGGGATCCCTGAAGCTCTGGGCCTGAGATATAATCAGCGGACCTTTAGCAGGAGCACAACCCTCCCCTCCCTGGGTACCCCCAGGGCTGGCTGATCGAGGCATCCTTGTGCCCCCTCTTCTGCAGCAGGCTTGGCTGGCACTCTGGAGATGCCGGATAATGAGGAAGCCTGTCAGAGGGGCACTTCAAGGGTGCCCCTCCAAAGGCCTTGCTGTTTCTCAACAAAATCTACCATCACCAAACACTGCTGCTTTGTTTTCTTCAGAGTCTCAAGAGGTCTTGGCTGCGTGTCCGGCGTAGCACGGGTGTATGAGAGTAGGTGGGAGCCAAACTGCTCCCCTGCTGAGTTACTTACATGTCATACATATTTACAAAGTTTGGCTGTATGGATAATATTGCATAATCTGACATGTTTGTGTGGTTCTCTCTTCCCACGTCTATAGTGGTGGAGTGCAAAGCCTAGTGGTGGGAAGTACAAGAGGAAATCAGACACATGATCTCAGTATTTGTAAAATCCTAGTTACAGCCCTTACTGTAGGGTTCAGTGCTCAGCTTCTTCCTTTTTCTTTTTGTCGCTACCGTACAGAGCAAAACAGCGATCACACCACATAATGCTGTTGCAGCCACTGCTGCCTTAATGGATTATTTTGCACCACGTTAATCCGGCCCTTACTTACTTACAGGATCTGAATACCTCCACTGTCGGAGAGATGGGAGTTAAGGGAAATAAACAGTCATCTCTGATGATGATTAGTGTGAGTGTGCTGTATTGATCAGCGGTCATGCGATAAACAGTGGAGAACAGGAATCCGCCACCAATCGTTTGGGCCCCATTAGTCGCTGCTTGTATTGCCTTTGATTATTGCTGACTGAGCTCCCAGTGCATGTGATGGCTTTTTACTGCTAGAACTGCTGCTTTCAACCTTTTTCTTTTTTTCTTTTTTTTTTTTTTTTTTGAGGGGCACATTAAAATAACACTGGCTCAAAAGACAAATCACTCCACATCTTCTGTCACATCGAAGCCGCGCCTGATATAAAAGGACGGATATGTTAGCAGATGTTTTTGAAGGAGCTTAAAAAACTCGTAATGCTTTAAATCGGCTAAATCTTGGAGAAGGGACTCAACACAAACGCATACGTGTTTCCACGCACATGCAGACTATGTGGCAGTCGAACACACTTCTGCCTCGGAGGGTAAATCCTGTTTTTTAGCAGGCCAGAAAAACAGGCTCAGAAGACAGACATGACAGTGATGATGATGGTGATTGTGGTAATAATGATTATGCTGATTATTACAGGGCTGCCACAGCAATGTGGTGATTGCACTGCAGTGTAAGAAATAGAGGAAGACAAAGGGCAATGGTGACAAAAAGGATGATGAGGATATGATGATTAAGATCACTTTTATTTTCTCGCGGTGATCAGCTGTGAGCTGTTCTCAGCAGTTGTTGATCTTTCTTTAATTGGCAGAAGAGCAGCGTGGGGAGCAAACTGAGGACGTATCCGCCATGTTTGAGGGCTTTGATTTCACATGGCAAAAAGAACAGGCACAATTGAGAACATTCCAGCAACTCTCTTTGAAGGGAGTGATCTAGCGGTGCTCATTTTAATTATTAACTGGTTGAGACAGACAGAGTGATAAAAAAAAAAAAAAAAAAACGAGCAAAAGAGCGGGAGACGGAAAAACACATACAGTAGAGGAGCCACAGGGAGATGGATCCCAGTGCCAAACCGTTCTTCTTGCACCACGTCAGATATCTGTGGCGACTGATCTTTGCATCAAACAGTCAGACCAATTATCCAGGAACGAGTCCGTACACTGGCTGTAAAGATGGCTGCTGGTGGAGGTGAGCATTTATTTGAATTACTGATGTTTTATTAGTCTCTTTCTTTTCTGCGGAGTTCATGAAACGCAAGTATGCATGTGTAATTACAGGTCAGCCATCTCCCCGCTGCCTGTTTGGAATTATTTAATCTGCAGAGGGAGTGACCCTGAGCGAGTTAATTCTCTCTGTGGTTGTGTCTCCCACAGCAGGAGCCCATTATTACTGTCAGCGTGGCCACAGCGCCAAACTTAGAAGGTGAGACTTCAGGTAATGTCACTGCAGAAAACCCCCTAGAATGTGCTAGCCATGTTTAACCCATCTTCTGTCAGGGGGCAAATGCACCTTGCAGACATTTGCATCAGTGCACCCTGCTGAAGGATGTTCAGGCGACTTGACGTACAGTAAAACAAACTCCGTCAGTGTCACCGATTTTGTGGCACTTCTTCCATCGCCATTAGTCTGGCTCTGGCAGAAGAAGACAGCATCCCCTAATCCTGTCTACAGATCTCTAATTGTTGGTTTTTCAACCAGGAAAAGCCATCAATGACCCAGATGGAGACTGTCTGCCTGTAAAAAATGAGTCCATATGTCGTTTACGCCAGCAGGTTATTATGATCAACAGTAACATATTATAGTTAGGCAACCTCTAGTGGCCGTAATTATCAGAGATGGAAGTTACTCTCATCACTGTAACAAAGTCAACTTTAGTGTACTTCGAGTATTTTTTACTGTAATTGTAATTAGATATGTTTATTTTCAAGTATTTTACTTTGTTTGTTACAGAATAAACAAAATAAAAAAGAAATCCTGCCATAAACAGTCCCCATACATGTAAGTGCACTAGTGTAAATGTAGATGCGAATCTTAATGTATCCAAATTAAAATCGTGCACAGCTGAGAATGAAGTTAAACATGAAGAAAGGATCGACTCAATTCTTTAAACTTTCCCCAAACCTTCGAATCAGTCCTACAAACAAAGGACGTGAAGCCACATACCCACAGTGTACCGCTGCACTCACTCATGTTTGCTGGGAAGTTGTTTTTTTTTTCCACCGCTCTGCTCAGCCCACCTGCTGCAAGGTGGCCAAACAGAACAGGGTCAGCTCGAGGTGAGCAGGGCACTGAAGACATATGAGCTTAAACAAACCGTTTCAGATAGAGGCTGAAAACGTGTGCGGCGTTGATTTTCAACAGAAGCAAAGTCGAGCAGTTGGAAGGAATTTCAATTTGTCCAAAATAATTTCTGTAAAGTTCCAGAAAAAGACAAAAAGCCCAAAGTTCTGCATAATATGACCTCTTTAAGGAGGGGCTTATTTTAAATGAAACCGTATTAAACCCATTACCGTAACCGTGTTTTTGATGGTTTGAATCGTGACCATTGGGGTGCAAGAGATGCTCCTATGAATTGCATGAGAGGGTATAGGAGGAAATGACCTATTGAGTGATCATGTTTGAGGACCTAAAGATAGAGGGCATTTGTTTGTATACTGTACAAATTGGAACGTGTGCCTCGTCTTCATGGTTATTACCTGGAATGATAAAATTTGGTAGTACAAGAGTAACCGCACCTTCTCGTGGCCTCGTGATGACCCACGTTCAAGCCCTGCTGAGACATTAAAGGCATTGAAGGCTTGGATGCGATTCGGGGGGAGATTTCTTGAACTTTCCTACACTTTTACAGTAATAGAGTCTCTATAAGCAACCGGCTCCCGCGGTGTAACGAACACACCTTAAGCATTCCCTTTGTCTGCTTCTTTTAAAGCGGTATCAAACAGAATTAATCAAAACTGATACATGGAGAGGAAGCCCTGACTTGTTTTTCTTGTACAGTTTATGGCGCTCTACAGAACATGCTCGGCTGGATGCATATTTACAGCTCAGTGGACTCAAGAGCCCGTGAAGAAAGATTTCATGACCGGATCTAATAACAGCCTGTTTCTGTTTTAACGAATTTTCCCCTGGCTTCGCAGATATGCGTGCTATATAAACTGTACAGTTTGTGTCCTTGAGCATGCGCGTGTGCGTGTGTGTGTACACACACAGACTGAGGGGAGGGAGGTGGTGCCGGCCACAGAGAGAAGGGGGGGGGGGGGGGGGGGGTGTGTGTTTGCGAGGTGGGGAGGCCGCAATTAAAAGGCAGCATGCAGTGTCCCAGGAGGTGCTAATACCCAGGATCAGCTGTTCTAATGTCATTCACATCCCCTCTGTTATTCAGCCAGCCCCGTTTGATGTATGAATCCAATGGGGACTTCATCAGTAACCCCCCCCCCCCCCCTCAACCTCAATGCTACCACCACCACCTCTTTCATACCCCCACCTTAACCCACCCTGCACCCCCCCCCCCCACACACTCCCCGTTGGCTCTACAGCCCCTCCTCCTCCTCCTCCTCCTCCTCCTCCTCGACTTGCACAGAACCTCCCCTTCTGTGTCTGAATGCTTATGTTGGCTTTTATCGCGCTCAAAGTAAACAGTCGTGCCAGGGATAGTGAGAGAGAGAGAGAGAGAGAGAGGGAGAGAGAGTGTGTGTGAGAGAGAGAGAGAGCCACAGTGATAAAGCTGGAACATGCATATTGTCTGCGCGCCGCTCGCCTCCTTGCTTCATCTTCAATAGAGACACAAAAGCCAGCAAAAGGAAAATTTAAAAGGCAAAAGGAGGCAGAAGAAAGGAAGCCATCTGAAGAGAGAGAGTGAGAGAGAGAGAGGGAGAGAGAGAGAGGGAGGGAGCGAGCGAGCAAGAGAGAGCGAGAGAGAGAGAGAGAGGAAGAGAGAGAGAGGAAGAGAGAGTAGAGCGAAAGGATCTCCCTGCTAAATGCGCAAAGCGTCCCGTCACCCCACGCTGAGCTCCATGGCCAACTCCGGCTGCCTGCTGCTCTCCAGCTCCGGGATGCTACCTCACTCGCTCCAGTGTCCCCCTGCCTTCCTCTACCTGCCCGAGGTAAGACTGAATGAAGCCGGCTTTGTCGCACTCGCTCTTCCTCACCCACCACCCACCACCCTCTCTCTCTCTCTCTCCCTCCCTCCCTCTCTCCCTCGCTCTCCATCCTCTCCTTTCGTTCCTCCGTGCGCTCCTCGGCGGCACGTGATAGCATCCCACTTTTTGCTTTTTGTTGTTACCCTGAGTGCTTTAACAACCCCCCCCCACCCTCAACTCACCCCCCTAGCCATTGACCCTCACCCTGCGATTGTGGGAAAGAATGGGGACAGGAGGGGAAGGGGGGGGTTGTCACCTCTTTAATTTCATCCTTTCAAACAGTCTGTTCTTCATTTCCTCTGCCTTCCTTTCTTGCCCCCCCCTCTCCTCTCCATCCTCTTCTGAGTGAAATTAAAGCAGTGAATTAGCGATTACTGGGACGAGCACGCAGCGTTTGTGTACATCAGACGCTTTATGATTCATTGTGCTGTAGAAATGTTTTCTCGGTCACTTCGCTGTGCTCACACTTCTCATCACTTCTGTGCTGCAAAGATAAGACTAGTTTGGAGTTAGGTGTGTTTTTTAAAATGCAAGGCTCCTCAGAAAATTGCTTCTTCATCTTGACTTTTTTTTTTTTTTATGCATAAGGATGTCAGCTTTTTATTTAAAGTGTTTCTTTAAAAAAGAAAAATATGCGCAAAATAACCTCTTTTATTTTCATTTTTTCTTGTGTGGTGCCTACATTTTGAATGTGTTACCTAATCTGACCCCAAACCTAGATGCTTTTCCACATTTACAAACTGAAATTCTACTGAATTAAATAATAATAATTGAAAACACACACACACACGTGCGCACACACACACTTCAACTTCAACAAACCCATCAAATGTCCACATGAGTGAGGCCTTCAGGGTCTGTGCACAAAAGTAGTCCTTCCCAGTGTGCGAGGCTGCACTGCTGGTGTTTCAGTTATGTTAAATAAAATAAAAATGTACGTATCCGTGCGTCGAAGTTGTTGTGTGGTATGAAAACAAATCTGTGAAATGTGAAGTAAGGGATTTCATTTTCTCGGACATCTGTTCGTTTCCATCCTTATCGCTTGATGTTTCACACGGTGAAGTCGTTTTGTCACCGACAAAATAAACTAGTTCTGTTTCCTATAGTGTGAAGAACGTCTCAGTTTATTAAAAGCCCCACAACGAGCTCTTTACCTTCCACACCCCTTCATTTTTCTAATGGTGATCACCAGCGAGTGGAGACGCTGAATAATTATATATCTCTGCAAATGAACATTGATCCCCCCCCCCCCCCCCCCCTTTTTTTTTTTGTCCTCCTTGTTTGAAAATTGATTCTGCCACTGATCCCCCTGTTTTGTGAAACCTGAAGACTTCAATTTTCTGGGAGGGGGGTGGGTGGGGAGGTGAAAAATCAACAACAAGGTGACTCTTAAGAGCCAGTGTGCCTGTCTATCTGCTGAATTATTCACATGTTTTAATTCAGCGAGTTGAGGACCTGAGTGCTGTTAGTGCTGGGATGATGGTGGGACGGTGGTGGGCCGGGTCCAGCGTGCAATTCGCTTTTTTTTACTGCCGGCAGCATGTGTTGCAGTAAACAGCGTGTTACTGCAGTGATTGAGGGGAAATAGCAGTGAGGGGTGCTCGCGCTAGAAACTCCTGCTTTCTCATTTTGAATCCTCCTCCTCCTCCTCCTGCTCCCCCGCCATCATGGTAATGGCCCTCACCCCCTCCCACCCATCTGTCCAGAGTGAGGCACACCCCACCGGCCGGCCGGCCGGCCTGCGAGCAGGTACCACCAACACACCCTGACCGCAGAGGAACCGTTACAAACCTGATTTTATAAATATAGATTTATTCATGTGATGGTTCTGTGTGTGTGGTGGGGGCAAAGCGCAGGATAATCGCTCACTTTGGGTTGGTGGTCAGTAAACATGAGGTTTTTTTAAACATCAGTTTATTTAATGACGGGATTAAACTTTTAAATCCCTTCACATTCATACTGTTTGGATCATTTGTACATTTTTGTGTAAATGTACAAAGCTTTTTAACGGTTTCCTTAAAATGTGACTACACTGAGTTTAACTTACACAACAGTCTCGCAGCATCTGTATCCTCAGGATGGCTGGGCTCTCAGTGTGTGTGTGTGTGTGTGTGTGTGTGTTTACTGTACACCCACAGTAGATTCCTTTAAAAGTTCGAGACCGAGCTGAAATGAAACTTCCTCTGTGCTATTTTCTTGAAGCATCCTTTTTTGTCTCACATCCCTTTAATGTATCTGCAGCTTTGTTCTTTTTCTCTTCTTCTCCTTCTTCTTCTTCTTCTTTTTTTTTTTTTTTTTAATCTTTGCGGTAAATTCTCGCGCTGCAGCGCTGTGAAGGGAAGCAGCCCTCTGATTCACACACTGTGGCCAGCATCTTTACCCCACCATCCCTTTTCCTCCCACATCACCCATCCTTCGTAGGATGCTGTCCGTGTTCTCTGCCCTCCCCCTCACACACACACACACACACACACACACACACACACACACACACACCGCTGCCGCCGCCGCCACCACCGCTCTCCTGCTTCCTCCCCTCGCCACAGTGCAGGGCTGCAGCGTCGCCTCGTGTAAGATGACAGCCAGAGAACAGAAGGGGAATAGATTGAGGTGATAGCCTCTGTCTCACAGTTTGTTTGCATTTCAAATAAGACACTGTATTAAGTTGGGCTCCGAACAGCTTTGCTTATTATGTGTGAACATGGCGCTGCATGATATCACAGGAAGACAGGAGTTTATTACATAAAAGATTAGTGAAGCATACCTTGCCTTTATTTGTGTGCAGCAGTGTTTGGGTGTGTGTTCTCAGGCAGTTCGCTTTGATGCTCTTTGTAGTCGGCTGCGGCACGTATAAATCCCGGCTAAATGTTTGTTTTCATTAACACAAGGAGAGACTCCCTGCGGTGTGGTGGGAGAACTGTGGGCTTCTGATTACAAAAAAAAAAAAAAAAAAAAAAAAAAGTGGCAGTATCACACCACAGCTGAAGGGCCGTTCCTCTTCTCGACAGGGGGAGAGTTTCTCTACCACACCGCAGGATGATGTCACTTTTCTTCTACCGTCAATTTGTATTGTGGTGGCTCATTTCATGAGTTATGGTGCTAGATATTGAGGGAGTTATGAATTACAGTGTGGTGAGGCTTTTACGGGATGCAATGCTCACTGCTGTAGGCCTGTATTAAAGTATAAATATATTTATGGTACAAGCCGAAGCTGACGGGGTGGCTCAGGTTTGCTCATGGTAGTTAGTGGCTGTCTTCAGAGCCATAAAAACATGGCATCTCATGGATTTTCTATTTACCAGGCACTGGGTGGGCATATGGCAACGCTCGTAAATGTAACTCTATTATCTAAGACGATGCTGTTGGGTGGGAAGCAGGGTGTTACGTCTAAAAAGGAAAAAAAGCAGCAGTTGTTATTGTCTTCATGTCACATCTCTCTCTGTGTCTTTGCCTCGGACTTATCTGGAGATCTCCCATTTTCTAAAATTGCCTTCCTTTGATTTGTAATTGGATTTTCTATCATGGCATTCCACTGCGCTGATGTCTATTGTTATTGTTGCATCCATTGATTCCTTTTTTTTTCTCTTCGTCTTCTTCTCTTTTTTTTTTTTGTGGCTTCTTTGATCGGGCTGTTTTGAATTTTTCCCTTAACTGTACACGGCTTCGGTGTCGTTCCAAATGATTAGGTCACTGAGAAGAGGCGATCCTTTTATGCCGGCGAAATCCTGGGAGGAATTGCCCGGGTTCTCTGGTTTCAGCAACCTCCACCTCCTCCTCCTCCTCCTTCCCCCCCTCTTAGTCCTAGTCATGCCGATCTCTTTTCTACGACTGTAAAGGAACCGACTGCCTCCCTCCGCGCGCACACACACTGATACATCTGGTTAAAGGGATGCAGAGAGGAGAGGACTGGGAATACTTGTGACACGCTTCCTCCTCAGTTCAGGCCTTGATCCTGCCTCCCGATGTGCCGCTATTCACCTGGACTTGAGATATCGGAAGGATCCAGGTTGGCGGTCTCCTGGGAGAGGACTAATGCGAACCACGCAGAAACAGCTCCTTCCTGGAGAATAATTATTGTAGGCCAAGCTGTACTATTGACAGCTGTAAATGGGGATGCTGTCTGGAACTGGGGGAGGCCTAATAGGTTTTTGTCCCAACATGGGCTCTCGTTAGGGCCATGTGGGTGCACTGGAGATGCGTTTGAGAAATAACCCGCTGCTTCACTGGGCTTCAAATAGGACTCAGAGAGATCACCACCCCCACCATACACCCCCCCCCCCCCCCCCCCCCAACCTTTTGGGAAAAAGGGTGAACACACAGTAGTTAGTTCTGATCCACTATTCTCCGTGTATACATTCCCATCAACTTTAAAGGACATGGCTGATGATTTACTTTATTTTTACATGCTTTTAGCAAATTCCATGAAAAAAGTAAAAGTGTGTGTGTGTGTGTGTGTGTGTGTGTCCAAAGACTGACATATCCTATACCACTGTACCGTAGGGCTCCTTCCTTGCTATCAGATAGCCACTCTGTTGCACTGGGTGACGAGTCACTGCCATGAACATGGTAACGATACCTTATTTAAAGTCAATCCCACAACACACCGTCCTGCTGCTGGAAACACTTCAGCACAAAACGTGTAATAATCTGCTGCTTAAAATAGTCCCCAACAAAAGCAATTTATTTTTGTTTGAGTCCATTTTTTTAAGAACAAAATCACAGTCTCCAGCTGTTTTTGGACATTTCCAAACTTTGCTATTTGTGAGTTGTTTTTAAAGACGTGTCTTCAGTAGGACCAGTAGACTGAGAGCGCAGATATTGGTATTTTTTGGTGAATTGTTAACATAAAGGGAATTATGGCGCAACACCAGCCTTATACTACACCGAACCTCGGATCAAGACATTTGTTTCATCCGTGTTCTCAAGTTATCAGATTTTTCTTCTGTTCTATTGTTCTGGATAAATCTTACATTTGAAAATTTCCATTATATCACAAAGCAGTGCCAGCTTGGTTGTTTTTCTGACAATTTAGTTGAGCACATTTCACTCAGATTCAATCAGGCACAAATAAAAAAAAAAAAAAAAAGACTTAAAACTCAATTTCATGGGCTCTGGAATATACCTCTCAATATGTTCTATGTTTTGGTGTGAAATCATTCAGAGTCTTTCTCTCGCCGCCGTTCAGCTGTTTTGTCCCTTAAACAGCTGATTCATAGCAGCATAACAAAGGCGGAGGGACTGATTGAAATGTTTTCTCACTTTTCTCTGCCCCGGAGGAGAATTGTAAATCACAGCTCAGTCGTTTATTTTGAAATTTCATTCGGTGTGTGAGTGAGTGCTGCCTTGTTCTTCACAGAGACTTCACAGTCAAGCTGACTTGTGTGTTTTTTTTTTTTTTTTCTTTCTTTAGGCTACCCACCGTCTTACTCCACTAGACCTTTGTAAATGGAACAAAATGAAATTTGTTCCCTGTATAGAAGAATGGCACAAACAGTGCAATAGATTTACTCACCAACAAAGCTTTTCCTTTGGGGTTCAGGCTGTATTTTTAATGTGAGCACAGATATTTGAGCTTACATATGTATGTTTATTTGTCTACCTTTGAACAATTCCTGTCATCTGCAGTCGGATGCTTGCAGGGCCTTTGCATGCACGGTGCTGTGCAGTGCATCAATAAATGTGTATTTACATTTTGCCAATAATGCTAAATATCCTCCAGTCATTAATGTTAAGCGTTAGCGTGGAGTGCTCCTGTCTATATTCCAGGCATTAGCATTCACTGTGCTGCTGATGCTAATATACTTCACTTGTGGAAAACAAAGCTGCCGTTGCAGACGTTCTCACCTTGCAATAATTACCGAGCTTTTTTTAATTTTCCAAAGGTGGCAAATTTCTAATGAAGCTTATAATTAAGATCACTGTCAAATATTTACTGCTAGTCTTGAATAGAAAGAAGGAAATATGAAACCCCAGGAGATATTTTCTGCATTACATGCTGACATTTTGAACTAGTTGTGCAAAGTCTGCTTTTCAGTACTGATACCAAAATAATACTTTCTTTGGTATCTTTACTAATATTATAAAAACCCAATTGATCTTTTTTGAATTAGAAGATGTAAAAGTTACCATATTGGAAGTTGGCATCATAAGCAACCTCCTAATCAAATACCAAGTAAACATTGTGTGGTAATATGATGTCAGTGCACAGTGCTACTGACAAGAAGTATTGAGCTTGGTTATTCCTGCTAAGCTGTCATAATGGATCACACACAAAGATGCAAAAGGTTCAGGTAAAGAGTGCTGGCCGCAGTGGGCTGTTAACGCTCCCATTCGTCAATTCTGAATTGCAGTGGCCTCATTTCCAACCCGGCCCATTGAACGCAGTCCGTGAATGTTCACTCGGTTTCAAAATCTCCACTGCTCAGTTTGCTCGAGTGCACCTTTAGGCCAAAGCGGAGACCGTGAATGAGTAGGACTGGTGAGAGGGAGAAAGACAAGTCACACGACACAACACCTCCCTGTCTTTACTCTGCAGGATCTCTCACTACATCACACACTCACACACATGCACACATACTGTTCCAGGAGCATAACCTCGCAGTAGAAACCGTTAGTAGCCTTTCTTTTTTTCTTTTTTTTTTTTTCCCTGAGAATATAATCTGTCCTGAGGTTTTCTATTTCTGCAAATGGCACGCTAAAATGCTTAAGCAGCCAGACCAGCTTGAGTCCAATTATTTCTTTACTGCAGTATCTTAGCCAGCTGTGATTATTATGTTTATAATGTAGTGTCACTCTCATACTGTCCTTCAAGCATTCTCCTCTCAGCAGGATCTTCTCAAATGAGACGTATTACCCTGTGTGCTGAGTTAACAGAGTGGCCGTACAAGTGAAAGAAAAAAAAAAAAAAAGAAGCTATCACAAGCCATTAAAAGCACTGCACCTTTTTATCACCAGCAGCTTAATGGCACTGGTGAACAGCAAAGCATTATTATTGCTTCTCCTTGTGCTCCTGCAAGCCTGTTTCCTCCACCGCCACAAGACACGTCGCTGCTGCTGCTGACAAATAGATCTGCAGGCAAATGCTGAAATTTAGTTTTTCCAAAGGTCATTTATTATCTGTCTTCATTGGAGCTCGGGCGTGTAGCGTGGGAACCAAGTTTGAGGCCCACAAAGTTCCATTTTCCTTTTTGAATTTTTTAAAGGATGCAACAGTACAGTGTGTTTGACTACTAAGAAGCACCCTGGGTCACCCGCTACAGAAGATCAATATTTGAACTATGCTGTTGTGGGTCAGCATGTACGGGTGTATAAAATTAAATGGGGCTTGAAATTGATTTCAAGTTCTCCTTGAAAAAGTCTACAGGTATTCCGAAATGAAATGGAGAGGAGAGGGGCCGCAGAGAGGAGATGACCTCCACCCAGGCAGATTCATAATTGTTTTTGTTTCTCCAAATTAAATGAGCCCTTTTATTATTATTATTATTATTATTATTATTTCTATATTGCATAGGTGGGGGTCCGAAAATTGGCAGTTATGGCACGTTTGTTTTTAGAGGACCTAAAGTAATATAAGGTAATGGCCGCGATTCCCAGCACACCTCCGCTCCCTTCAACACTGAAACAAATGATTATGGGATGGGTTTCAAAATAAAACGTGAGCCTTTATTTTAGTTAATCTCAGCTCTGTGTTGCATGAGCAGCACAAGTGGGAGAAAAAAAAAAAGAAGCAAAAGCTCAGACTTTGTTTATCCTTTTTCCTCACGGGCAGCCAAACAGGTACCCCACTGATTACTCTGCTTCTCGTTGGGTAATCGGTAAGAAAGGAGAGAAGCTTGTGTAATTTAGCCCAAATCAGAGCCCTCCTCCTCCACCTCCTCATCTTCCCCCTCACTTTTCCTCTCCTCAGATGGAGAGTTTAAATATCATTGCTTTTTCTCACAGCACTTTGTTAGTGGAGCACGCCTCTGTGTTTTTCTAAAATCATCTATCAAGGTGAGATCTGTGGGAAAGAGCAGCGCCTCAGGCTTCCTCTCTGTGTGCTTATGAGGTTTTATTAGGTCCCACAGGACCACTGCTTTGGTGTGTGTTAAAAACAAATGGAACTTACAAATTACAGATTACAGCCTCCGCAGGCTCGTGCATCCGCCTCCGAGTGTGTGTTGGTGTGTGTGTGTGTGGGTTTGTGTGGAGACAGATGCAAGTGTGGCCAGTTGATGAAGGAATGGATGAATGGATTTGTGTGTGTTTGAAAGAGGTGGTGCACGCAGCTCTAATGTGTTTATGTCCACTGCAGCTGCTGGGTGAGTGCTGCATTAGTGATGATGGGGTTCAGAAGGCGGGGTCAGCGCCCGCTGTCAGGTTGATTATTTTCCGTCTTTAAGTGTTGGTTTAGCACGAAAATAAAAGAAAAAGTTAAAGTGGTACCTTGACATCAACCCTACCTCCTAAAAAATATGCTTATATACTGTGTAATGGCAACAGGAAATATATATATTTAACAACGTCCTGTGTAATTATGTAACACTGCACAGGAATAAAATTTTCCCACTCAACAGCATCCGTGCAGCAATTAAGATTCGGTAGTACTATTTAAATCTACAGTCTAAGGTTGCCATGCATGCAGAGGAACTAAGAGTGCAGGTTAACGGCATCACAGTGTGAGATCTTTCATAACCTCCAGTAAAACAAACACTCACTTTGCGTTCACTTGTGATGGATCATGGGTGTGTTGTGTGGCCTGGTGTTTGTAATTGTAAAGTTCTCCGGTTGTTAAAGTCTCACAGATGCCACCGATAGGATTTTTTTTTTAAAGGATACTAAACAGGAAGTAACTAACTACAGACATTGTTTTTGGAAAGGCTTCGCCAGAGATTTTTTTTATGAATGTCACAATGAAATTACATTCACTATTACAGTACTGCAAATAAAAACAAAACTACCTTCACTTACTAGAGATAATATTTTTTTAAAAATGGGTGACGCGACCCTTTAAACTGTAGCACAGCTCAGCGGGGATGAGGAGTTTCTATTGCCCACTCCTCCTATTCATCATCTTCCTTCTAATTTAATGACTCAGAATTGTAACTCCAACATTGTTATCATTCAGCAATAGCCAGTAATGAATAGCAATTAACGTTTTCAAAGGAGGGAGTAAAGCTTGAGAGACATCGCTTTTCATCCAGAAATGTTGAAACAGCGCAGTCAGGGGAGATACTGTCATGTAGAGAAAGGGCCTAATTTATCCATCCAGCTGTTTTTGGTAAATAAGTTTGTTTTGTTTTTTTTTTTTCCTTCTCTTTGCTTCTCTTCACACAAACTGCTATCAGTGCAAACACAAATAATCATTCCAATATCCAACAAGTTCTGGCTTCCTCAATGAACTGTAATAAACAGTAATAAATTACTCTGCATGTTTCGTCCAGTGATTGCTCTTTTTTTGGTACTGGGTGAGGAAGTGCTAATTAACTGGATATGAATGAAATTCTAGGGCAGTGTGGTATCAACGGCGGGGAGACAAATGCGATTTAGTTCTGTCGCGAGCGAGTGGAAAATTGCTGTGTAAATTGGAGGTTGTTGCTGCGGAGCGTTTTTCTGTGTGCTTACATTTCATGGGTGAGAATCCAATCTCACAGGGCAGCATGTGCGGACTGCCCTCTCTGATACACTCCACCGTCCTCCACCTACTCTATGATAGCGCTCTAAAAGCTCCCCCAAATCTCTTCACACACACTCACACACACACACACACACACACACACACACACACACACTCCCACTGACACAGAGAAACACAAACACATATTTCAAAAGGTAAGAGCCACTGTCGAGCCGAGAAGCCGCGCCAGCTGAGGTAAAGATGTAAGCAGTGTATGCCTCGCAATTTGACTCATCTTCCAATTCAACAAATTCCCCTGACACTTGATTTCACGCAGCGTAAACAGAGCAAATTCTAATTGTCACACTTGTCCTCTCCTTTACTCTATTTTTGCATATTTTGTGATCGCTTCTACCCAGATGTATTGAGTACTTGAGTCAGAAGAACACCACAGCCCCCTCATCCAGACACACTTATTTCACTTATAGTCTCTTTTCGCCACTTCTCGCTTTTTCATCTGTAGCTGCAGTGGCTGTTTTTATCTATGGGGTTTGGGCAGTTTTGAGAGAGAATTACGATGACAAAGCCATGGAAATGATAGGCCAGCAGTGAGATATCTCTGGCTCATAAATTCTACATTGCTCAAGATAATTTACGAGGGAGGTTTGTGTGCGTAAGACAGACACTGCTCCATGGTATCCATCCACTCCACAGCCTCCATTCACTTCAGCTCTGCGAGTGCAGTCAATTTATCGAAACAGAATTTATTTTCACATTTGTTCTTTTCATTCCCAAAGCATCAATTTGAATGATTATGATAATTTTTTTTTTCACCCTTTATTTTTTGCTCAGAATATGCCTGGGTATTATTTGTTCTGTCAGGATTATTACAGATAAAAGAGCAAACTAATAGATCTTGTGCATCGTGTGTACTACTTTACGACTGAGAGGCCTTCGCAGCGAGGTATTCTGCCATCAGCAAAGGTCATCAGTTCCCCTGATTGTGCTCGATGAGCATGAGGCCAAGCCAAAAGGCAAGACGGCTCTGACATTGGTAATCATTCTTCATGCATATTTCTGTTTGAGGAAGGTTAGCACTCCGTATGTAGTTGCTAAGGTCAGTTTTTGTTCCTGGCATTACAGAGAAGACTTTGGTTTTCTTTCTCTGAAAGTCTCACAGGCTCTGATATTGCTCCGGAGGTACGCTGTCTCCTTCTCTTTTTATTTTTTGTTTTGTTTTCTTGACAAAGTCTGAATTCACTCTGCTACATTACAGCCTGATTCGATGAGCAGAGTAGGACTGGAGCCCTAGGGCAATAGAAGTTTACAACTCAGTTAGTACCACGCTCTGTGTCTCTATCCAGTTAGGTTTTTAGGCCTTCCTCTAGCCTCTACTCCCTGCAAGGCTTTCTTCAGTAACACCTTTGCACTGTCTTCCACCATGTCGATTTACAAAATGGATGTCTTTGCAGGGAGAATCGCCCCGAAAGGGACCGAGCATAAAGTCCAGCGGGTGCAGTGCAGTACAGTTTGTACATGAAGAATCACTCACTTGATCTTCATGTAAGACAGTTGCTCAGGGGGGTTAGAAGCAGGACGACAGCCGTGTGTTTGTGTTTGAAGAATTCTCTATAGGTTTTCCAATCAGTGCCAGTATTCCCAACACGACTCTGATGTCAGCGCACCTGCTTATTGCTGTGGCGTACCTGCGTCGTTTTAACTAGACAGGATGCACAATGGAAGCAGACAAGGCTCTTTCACAGGGGAGTTAATCTAATCTACTCCCACTCAACTTGGACATTCGCTGTCACTGACACGCCAGCGTCGTCTCCAATAAAACAGGTGAAGGCAGAGCACGTCTACTGCGGCTCTGCAGGTAACTGGGGCTGGCACTCTGCTGGGCTTTCATGTTAACCCTCCCGGGTTGCTTCCAATCATTATACATGAGCATTCATTCTCAATTTGGGCTACTCTTCCAGTCAGTTATTTTTGCTGTCTTCTCATGTCAGAAAACCAACCATGATGCCACTGACAGAATAGGTTTCCAAAAATATGCATAAAGTCGTGGTTGCATTGTAGTTTTGTCAGGTGTTTTGGGATTTAAAATCCACCACAACGCAGATGTTAACATACCTCTTCTTCCTTCTCTCCTCTTTCGCTGACTCTGTGTAGGTGTGTATGTGTGTGTGTGTGTGTGTACACATCATGTGCACACAGGTGACGAGTTAGTGATTCGAGTGCTCAGCAGCAGGTTATTTCCTCTGAACCGGGGCCCTTATTTAATGGTAATTGTAGCAATTAGCATGCGAATGAGGGAAGAATTGGATAATAGAACTAAGATAAATATTGATGTTAATTCACATTGGAGGAATATGTGTGTGTGTGTGTGTGTGTGTGTGTGTGTGTGTGTGTGTGTGTGTTGGGGAGGAGAGTGTACAGGTTCCTGTAAATTTATCCTGAACTCTCATTTGCATGCATTAACGCAGGGGCAATTACGACCTCAAAAAACATCAATACTCCTGACGTTAAAAATAAATCAATTACTCTTCTGAGGCAACTATGTCATATCAGAAGAAAATGGATCCATGCCTGGAGAGGTGTTTTCAACTTCCCTCTCTCTGGCTTATTTACTTTGGTGTTTAAACCAGCAACCAGCTGCTGGGAAGGTTAAATGACATCCATCAACTGTCAGACAGCTGACCTGGGGATGAGGCTTTTCATTTTGACTTTGTAATAACTGCAGCTTTGCTCACAAAATGAGATGTATGACCTTGCGTGATCAGTTTCGTAGATTCCCTAAAGCTCTCTCATTGAAGGTGCTGGGACTGTGTCATTTTCTCCACTGAGACGTGGTGGTAGTTCTCTTGATGGTGGCGTAAGGAAGGAAGATGATGGGGTGCGTACAGAAAGATGTCGACCAGTTTTGATCAGTTGTGAGGAGACATGACCCTGGTGGGCTCCTAGGATTGAGCAGTTGTTGGAGTGGAAGTCAAAAACACTCCCAGATGGTGACCACCATCTGGACATTGGCCCTTGTCTGCAAATCAGTAATGTGCAGCTGATGGGGCATCTCAAGCCTCTTGCACACAAAACATTACGATTGTATGCCCGCTCGAAAATATATGGCAACATTCACATCACCCCCCCCCCCCCCCTTTAATGTTTTTTTTTTTTTAAAGAAAAATGTGAGGGAAGAAGAAATCGAGGGAAAGAGTGCAGTGCCAGGGGCGGGCGGCGGAGAAAACCTCATTTCTTCCGGCGTGCTGCAGTGAGTGGGTTATTGAGGTGGCTGTAATTTGATAAGGAGAGGAAACTCAATGGACTGTGAGCAAGTCAGCAGTTTGAGGCCAGTCACATTTCTGATGTGATGTGGAGGTGGCGGTGGTGATAGTGGAAGTAGGGATGGAGGGGGAGCTAGAGAGAAAGTGAGGAAGTCAGCGAGAGGCAGGGAGGGAGGGTGGAAGGGAAAAAAATGGACTGAGAAAGAGAGGAGTGGGGTTCCCTGACATTAACGGCCTTTACTCTCTTCCATGGGAACAGAGAGGAAAGGAGGAGCAACACGTATCCTCCTCAGGTCCGACTGTCTCTCGGACAAAGCCAGAGGCACATTCCCAGATTGATGGTCCATATACTTCGGCTTGATCACTCCTAATCTGGATATCTCCCCACAGAGCTCCACCAAACCCTTCCCCGTTCTATTTCAAACACTCACGCCTTTATCCCTACCTTTCACTCCGTGCTCTGAATTTCCACTCTCCTCGCAAAGTCACTTTTTGTTGTTGTGGCTGTTTCTCGCTTGCTAGATAAGAGACACAAGTGTGATCAGCGGAACCTTTGAAGTTCCCATAAATAATCGGGTAGCGTGGCCCACTCCGGAGCCCTCAGCTTCCAGTTCAGATCAAAGATTAGCCTCACGTCGGCACCAGCCCTGGAATAAAGCACTTTATTGGATTCCAAAAGCTGGGCAAGCAGGCCCCTTTCTCTCTCACTGCGGGTCCCTCGTCAGACACAAGGCCCGAAGACTTTCACACGCAGCCTATCGAGCTGTTTGTACTCCCAGGATCCACAAGAAAGAGAAAACAAGAAAGGCTGAACAATGCTGACTTTTTAATCAACACCACGTTCAGAGGCAATCAGCAACCAAGGCCTGATGTCTGAGAAATTTCTTTGTGAAAAAATAGGACAGGGGGATTTTTGAAGTTACTGTTAAACAGGCTATAAAATGCTCCCTCAGACCTGTGGGGCATTTGGATTTGGCAAGCCCATGCAGGCAGTCAGGACTGTTCACACATGAGCGGGCTCTCTCATCTGGCTGAGGGCGAAGTCAATCTGGGTCCCGGTGTGTGAGAATGGCAGCCCACCATTCAAAAGGTCGGCACGGGGCTTCGCTGGCTCATGGTCACACATCTATCTGGGTACGTTGCTGGACTACACTCCAGGTTAGAAAGCTGGCCTGGGCCGATTCTCCGTTGCTCGACTAAAGTGAACGCTGCCAGCATTTAGGTGTCTGGTAGAACCAAAGGGTAGGCTGGTCTGTTGTTAGCTAGTTATAGACAGAGCTCTCAGAGCCTTTTGTGAGACATGAAAAACGATGTCCCTCTGCATGCTAGAGTCCTCTGAGTAAGAAATGGCTGAGGAGGGTGGGAGGTTGCAGGTTCTCAACACCTTCAGCAGAATTATCTTCCATTATGCACATCCCATCCCTTTCCATAAGTCTTCCACTCAACACCAAGAGTTACCGTCAAGACTTTACAGGTCTACAGGAGCATCAGAAATACTGTGTAAAACATTAATAGGCCTGTTTAATATCCCCATCCTCCATTGCAGCAGCTCTCCTAACATTGCACATTTTTGACAATAGGTAATACTCAAATCTCTCTTCCAGAGCTTAAATCCCCATAAAAACACATCTCATCATGGCAGCTGTATTCTCTGGGGATTTGATGTTCGTGTCATGAAAAGCCATACTGTGCAAGCACACTGAAGCGCCCACGCACAGATTAGGCTGGTCATACCAGCTCTCTCTCAATTTTTACATTTCTTTCTTTATTTTTTCCTTTTGAATTATACTTGGTAAACAGCTGAGGATTGTACCAAGGGGAGGGATTTTATGAGCAAGAGAAAATGTAATGATAATAATAAAAAAAAAATCGCTGCAAGATGAAAATTGTTTCAACCTGAGAATCATTTTAAAGGTGCACAGTATAGAGGGAGGCTGACCGAGCCAAAGGCGAGATGAAAAATAATTCTGTCAGCAGACACTTTTTCCCTACATCACCCCATTGCACTTCTAATTGATAAATGATGTCCATTCATTTCATCAAGGTCAGCGTACAATTAAAACATTCATGATTTATCAACCAATGACCAGAAACCAAAATCAGCAGGGACTGCAGGCAACAAACCTTGATGCTTGATGACTTGAATAGTGTGACCTGAGCAGCTCACTGGGAATATCAAATAACACCCAGTCCAGAGTGACACTCTGGCTCCTGCTGCTTCAAAGTGTGTGGACTCTGTAGATGATGAGTTATCAGACACACAGGATCCATATCTATCACTTCAGACAGTTTCTTTTTAAAATATGATAATATTTATGTCTGTGATCCTGAAACACTGTTTCTTATATCAGCAACATTAGGAAAAGATTTTCAATGGGCTGGTATTGTGGAAAACAGGAAAGATGGACTTGGGGTAAGGTGATGGCGGAAGCTATCCTTTGCTGTAAACTATTTATTTATTCAACTTTAAATGCCTTTTCAAGAGTGAACTGATGTACTGTGACATCACAGTCAAATCTGCTAGATAAGGCTAATAAAATTTGGTAGCCAGTAACTAGTAACCAGAGTATGTGGATTGCTTTGTTTATCTTAAATGTTTAAATTTAATACATGCATTTAAAATGTTTTAGTAGCATAAATGATTAAAATTAATTTTAAAACATTTTTGAAAAATATGAAAAGATGATAAAAGGAAAAGAAAAGGATGTTTGTTTGCCAGAATTCTACTTAGTCCTAAATTGTCTTCCATATCAAACATTTTTATATACCACATGTTAATCTCTAATTAAAAGAAGCACAAAAGCTACATAATAGCCTAGAAGATAGAGTAGTACCATATCCAGTGTGACATTAAATTAAACATACAGACAGCCATGAAATGGAACACCATGCCATGCCAGCCAGTACATGCTATAGCTTTTTTTTGCCTGTGCCTTTTGGTGGATTTTCAGTTTCAGAATCTGCATTACCTTTGCATATGAATTAAAAAGGTCATTACAAAGTCTCCTTTTTGATGTCTGACTGATAAATAATATATATATAAGCTTTTGCAAGATATGCTCTTTCAAGTCCTATCTACGAATCTTTCCTTAATATATGCGCTACATTACTGTGCATGCACACCATGCATACTCTAGATGTATGTTAATGACTTTAATGGGCTGTTCTGTTTCCATTTAATCAGAATCTAACTTCTGGGATACAGCTGTGTGCTCAGTGGTGTCGAGGCATCATATTCAGGCCCAGCTGAACACTGCTTCTGCCTGTTTAAAACCCATGTTCCTAGCTTCCCTAAGACTGGCCAAGAGGGCTGCTTGATTGCATTCTCTGAGGGTGTGTGTACGTGGAGAAGAAATGTCAGAAGTTTAGTGTTCTTAAGATAGAAATCTCAGTGTAAGAGAATCAAATATGAGAACTGTGCTTGATGTGTGGTGGCTGCAGTCTTAAAGTTTTTACCTCACATGCATTTGCCTCCTGGCTGGTTCAGTAAAGAACTGATAATAGGGCTTGCAGAGTCTTTACAATTTCCTCCCAACCATGTATGCTATGACTTTAAGGGCTTAAAAAGAACAGAAAAGATAAACATGGGTGCATTTGGCTGATTTCCTTATTAACTGTAATGGTTTGTCTCACAATTCAGCATTTACTACTTCTGTTCCTCTCTCTTTTTCTTTCTCTGCCTTCTCTCTATGCTCCCTGTGGTGTTTCTTTGGCATTCCCTCCCCACTCTAGAGCAGCCCATCTAACTGAACCTGATACTGAGATTTGTGCGGCTAATTCCCTGCACTCACACGGCTCAGTGTGGTGTCATAATTGGCACACCATTGATTTATGTCTCCTCTTACAGCACCCTGAATGGCTGATGAGTCGAGCTTCCTGTCATAATAAGCCTTGTCCAGGCTTCTTGCCGCTCGGCTGCTCACCACACTCCTTCCTGTCCTCCGCTATTTGTTGTGGCTGAAACCCAGCTCAAACTATGTTAATTTCCTTTTTACACAGGGACAACATGGGACAAGTGCTCATATTTTACCTTGTAGCTAATAACATTCAAATCATTAATGGGCTTTGAAACCACATGCAGTAAATGCCCATTGTTCAAACTGTGTTAGCTTGTAATTGCATTGCAGTTGTCTAGTAATGCGATGCAAGACTGTACTAGAGGTTAATGGCTTGAGCGTGTTGTTTTGTTCATTTAAATGTGAGACATAATCTTTATCAGACTGACCCATGTTAGGACCAGAGAGGAATTTTGAATTGTGCTTTCTTTCTTATGCAGGCAACCAGCAGGGGACTATGGTGCCTGCCGGGAGCTGGGTTCTCCCTGGGGGCTGCTGTAATCTCATTGTCCCACAGTAGGGAATGGAGAGAGTAGGTGGAGATGAGGGCTGTAGCCCTAGGGAGTCCTAGCTCCACCGAGAGCACTTGCTCCATCTTCCCACTTTACTCTAGGCTTCCAAAATGCAGAAAGTAAGCTGTAAAGATGCTCTAGTCATCACTACATCTCCCTTGCAAGCTCTGCCCTCATTGATCTGTTTGTTAGATCTGATGAGGAAACAAGTGATGAAATTAAATTGTCCATACTTTCTGGTAGTGTTGTGGACATTACACGTTTGCAACATTCTATTTTGCAACATGATACCTTTATGCTCTGTGCATAGCAGCAGTACATATTAACCCTAGGCAAAATGACAGATTTAAGAAAAATGTATTGAGTGCTATAAACTTTCTTTTCTAGTTGTCTTTGTGCATTTCATTAAAGTTTCAGTTGAATGGCTTGAAGAAATCGGGTACCGTCGCATCGCAGTAGACGCAGCTCAATCAGACTGAGGTAGACAGGGCCGTATGAGCGATGGAGCTGTGTTGAGGGTCTGCCAGGTTAGGAGTGGTGAGCTGGAGAATGAGCAAAGCTCAGATCATTGGAGGGCTTCAACCCCGTGCACTGCCCTATTTCAAACTTGCTGCATTCACAGAGCTGCCGATCGGACAAGTGCACAGCCCAGACGAGCTGTCAGGCAGAAGTCAGGGCGTTCATGGGAATCTGTGTGAGAGCAACAGCACGTGGCCAGGAAGGGAAGAAAACAGCAAGTAAAGAGAGGAGAAAAGGAAAGAGTGGTAGGGAGGCAAGCAGAAAAACCCCAGACCTTGTGTTTCTAAAGCCCAGCTCATACATTGCTAATGCCTGGAGTAATATGGGTCTCATTCATAATGGATAAACCCTTGCCCCCTGCTTGCAAAGTATATTGTGCACACTGTAAAGAGGTTAAAGATTGGGTTGTGTTTGCTGGGAATGTGGTGACCACTTCTGGCCCAAGCATTAGCATATGCTATTGTTGTGAATATGGAATGGAGGGAGGGGCCACCACTTTACAGGACTGGAAGCCCGAGGGTCGCGGTACAAACAGTAGGAAGCAACGCAGCTGACGATAACTCAACTCACCCACTGTGCTTTGAGAATTTAGTCAATTCTAGTCTGGTCTTGGTTTATCTGTAGCTTGGGGTTTAGTTTTTATGTTACCTAACAGCTGCCATAACATAACTGTAAATGAACCAGAAAGGTTTAAAATTGTGGGTAGGCCATTTCATAATACCCTAGATGACAGCATCACGAGGTTTGCATTGTGTTGTGCGGCAGGCAGGGAGGCTGTGGGGCTGTCAGCAGCACATGCCACAGATCAGTCAGTACTTCTGGGTGGTACTCTCAGCCCACCATCTGCTACTTCACCAAAAAGGAGCAGTCCTAGAGGTGGCTTTTAACTTCATCCTAAACAACACTCGAGGACACATGCAATTAAAAATACAGTAGATACAATTTAAGTTAAACCATACAGACTTCGGAGCTCTCAGGATCAAAAGCACTGAACTATTGTTGTACACTAATAGCTGGGCCAAACACGGTGCAGTGCAGAGGAGGTGAACTGCTTTTGAAGATAGAGCATTGGTGAAACACTTCTTCTTTGTCTTTTTTTCTGTCCCTCTTTCTCTTTTACCTAGATGACTATGCACAGAAATCAGCTCTTGTGTTTGGCCCCATTACTCTGCACTTCCTCTGCCACCATCCAGCCTCCTCCTCCTCTGCTCCGCTACCTAAACAATGCATGAACCTCTCAAAGGGCAAAATGCTGTACCACTTAGCAAATGAATATTTTATAGTGTGTAAAACTATGTACAGGCTGCCTTTTGACTGGACCCCTTTTTGCTCCTCCACCCCATCCTGCTGCTGAAGGCCCCCATATGCTTTGATGCTGATTACTACAGGGTCAAAGATCATCTCAAGTCTTCCACCACATAACATCTGGCACTTCTTTAAGTAGCATCCCATTTGGTTCTTTTGATAAGGCAGAGTGCTTTGGTGCATTGAATGTGTTGTAATTTCATTTCTTGTAATCACATCAAGCCCTCCAAGCCCCTTGTCAGATTACATACAGTATAGTGGACTCCAAATGGGAGGCAAGACTGTAAAGAGTACAATAAAAGCTGAAAGAACTTATGAGAATAATGTATCACAGAATTGTAGTTGCAGCTTAATTTGCGCCCACAAGCCGCCCTGCCTATGTTCTGTGGTCCATAATTCTAAAGCAATCTTCCCGAAGCCTCCTTAATGCTCTGCGTTTCAGTCAGGGATCGCTGAGCATTCTCCTTAGGTCAATGGTCTTTGGGTTAATGATCTGATTACGGCGCCACAGCTTTCAGTATCACTTGTTCACTTGCAAGAGATTGAGACACAACATGATATCTCATCCTTTTCACACCTCTGTCTGTTTTGTTGCTTTCTTTTATAGTATCCATCCATGTCACATGGTTCTTTGTGTATGTGTGCATGGAATTCACAAAAAACTTTCGGCCTTTCTGCAATTTACCCACATACCTCACCTCTCTGGCCTCCATTTCCGACTTTCCTCCCTCTCTCCATCCCATCACTCCAATTCCCCCCTTTCTCTGTTTTTTTCTACCCATCTCTTTCTTTCAATTTCTCCCTCCCTCTCTCTCTTTCTCTCTCTCTCTACTGATCGATATTTGGGGCTGAATTGGCTGAAAGGGGAAAAGAGGCCTGTAAAATTGAGGAGACAGGCTGTTGGAGGGCAGCCAGCCTATCTCCCTGGCTTGTTTATGCTTCAGGAATGATTCCCAATACCAGATAACCTGCAGAAACGTCAGCATGTGTCTGTCTTGAGGGATGACTATGGATCTGCCATTTTCTAATTATCAACCAGCCAACCACTTCTTTATTGTTATTAAAAAATGTTAATTGCATTCCAAATTTGGTTGCTTTTCACGTTTGTTGCAGTACTACCAAAGAAATAGGTTTTTATATCAGGTTTCTGCACTAAAAGCAAGACAGTGGAGTCTGCTTGGGTCAGTTGCTGGAATGTTCAGTCCAGTCTCTGTGGTGCTCTATATCTGTGTGTGTGTGTGTGTGTGTGTGCATCCACAAAGAGGCCCCTTGGGGAGTTTGTCTTTCTCCATTCGTGTTTGTCAGGGGATTTTTTGAGGCAAACACACACTTCATCACTTTGACATTGATTAAAAATACATGGCCCTATTCTCGGGGACAGTCAGTGCACAAATCAGCACAGTGTTCAGTTCAGCACTCACTGTCCAAAGCTCTCCGGCCCCTGCTCCTTCAGTCTTAGCATCCAGGCCCTTACTCGTTTAATTGCAGTGCTGCTCTGGGCAGCGCAACTGCAGCTCATAGGGCTGTGGGTGCACATTCATCCGTCACCATGCTTCGCCACAGTCCACCGATCACACACACACACACACACACACAGACAGACACTGTGCAATCAAGTTAAAGGCAGTGTTCAGTGTGGTCAACATTTTAGGAGCAGGCAGAGAAACCTGCCTGCAAGATCATCCTTTGCTTCAAATCCTCTCATCAAGCAGTTTCACCTCAAGGCTGACACAGACACCCTTGCACTGCATTGTCACTTTTTTTTGTTCTGACACTTTGTTGTTTTAGCACTTTGTTGCTTTGTCTCTCTTAGGCCCTACCTCTTCTTTGTCCCTTCCTCTCCTCTCTTCATTCGGTCCCAGAGTGCCTCTCTTGTTTCCTTTGGCTCATCTGTTAAGTGGGAGATAAACCTCAGTTAGCTTGTGTGGAAGTCTCTTCAGTAGGGACAATGTTATCTGAGATGCAGCAGTAGTCTGAGAAGCACAGAAAGGTATATGCTTCTGTGTGTGTGTGTGTGTGTGCGCGTGCAAATGTGTGGGTTCATACTTGCAGGCATACACTCTCAGGTGTGTGGTGCCTTTGCGGTTTGTTCAGTGTTGCGGTTATGGGGCCAAGTGAAGCCACTTCCTCCTTCAGCTAATGCAGCCCTTTCCACTCTCTGAGCATCTGGTGTGGTCATTCATGCCTAATGGGCTTATGCCAGGGCCTGTTTTCAAGCTTAGCCATGGTGTGGAGACCATTTTGCTGGGATAGCTGGGTGGTGGAAACTCGTGCAGGGCAATTTGAGGGTATCACATCCACTTCTCCCCCCACTCCTCATCACTCCTTAGATGTGGTAGCGCTGCCGATCAATGGTTGGACCTATAGGAGGATTGGGGTTGCTGATTAGGGAGCACTGGTTAGAGGAGAAGCCACAGCCACTTCTCTGTGTTCATTTTCTTTTGTCATTCTCACTTCACTATCTCCAGCTCAGACGTTCTTGCCATCATTTGAAAGCAGTGTGTGTTCTTGTGTGTATGTGTGCGTGCTCTACCTTTACCCTGACATCAGTGTGACATGGCACTTAATGGACTCTGCCATGTGAAACAAGCACCCTTGGTTAATTACCTTGCCAAAGTCCTGGCCTTTCCTGAAACAGTTCATTCCCACTTGGGCAGGGACTGCTCCTGTATGTGTGTGTCTGTGTGAGACTGTGTGTGTGAATGCACATGCGAGTGCACATGCTGCCTATTGTTACTGTAATCCTCTGAAGTTGAATCATATTCAGGCTCTTGCCTCTAAAAACAAGTGTTTTGCACGAATGCAGCAGGCTAGAGGCAAAGTGCTAACAAAGAGCCAAAGATACAGCAAAGCTGGAGGCTATTCTGGAAGTGGAGGGCTGCAGAGGTACACGTCCTGAATAAGCTCGCCTCCCTGGTTTCATTCATATGTCGATTAGCCTTGAGTCTGCTCTGTAAAATCTCACATTTGAATGGAACCGATAAACACTTTGTCGACAGTTACACAAATGTCCCTTTTCCAAACTCTGTTTTTTTTTGTGAAGTGCTACTTGAAATGTTGAATCCTTCCTAGAGGCATGTTTGTTATAAATATGCTGCTTTTTTTACACAAATATTCTGTTCTTTATATCTTTGTATATGCATATGTATGTATTTGTAGCAAATACATAGATATGCTTTAGATTTTTTTATACAGTTGTAGTCTTTAGACAGTTCTGCTGACCAGTGCAAACAAATGCCTCTAAGACGTGGACTACATGTCAGGTTGAATACCCAAGAGTTCTGCTCTAAAGCAGTGGTGGAATAAAATATTAAATAGCATTCTCAGAATCTACACGTCGTCATATAGGATATTTATAAACAAATCTCACAGATGCATGTAGCTGTACACTTACTGCCCCTACCTCTTCACGTGTGACTTCACGAAGAATTGCAGCTCATCATGCAGCTCTGAGATGACTTTTTGTATTTTTTGGCTTTCTGTCAGTGTTGACGGACTATAAGATGCCACCTGACCTTGTGGTTCCATTTTTTTTGTCACCTTTCGTTTTCAGTCTCAGGAAAAATAGTTCCCTATCGCATGTTTCAGATGTTTTAGCAGGGCTGCCCCTGTGTTTATCTCTGAATTAAAGGTTGGGCCTCTAAATACAGCTTATATGTTGTTGTCATCTGTTTGTTGAGATTTGCGGGAGGTGGCAATTTTCAGACGAAATCAAAAAGAAGTATTGATTGCACCAAGGGAGAGTTCAACTCCCGAATGAAGTATGGATGTGATTTGAAGGCTTGGAACTGAACTAAGGCACTTTGATCAGGAAATCTGAGGAGGCAACAATTGTGACATGGTTGTCTTCACTGTAGATGAAAGGAGAGTAGAGGTACTTTTTTTTCCCTCTCTGTCTGTCTCCATTGTGCATTTTACAGTAAACAGTTTCTGACAGAGCCTCCATCTCTTTGAGATGCAAGTTATCCAGGATTCAATCAAACTTGAATTTTGAAAAAAAGTATGTTTTAATTAGTTCATTGTTCTTCACTACTCAGTTGAGATTAAATTTCATAGACACAGACAGCAGCTTTCATGTTCATAAGTTTCATGTGATGGATTCTTTTTAAATATGCCTTCTTTATTACTCATAAACTTCACAATGGAGTCCACCGTGCACCAGCCAAAAGTTAGCAGACCTCTCCATCTCCCGAGTTGTTCTATTCGTCATGGCTGATTATACAGCATGGACTGCCAAAGTAGAGTGAAGCCTGGCTTTACCCTTGTCATTACCATAGTGTGGATATACACTGCATCAGCTCTTTTTAAAACTTCCACACTGGTAGCAGACAGGAGAGACTTTGGCTGCTAGGCACTGCTGTATGGGGCGTCAACCGCCTTCATTAATGATGCAGGAGACACTACCTCTATTCTTGCCAAGACAGACAGAGGGAGAATAGAAGGGCCCCTGAACTGAACAGCCCCATGGGTTATCCTCTAACAATGTCCCCCACTCACAAGTCCAATACTCCCCACCCGCTTGCAGACTCAGTCCAACTCCCTGTCTACCTCATCCTGTCCGTCTTGAAACTGAGCTGGTCCCAGAGCAGCAAAGGGGGAAGCAGGTGAGAGGGAATGGGAAGGAGGCAGACTGACAGATAGCGGTTAAGGATGCTGACCGGAGCCTTAACCGCACTTTACCAGTCGAAGAGATAAGCAACATCCTACTGGATTGGCGCTCAAGAGGAGAGTTGGTTTTTAGCTCTTCCTTTCTGTGCTGCCATTCATCTCTTTTTTTCACGCATCATTGCTCTACTTCTGCAACTTATGCATGTGTAGTTATTTTCACCCTGAGGGTTGTCCACCAGCTTGACTCAAGGTGCAGATAGAAATTTACAAGAGCTTAATTTAGAAAAAAATGTGCCATTTTTGATTAATGCACAAAAAAGTTCCTCGTATTTTGTGCCATGACTGCCCTCCAGCCTTCTTTTATCAAAGCAGCTGAATGTACCAATTTGTAGCTCTGCCATGATTAGATAACAACATGTTATTCAGAGGATGTCATATTTTTATATCTTATGCAACCATATGTAACACAATTCCTCAGGAGTAGATACCTGTAAGGCTCTCTGGCTGCTAGCAACTACTTGAACTTGTAGCATTCATGTTACTTCAAAAAAAAAAAAAGAACAAGATAATACCTTTTTTTTCTATTTTTTAATTTGCTTTCTGGAAACTGATCTGTGGTCCCAACTGAACCAGCAAATCTCTTTTTCTCTAATGTTACACATTTAAAGGACTGCGGTTTTGTGAAAATGTAAGCAGAGACCAATTTAAAAGTTCAGCCGCTGTGAGGCTTCCTTGGTGTATGTAAGGGAAGAGGTGTGTTGCATCCCAACAACATCACAATAATTGTTTGGATGAAAACGATAACCCAGTTTAATTCAAGCTGTTGCACTCAGCACAAACTCTACAGTGTTTTGTAAGACACATGTCCACATGTTTGAAAGGTGTACTGTCCTCAGTTTGACTTGCAAACTATCAGTCTTTTTTTGTCATCTCTTCCCCATGCACTCCAAGCAAAGAAGCATTTCCATTTTAAGATTGCACAGCCCCTTTGTGAATAGAATCGAATTACGCTGAAAAGCACCAATTGATTCTTTCTGAGCACAATAGTTTTCATCATTTAAGCCAATCCCAGCAGGTTTCCCTTTTCTTGAAGTACCTATTGAATGTGGTCCAAGAAGCCATTGCGGCCATTTTATTGTTTCAAAATGGGTAAATGGGCGAATGGGTTCTGGGATCAGGAGACACAGCTCTAAGGAACCGTGTCAGAAGGGTCCGATGTGAGGGAAGATGGGCAGGGGGGGAGGTCAAGAGTTCAGCCAGGTACATGTTTGAGGTCTAGGGTATGCATTTCCCTGCTTTAACACACCAATGGTTTTATCATAGTGTCTACCTATTCAATTCCCAGGACCCAAGGGTCCTTTTTAATGGCGGCACTGAGAACCGGACTTCAGCTCATTATAAGTGCTAATTTGCCATGAGGACAGTGCACCAGTAAGCACAGGTTCAGGCTCAAAGCAAAGCTGTTTGAGAGGCAGGCAAGGCTTTTTCATGCGTGGCACATTTTTGATGGTGGATAGCGAAAGAGAAGGGAGGTTGTCCTGGAGGTGTTTGATGAATGAGCACCCATCATTCAACACCCACACCCAGGCCACTATATCCCCTTCCCACCCCAAGCTTCTGATTACCTTTTGAAAGCAACGTAATGTAGCTTTCGTGGTCATAATCTCTATGCATACACAGCACTGCGAAGCAGGGCAGGACCCACCCCAACAATGATGAAAAGCGTGAAAAACAGAGCAGTTGAGGAGTTCACATCTGCACGCAGGCTTTAATCAAATTTCCTGCAGACATGCAGTAATGTAAAACAGAGGATGAGAGGCCAGTCATGTCTCTGACACTACAACAAGCCCTGTTTGCCCCCTTTTCACTCCCTCCCTTCCTTGCAGGCTTATCACAGACTAAGTGAGGATGGGGAGGTAAAGGGGGGAACATTGCTATTCCAACCCCACTCAGCAGCTACTGACATCAGCTGCCAGGTTTACATGAGCTGGGAGGGGGGGACCCAGCAGAAAGCTTCTGGACCAGACTCAGGCTTTGCCTCTTTGTGCTTTGACTAGATACCTGTGCTGACGGACAAAGAGAACAGGGGTACTCTGGGTAGTCAACAAAGAGTTTGCGTTGGACGCATCTGCAGGAATTGCTGCAAGTGATGTTCAGCCAGCGATACATGGATGAGATCCATGTGCACTGTCAAACGGGCACTGGTGTTGTATATCAGACACTCCAGTTCTCATCTGGAGGGATGCCACTCTGATGAGCTGGAAGCTAGGATTTTTTTTTTTTTATTTTACTTTTTTTTTTTCTCCTCTTGTCAAGAGTGCAGTTAGAAAAGAAGGAATCCCACATGCTCTTTAGGGCTTTGCCTTTAAACCAGATATAAGGAGGGGACTGAGGAGGCCTTTTGTTGCATTAAAATGTGTGAAATGTGGATCATTGCTAAATGTCACCAGCAGCCACGGTCACGTCCCCCACCTGCTTATGAGCACAGACCTGAATTTCATCCCATTTCTAAAGGCAACTTCCTCTGGCTGCAACCGAGGAAATTAGACCATTAACCGTAAGAAAAATAACAGTGCGAGTTTTCTGTGTGTGCATGTACGTGTGTGGAAATGGCCTTCTGAGTGGGTCTGTGTGTTTATGTGAGATGTTTTATTAAAGGTGTCTGTCTATTGTGTTTTAAAATGGAGCTTGCTTGACCTCCACCACATGACCGAAAACTGCTAAAATATTTACCATCCGCAAAAATTGTCACTTTGCCTGACGTCCCCCGATCAGTCATCTGGCCTGTGTGACCCTCGATTACTTCCACCCCCTGCCTCCCTGTCAGGCCTACATGATCAGGCCCTAGTGGCTGCTTTTGTCCTTTTCCTTCTGTAATGTAGTATTTCATGCTTTCTTGCCCGATCTGCTCGATCAGCAGTATTCCCTCTGTCCCTCTGCACCTCCCCCTCATTCACCCTGTCCATTTCCTCCCTCCATTGGTTTGACATACACAGCAGAGAACTCGCTTTTCACAAAGGTACATTCAGTGGAAGTTTAGATCATGATGCACTTATTGTCTTTCGTTCGCCTTCCTTCTTTGAAGCTTGTCCTAGAATAATAGAGAATAAAGAGAAATGTCAGAATGGTGAGGAAATATTATCCTCGATTCTCCTGTTCTTATCTTATCTTATGAAATTAATTCCTGATATTATCTCAGAGCTTGTCGCAGCGCAGATAGAACGTAACAGTTCCCTCAATATTGATGAATACTGTCACAATGTAATTATAAAATAGTGTTATTCCCCCAAAAATGGTGAATTAAAGTTTTACTCCAGCACTGAAGAGCAGAAGTTAATATGTAACATGAGGTTCCTGAATAAGATCAAATATAATCCTTCTGCTCTTTCCCTCCATCGTTGGATAAACAGAGACAATCTCCAAGCTCTCTTTATTTATATCCTTAAGACCAAACCCAAACCTTGACTGTATATTTTTCTTTTGAAGATCCCTTCCATGGATTAAGGTGCTCCTAATTGACTCAATTATCCCGTCCAGTCAAAGTTTCAAAAGTAAAGTGTGGGTTGCGAGGACTTTTTTGGCATTAAGTCGTCATTGAGGGGGCACGCGGGCCCAGTGTATTTACTGCCAGAGCCCGTGTTTATCCGACCTGAGGCCTCTAATGCGGGTATCAATCTCCACAATGCGTTCTCCCTCCAATATGGGTCGTGTCATCTCTGATTAGTGGAGTCTCCTGATGAAATTGTCCAAAACTCCACCGATCAATCAGGCTTGCCAGGGGATTGATTTTCCTTCATCTTTCTCGTCTTCTCTTTCTCTTCCTGCCCCTCTCTATTCCAAGGCCCCTGATGTTTCTCAATGTAAGACGAATGTCGTGCAGAGGGTAAAAGAATGGTTTGCTTTGACCCACACCTACAAAACGATTCAGTTTTTTTCTAGCTTTCTTTCTAATCTCCTTCAAATTCTTTTTCTTTGCTTCAGACTAGTAAACAAAGCACTTCTTTTATCCAGATGCTCCCCCTTCAATCCATATTAGGTCTTACAGTGGCCTGTTAAAAAAATAATTATCGAAACTGTCGCTAAGCCCTTTCATTTCTTCTCGTTGGCTTCCTAAAATAGGAATTGTACCATTGGAGTAGTGAAAAGACTAGATGGCAGGCTTGCAGGTCTGGTCCCAGTTTCCCTCTATGGCTCAGGACAGCACAGCCTGGCAGATCAACACCCCCCCCCTGCCCCCCATTTATATGGGCCTCACGACTTTCCCCATAATGAAATATTCACAGGTCACTGGTTCCCTGAGAAATGATGGGGGTCAGTCAATTGCTTTTCAGCGAGTAATTTTCTCCCCCTTCAGACGGCCCTGCTTGTCGTGTTGACAGTCATTAGCGCAGGAGGAAGGCTGGATCGAAGCGCAAGTGTGACACTTGTCAGACAGTAGCAGTCTTTAGCTCCTCTGCCTCTTTTATTGCCCGCCACCTTTTCTTTCTTTTTTTATCTAGCTTTTATGCTCCCTTTTTGTACACCCTACTGCTTTTCAGCTTGAAGTCAGCTGGATAAATCTTTCCTTTTTTTTTTTTTCATATTTCTTCCCAACTCTGTTTTTCCGCTCTTTATCAAGCTGGTTAGCTCCATCCACACGATTTCCTTCATGCTATGTAAAAATTAGCTGGCTGCCGGTCTTGTAAATGTCCCTTTTTTGTGTAATGATTCACTTTGAAATGAGGCCATCAAAAGCCAATCAAAAGAGACACTTCAGATTTGGTGATTGGTGATTAGACCTCTGGAAATCCCAGGGAAAGTTTAGCCAAGGCTCTTTTTTTCTTAATGACTCGGCCTGACCTTTAAAGATATTACCATTTGACATGATGAATGGATCACAGAGGAGACAGAGACTTTTCCTATTAACCAGCTGTGGTGGAGGGATATCACACAGTTTCCTTATTCTTCCCCACCTCCGTCTTTAAAGCAGAAACAGAGAAAGAGTCATGTCAAGTGGTGACATAGTGTTAAAAATGATACGCAAAGAGGGGTGGGGAGTGAATGGGGGTCTTCTGTGGTAAAGGCACTGCGGATGGCTAACCTGACCCTGAGGAAAACTCCAATTAGCTAACAGTAATGGCTGGGACTGGTGCCTTGTGTCTGCAGGCAGCCACAGCAGTGACCCTTAGGCCTCACGTTTCCTCTATCTGCTGCGATGTGATTGAGAGCTGAAGGCCAACCATGGCAATCTGTTTCCATTGTGTCAGCTGCCACATAGTAGCACTGTATTCCGAGCCTTAGCGCACACACACCTACACACACACACGCATACTATACTCAGGTTACACCAATACATACACCTGATTCTGGCTTTTAAATAACTACTCGATGTCACCAGACCGGCTTGTCCAATATAATGCAGGCTTGTTGCATTTGGACTAAAATTGTTGTTCAATTAAATAAATAGGGGCTCAGGTTGTTAACTCTGCTGAGGAGGGTTTTGGCACAAATTGGTAGTTGTTCTTGTTGTTAGCCAGGAAGATAAAGTATCTCAAAAACCAATGAAATTTGGTGGAAGTTGGGGCATGGTCCAAAAACTTCAGTGATTAGTTTTGAGTGTGACTATCACCATGTGTAATTTGAATTAAATACTGTAAATACCCCCATCACTAATGGATACCTGACAAGCTGTTCTATGGCAGCCGATTGTGATTAAAACAGAAATACAACAATAGTATTTTGTCACAATTAAATCCCTAAAATCCAGTTGCATTTAGGTTTGTGATTTGTTCGTGTTCTCTGTACCTAAGTGTTAATTTGGGATTGTGATTTTAAAACCTTAATAGTTTCTGTTGGTTTTAACATTAGACAGCAACCATAGGCAGACATAGTTCAAAAGACCCCTCTCAGGAGTAAATGACACCTTCAGTCCATTTATTTGACTGAGTAGTCTCAAAAATCTTAATCCTGTCATTTCACCTGAGGATTTCACAGCCAAGTGTTGTATATGAAACATCCACATACTGTACGCTGTCGGAAACATACATCAACTAATGCAACTCAACGACTTATAACTTGTCCATCATCAGGAGTAGAGACAGAAATAGAAAACCTGGATTTGGATGGAAGGTGAAGAATTACACCTTTCTCACTCGTCACAATAAAAGGCCTCTTTCACTTCATTTTCCTCTCTTCACTTGCATCATTTCATATTTTTACATGATCACACTGTTTGTATCTTTCATGCTCTGACAGAATTACACACAAGCCAATTCCTGTCTCTTTGACAGCTTGTTTCCTTATTTTCAGCATTTTTAAAAGTCTCAAATGATTGATTAGATACCTCAGTAAAACATAGAGCAGCCTCTTTTCTAACACTGTAAATCAGTGTTTATAATCTACTAGTTAGGAACAAACCCATCAGACTTGCTCCCCAACTATAATAATTTCCCTCTGAATAAAAACATCGCAACTTAATTTATTTATTTGGTAGCTTGTTTATTCATTCATTAGTTGTTGTTTTTTTTTTTAATTCAGTGCATGTTTGCTGAGTATGCAACCTCTTTTCCAGGCATCGCCCTGCAGTGCTCTCACACAGTTGTGCACATTAACTCTCAGTGCAGTCTCGGTTTTCTGCTGATGGCTACCAAGCAGCTCAGTTAGGGGATAAGTGCTTTGCTGAAGGGCACGCAGGTTGGAGATTGTAACTTAGAGGAAAGTTAATTTACCTGCCAACATTTTACACTTGTAGCCACTGTGAGGAATTATCTGCAGCGGTAGAAATTTCTCTAAATTTCAGGTTTCTGCTAGTACTGATAACGTGTATGCCTCTTAGTGAATGCCACGTTTTGAATATTATGCTGTTTATGAAGGTAACCTAGAGTGACCTAGAGTACCCAGAAATACAGACTGGGATCTAGTTTCTGGCCTGGTCGTCCTTTAATTACCAATAAATCCCATGAAAAGAATAACAATGTGTTTATCCCTTCATCAATAATTTCTGAATTTCTTACTTTGTCTTTAACACTCAGCCCCAAGTCTAGTGTTTGCTTTTTGAAAGTTGAATCTTTAAAAGAAATTCTAGCTTTAGTAATTTTCACTGGCGCATTAATACACATTAGGTGTTAGAGTGAGTATTTCCACCAGCTGCATTTTGTGTTCAAATGCTGTGACACAGTGCAGTGTGACAACATGTACAGTATTAATAGAATCAGTGAAGTACGGGTCTCGGCCTGTAAAGAAAATATTAAATATCCTTACAACCGTAACAGTAGGAAACACTTGTTAATGCACACTCAACCTTATTCTGAGATGTATCTACAGCCTTATGAATACAGAGAGAAGCTGCCCTCCAGTTTATATCAAAATGTCACTCTCCTCATAATGTGCTGCAGAGATTGGCCTCTGTGACTGTTTTAGAAAGAAGAAAAAAAAAAAAAAGCCCCGGTTGTACAAACTTTGTACTTTAAAACGAGTGGTGATTAATTAGGAAAGATAGATTTCAGCTTCCGCCCCTCTATTTCTGTATTTTTTTTTCTTCTCCGCCGGGGGGACAGATGTTTATAAAGAGTAGATGTTGCACTGCAGCAAAGTCAAACATACAGCCTCGATCAGAGAGCAGAGCTGTTTCAAAGATGGTTTGATCTTGTTTAGATTTTGATAAACATGACCAGAATGTGAGCAGTCTTTCATATTACAGTATATCTATTTGTGTGTGTGTGTGTGTGTGTGTGTGTGTGTGTGTGTGCGTGCGTCGATTATTTTACATGTAAACATGGGGCCTGCTTTGTGTCATTATTACAGCTTGTGTCAACATGTAAACATTGAACAGTATCAATCTTGCACTCAGCACAAGTGGACAGAGCTATTATGTTAAAAGCCCATTTGCCCGACATATTCTTACCAAACATGGCCTCTCACAGTGGGAGGAGTCTCATCCACTGAGTATTGATAGGCTCATTGACTGATTGATGGTCCCTGGTGATTTATTGATTCATCTCAGTTCCAAATGAGCTACGAGCACTTTCCTGCCCAGAGGAAAACAACCACGCTCTCACACAAGCCCTGTAATGAGAATTCACCGACTTATTTTGAGCTTCACAAAACCACATACACTCCCCCCCCCCCCCCCCCCCCCCTTTGAATTTGATCTTTTTTTTTTAAGGGGAGGGGGTGTAGATGTGCCATTTTAAATTGAAAATAAAAATTGTTGCATGGTGTTGTGCAGTGAGATTTAGAGAAAGATCCACTCAGGCAAAACACTTCACCCCATCACTGTATAAAGTCAATCTCCTCCTCCTGAGGTTTTAGGAAGAGTTTCGGGGCGTCCTTAGGTAGTTAAAAGTGCATTGACTGTGGATGGGCTAGTGGGATGTGTAGATTAATGCAGTGGAAAGCCATCCCTCAAAGTGCTTAGAATAATTAGAGTCAGGCTTCCAACAGAATGGGCATGTCACTGGAGGAAATTGTATTTTTATTTACTGTGTCGGGTCTCCCTTGGCCTCTCTCTCGCTCTGTCTCTGCCTCTCTCCATTTGTATGGCAGCGGAGCTCGGTTTTCAGGAGCCGGGTGTTTCTCAAAGTGTCTTAAAGGTGCTGTCAGCTCACCGTGATGCATCTCTTGGATTTGTATCTCTGCATGTTTCTACGTGTGGGTGCACACCATTTGTATTCTGCATGGGCATTTGTATTCAGGACTGGATCCAAGTTCTGTAGGTATACATATTCACATGTGTTCACATCTCACAACTATCTATGTAAATTTGCTGCATTAGCATTATTTGAATGTTGAAATGTGACTACATGCGTTTTCCATTAAGGTTGTATCCAGTGGTCAAAAGTAACTGAGTACATTTGCACAAATAATGAGTTTAAGTACAATTTTCTTTCACTGAACTTGAGTGTTTGCATTTAATGTGATTTCTTGCTTATAATCTACTACGTTTCAGATGAGAATTGTACTTTTGTCTCACATGGTGTACATGCATTTGACAAATTCAGTGTCAGTAGTCATTCACTGCAGGACTATACAGTGGCTATAAAAGCATTTTTAATATTTATACTTCATTTAGAGTACTTTGTAGAGATCTGCTCTCACTTTTACATTGAACGGTCTTTTTTCTGTACATATGTGTCTAAAACGCAACACAAATTTTGTGTGATTTACTGTAAAACATGAAAACCCGGAGCTTCAATGCTTTTTATAGTGCTGTAGAGTATGTTGTAAAATGCTCCCAGTTAATGATTATGCTCTGCTTTTAGCCATATTATTATTATTTAGCAAATTCAGTATATAACCCACTTTGCTGACAATATTAGTGTAATCTAGACTGCAGTATATGTGTATTTATTTATACATTGTAGTATTGCTGTGTCCATTAATGATCTGAATGCCTTCTCCCCCCACCTCACTTGTGTGTGGGTGCACGTTGGCTTTCACACCAAAATGTAAAGGCATTCGCCGTCTCAGTGCAGTGGACGCTGGTGGACAGTGAGGCGGGCCATTGATAAATTGATCACAGCGAAATTGTGGAGTAGTGAGACATGCTCTAAATCCCTCTCCCATCGGCACCCACACCACAGCTCTGACATCAATTATTGTGAATTGCGTGGTTGACAGAGTGTAAACCAGGTGCCAGCTCTCAATCCAATTAAAGAGATTTAATTGGAGAAAATAAATGGAGTGTGTCCACAAAGTGCTAGCCTACCCACATTTAGAAGATTTTTTTTACCAATTTGAAAAGTAAGGTTTTGTTTATGAAAGACCGATTGAATCTAATAAAGCCTCAAGGCTGTTGCTTTTCCCAGACTGCCTTGCTCCACAGGTCAGTAATGCAAACAATCCAATTTCTCCCGTCTGAGAGCTGTACTGGCATGTAGAAATGGGATTATTATCTAAAATGGGCCCAGCAGGTGTTTCTGTGATACAGTGTAATTTTAGGAGCGTGATAGCATTTCACGTGGCCCGAGCTTAAATTCCCAGAGATGCTCTTAAAAGGAACATCTAACAAATAAGTTGGCAAATCTGCCACTCTAGCCCGTTAGCATTATTACCACAGAACAGGCTTCATAAAGGGGCTATTTCCTGAACCGATTTCCTGTGCATCAGCGACTTGTTCATCCGTAGTTGTCTTTATGCGATGGCAGCCATCACAGTTTGAGGTGCTTGTCGAGCTAAAAGGAGGCATCTGAAGCAGTCAGGTAGCGTTCGGGGTGGTCCGGACTTTTTCCACACCTAGCTCTTTTCTATCGAAATTTGTCCCCAGGGATACGAGAATGCAGCTCATCCCAGTCGCCACCGCCCCTCCTCGACTCCTCACAAGGGATAGACATGCATAATTCAGGATTGTTATCTGTCTGCCGCTAACCCCCTTCTTTCCCCATACACACACACATGCACACAGATCTCCGATGAACCAGTCTGACTGTACATCAATGATTCACCAGACAGTACCCCCTCCCCACTTCTCTATCCTCTCCGTTGAGGGAATCATATGGAGCCGACAGGGACTCCACAAGCATGCAACTTCCTATAATTGGAATGAAAAAAGGATGAGCGGGAGAAATGCTGTATCAGGGATCTGGTGAGAGCAGCATAGGTGTTCAAACAGCCATTCAGCAGTGTCAAGCGGCAGATGGGTGACTAGGTGCGTACATTGGCCCACTCGTTAGCCACCGGAAGAGACATCGGAAGATGACGCAAGATGCAACGCAACGGCGAGAGTTTTAAAAGGCAGGAACACTTCAGAGTTTGGATTAATCTCTGTGAAGATTTTAACTGTCTGAAATGCGGTGGTAAAAAAAAAAAAAATCCCTCCCAGCTTCCTGCTGCGAGAATCTTCATTTCCCCAGGTTGCCCCTGCCTCTTTATCCTCTAAGTTCTCTTTTTCTCTTTCTCACCACGCTCCCTGTTTTTCTTTCTTAAACATCACAGGAGCAAATCAGCAGACAAGCGATTGTACAAGTTTTCTCAAGCTTTCAAGAATTACCACCATTTCATCATGGATAATCACAGTTAATAACCCTTCTCATTAAGGAGACGAGAATCATGGGTCATTAATATTGTTAATATCTTCTCCCTTTCCTTCTCTTCTATCTCTCTTATTCCCCTTCTCTGCGTGCCAGAGGGAGTGGAAACAAAAGGATGACTAAAAAAGAGCTTAGCGCGACAGTGATTAACCGATCGGGGTAGATGGACTGTGATGAATCAAAGTTATCTCTCAAATCTTAATAACTGGAATTAGCCCCTGATTAGATGAGCTTTGGCTACAGCAGGGAGTAGTAGGCATTTTCACTTCAAAGAATCCCGCCCATGTAAACCTGTCCCTCTTTCCACTGCAGAGCAAAGACAAAAAAAAAAAAAAAAAGCTTCAGTGAGGCAAATGGGCCATTGGAAACCAGTGCGATAGATTACAAAAGGAGTCGTGAGAGAGAGAGAGACAGTACGAAGAGGAGCAGAGATAACGTAAACGACGATGTTACACCTTTTCTCCTCCCAGGATCCACTCATGGTTAAGTCTTCTTTCCATTAATCTCCCATTTTCCACATTCCTTCCATTTCTTGCATGTTCGGGGTCCAGTGGGAGGTGTCGGTGTCTCCGTGACAGGGTCATAATGAGAGTGGCACTATTCTTCATTTGCATATGTTTGCCATTGTCACAGCGGTCAAGGAATGTCATGTTGAGATTCCTGCATGCTTAAGTAATGGCATTTTGTCCTCACGAGGAACCCTGGCCCCCGTATCATAACCCCCGCAAAAAAAAAAAAGACTGAATTAACATGACAATCAGCTGACTCTAAAACAAATGTTGGCATTTTTTTTATCCCCTGTAGAATTTCATATAACTCTGACAGAACATCCCGCTGATCCAGTTATCTCCGCTTTCACTTTATTTATGTTTTAGTGATCAATAGCAAACTCACAAGGAGCTCCATTTGGGAAGAGTTTTAATATAATATATATCAGTACCACTTTGTCCTGACAGAAAAAAAAAAACCGTGCAAAGGTAGATGGAGAAGTACTTTTTGAAGACGTGTTTTTGATGGGGTCAAAGCAGCACAGTGTCTGTTCTCATTAATGAATGAGTCTAAACACCAAACTGGATGCATCACACAAGTTAATCCAAATTTTGACACCCAGTCTAGAGTAATTAGTCCCAGATGTAAATATCTGTTATGCAACAAAAGAGGCAACAGCACTGAAACAGACAATTATCTCCTCTTATGGCGTTGGCAAAATGCTATGAGTCTAACCATGTGTAACTGATGGCTTTTTCACAGGGCCTCCAGGCTTATTTGGATGTGTTCTTATTTATTTATTTTTCTGCATTTCTACCGTGCAGCGCCTGAGCCCAGACGGAGCTGTGGCTGAGACAGACAGGTTCATTACATGTCACAGGAGTTCAAAGTGATCCTCTGTCTACTCTGTTTATTAAGTGGCGCTCCAGCGTCTCTGAGGTATAGTAACACTCGGAGTCGCGCCGCTAAGAGCAGTCCCATCTCGGTATGAGGCTTCGCGTGCGGCGCCTCCGCTGCAATGTAATGAAGAAATCAGCAAGGGATTGAGGAAAATGAACTCTTTCTAATACCTCCATCCAAGGCTGTGGAGCAAATAAGTGCTCCCAATAACGAGGAAAAATCACGTTAGAGGGGATGAAACATATGTGACATGTGAAAACGATTAAGCCTCTCGGAAAAGAGTGGCAGAAACGTGCACAAACTCTAAATTGTCTTGGACGCGGAGCGAAGACGCAGAGTATTTATTTTCATGAATTGATTTTTCCACAAATGAGGTGGAAAAATGGAAAGATGGGAGTTTGCAAGGGAGGAAATGTGAGACAAAACAATAACCCTCTCCCCAGCCTATTTGAAATCATAAATGTATTGTAGTGGTGAGGAAGATCGGGGTTTTGTTGAGGTGGGGGTGTGAATCTGCATTAAATTGGGCTGCTTTTCCACATCTCCCTACCCTCCCTCCCTCCCTCTCTCTCTCTCTCTCTCCCAACATTGCTCTGTAATTGGTTGACTGGGAGGAGGGGAATAGCGCTTGCACCAAATATGTGCCTCATCATGAGAAACTGAGCTAAGTGTGTTTTGTTTTTGTTGTTGTTTTTCCTCTTTTGAGCTTCTCTTTTCTGGCTCACCTTGAATTCACTGTGTGGCATGTGGTTGTAATTAACACATGCCGCAGCCTCTGGTGAGTGTTAACAGAGAGAGTTGGAGTAAGATCATGTGGCTCGCCTAATTAAAATGGACCCAGCTAGACAGGCTTTATTTATGTGCCTTCAAGACAAAATGAATGCCAGTTGCCTGCGGAAATCATCTCAGGCCATCTTTTCGCTTGCCTGCCTGACTGTCTGTGCGGGGCTACAATTAACCGAGCATCGGCAGCAGAGTCGGGGACAGCAAGAGGCTTTCATGAAGCGGGCTAAGAACCACTCAGTGTTTCGTTTGTGTTGCATCAACTGATTGCTGTATGTTGGCCTCTGCTGAGCTGCAGTACACTTCTCACTATAAACTCTGCTTTGGGTTTGTGCTGTGACGGCCCAGCGGGATTTGTCACAAGTTTGCCACTGTCGCTGTCAGACAGTCATTAAAACCAAATGAGCATTGTTCTAGAGAGGAATGCTCAGTGCACGGCGCGTTGGAAAAGGCGAGTGCGGGTTTCAGGCACCGAAAAGCTGTATTAAGATTCACTTAAAAAATGTTATGTCATCTGTAATCTGACAAAGCAAGTTCTTTGTGTACATTTTCCAAGAAGGAATGAGCCAGCGATGCTTTATGTTAAGTCCACATTAAACTAGTCGTGCTGTTTGGATTATGCAAAAAACACTGCAGAGCTGTTCATAAATCTATTTGAATTGCTTGGTGTATAGAAGTGCGCTTCAGACTCTTAGTGTCATACAGTAGGAACCATGTAAAGTAGGCAGGCTGTAGCTGAAAAATGATCCAAGGTGCATGTGATTGAGCTGCAGCTATAAAGCTGCTCACTCCATCACGGCTCCTACCGCTGAGATTGATCAGCCCACTCCCATTTGAGTGATTTCCCTCCGGATTCAATGCAACGCAATTAGTCGCCTGCTGTATTTTGCCTTTGCGTTGCTCTTTGACCCTCCATCGCACTTATGAGTCAGTGCAGCACTCTGCCAATATGAGCTCCTTCTAACAGCTCCTGTATTTGCACAGCCCATCTCCTCCTAGCCTCTCAACACCATCCCGCCCAGCGCTGCTAAAAAGGATCGCAGCTTGCTGGCAAGCGGCCAAGTAGCGCCGTTGTACCTGCAGAGATGGAATATAGCCTTGACCATCTATACTGGGGTTAACACCAGTGAAAGTCTCTGTCTCTCTGAGTACTGTATGCTGGGAAATTCTCTCAGACTGCCAGCCGCGGCAGTGGGTATTGCCACAAGGCCTTCCTGACCTCCTGACACTCACTGTAAAAACAAAAAACTCTGCTGCAGAAGTGATCTCCTTAAGTAAGGGTTTCCAATCCAATTTTACACAAGGAAAGTGCTTAAGATTAGAGATAGTGTTTTTATTGTGCTTTTTCAGTAATCTGAGTAGAAGGGGTGAAAGGAGAGATAGAGGGGAGGAGGAAAAGTAAGAATGGAAAAGATGGGAGATCAATAAAAGCTGCTCTCTCCGGCTGCCTTCATTCTTTGTTGTCACGCTGCAGAGGGCCCCGCTCTTTCCCCATAAACAGGCCTGCAGGTTGAGACACACACGCCAGGATCCCAATATAACAACAACTCATAGCGGTCGTTTATTGCCATAATGAAGAGCAATCTCTTTTCTGCGGAATTAGATGCGCCGCGTACCTGACTTGTTTGTCATGAAGGGCTTTTCATTAGGCACCATTGATTATCGTGATAAGGGAGAGTCAGACCCAGCGAAAAGGGCGCATGGTCTCAGTGGGACGAGCACAACGCCCCTGATTTGCATGGGCCTTTTTTCTTCTCCCAGTTCATTTCCAGTTGAATAACTCGTTTGTCACATACATCAGAGGAAGGCGAAGATCATACGAGAGCCAATGTTACTTTGTGTTTCACTAATGAGGCCTGTACTCTCCGCCTCCTTGCTTTTGCCTTCCTGCCCTTTGAAACAGAAGCGGCATGGTGCTACAACATTTTACTAGTTTTCTTTCTCCGATACCGGGCTCTAGGCAGTTATGCTGTTTGTGTGTCACTTGGCTGTGTCTCAGTTCTTTGCACTTGTTTAAGGCTCACATAGCAACAGACCTGACACAGATACATTGGGCTGTGTGCCCTGTGAGTGTAACGATTCAGAATCTGACCCGAGCGCAGGGGGACACTCGAAGGCAGATGATGATTTAACAAGTTTAGTATAACATGTCATGACTCATGCAGAACTGAGGCACAAAGAAGATACAGTGCTGCTAGTGAGGAAAGTAAATTAAATCGAAGATTCCTCTAAACTGAGGAACTGTCATATACACAGAAGAGGATATAGCAAGAAACAAGAAACCAAAAGGTCTCGAAACTTAGTAAAAAAGTAACCAACGGAAAAAAGCACTCAAAAAATGTGATGCTCTTAGGAAAATGTTATTTCCTTCCAATGACCAGACAAAGTTCCTCAATAAATGAGCTATGAATACAGTCCAACAGCAACCTGCTGCTGATAAATAACACAGTGCACATCCTCACACAGCGTTTCCATATGTGTAAGTCTTAGTTAGTTAATACTTAGTACTGTAACTTAGTTACTTCAATAGTTGTGTACAGACTTTGATTTGGTCTCTAGTTATGAGGACACTAATACAACAGTAATGGCAGCAATGTATTGTTTCTTGTAATATTATATTCACTTATATTTCAGCATGTGCATCATCATTTGCTGCCCATTTGATCTTTGTCTCATTTTATATGCTGAACTGGGATCATGCAGACAGCGATCAGACAGCGTAAAAATTAAATATGATCCACAAAGTCTAAGTTTTAATGGTAATATGCAACTTCAAGTACTTCTAGCCTAACACTGAAAATCAATCCACTCTGCTCCGCCCAGTCCTCCTCTCCCCTCTGTCTGCCGCTCGATATGCACTCCATATGACGTAATTGTGGTTTTGAGTTGAATGAGCCAATGAATGAATGGAAACTAATTGGGTCTGGCTTAAGTTGCCATATTATGCAGCATTAAGGTAACTCATGAGGTAACTGAGTCCTCAAAACTGGGATTCTGAAAACAGCATTTGATTTTTATATCATCATTTTTCCCTGATCATCATCTGGGTGTTCATCTGTGAACACACTAACTTACTCCTCAGCACATCCCTAAAAACACTGATCTCCACTGTGGTCAGTGGTCTTGATATATCTGCAGCTTTGATCTCCTTAATAACGAGAACAGTATTTGACATGCAGGCAAACACAGCACCTTCTTGTTTCCAGGTTGCTGAGCTTTCTGTCTCTGCTGGACTATTGAGTATTGATGTGTTGACGGTTTGCACAAGCTTGTTAAAAGGAGGACGCGGGATGTGGTAGTACGTTCAGCTGTTGTACCAGGAGGTGCATCTTTTTTAGGTAACCAACCCCAATTCTCCTTTCAAAATGGGCGCTTAGAAGTTGAAAATTGCCAACATCAAGAGCTTGCTTGAATTAGGATGCCCCGCAATGCAAGTGTGTTATATAATGCTATGACTGGAGGGAGAGGAAAAGTAGAGCACAGGGGTAGAGATTAAAAAAGTTTCTGCATAAAAAGAGGGGGGAGGAAGAGATGAGCATGAAAGGGAAAAGGGAGGAGGGATTGGGAAAGAGACAGAGGAGACACACATACAGTATAATGAAAAGGAAAAGGGGGGATTAGGTCAGGGAAGAGTGAGGGTCCACTCCTAGAGCAGGAGAAGCCTTGAGGCCCCGCGGGCTGCAGGAGGATGGTCAATCCTTCTCTCTCAAGGCTTCTCTCTTTTTTCATTTAGATAATGGAGCATTCCCTTAATTGGCAGAGCACAGTTTATGCTGAGGTTTGTTTGCCAACACGTCAGAGTAGAATTATTTCCACTACATTTACAGCATAGTGTTGCTCAGCTCTCTCATTAAAACCACAGCCTCCTCCTGCCCAGATAGAGCTTTCTGTGGAAATCTGCAGAAGGAGGCCAAACACCACAGCAGCGAAAAAAAAAAAAAAAGAAAAGAAAAGAATAAAACACATTTATCTCCTATCTCACCATCCCCAGCCAGCTTGTAAAAGAAGAGACAGAAATGTCTCTATCTGTTTACTGTTATTGTTTTTCTCCAATCATAAACCCTTACTTCTGCCTGCTATTGTGTGCTTTTTCCTCCTTTTCTCTTATCTGAAGAGTTATGCGTTGGGCTCGCATGATCTGTATCTTTAAATTTGGTTGAGGGTATTTGCAGGGGGTGTTATTGGATTTCAGTGTTATTGTCTCACCTTTTCCCTCTGTGTTTTTAATGTTGGGATGGATATCCGCTCTAGCAGCACTGATCTCACTGTTCTGCTCATTAGTCTGGATTCGCAGAGCCTAGTGCTTTGCAACAATAAGACATGCACTTCTGTAGTCCAGCCATTACCGAGTTTAACAATGTGCACCAGCGAGAAAAGTCCATTATTTCTCCAGCTCATCATCTCGAGCATCCACACGAGACAAAGACTCTGTGAAGCTGCTTCATTGCAAAGGGCCATCTATCACTTAAGTCAGGAGCTGGGACTAAAAAACATATGCGGTATGGATACCACACAGTGGGAATTATGTAAGCATGTGGAGGAATGAAAGTCAGTAGAATAAGACTATGACTGGAGTTTTATTCTCATGACTTCGTGTGAAACTTTTATTTGGGCACTGACACGTCTCCAATTAGAATTGAAAACCGTCATTGCACCAAAAGACGGCTTCACACGTTTGGTCACATTAGTGTTCCTTAATTCCACTTTTTTGTAGTTTTACACACGTGTTTTGCCGAGGTTCTTGTCAAAAGTACATCTTATCAAAAGTATGACAAAAACACACTCTTAAAAGTTAGGGATTTGTTTTTCTTGGCACCTGTTTTTAAAAAAAACTCCAAATGACACGGTGGGAAAGAAATAAGGATGGGGATGGTGGGTCGAGCTCATAAAGCGAGAGAGAGTTTGAAGAGGGAGCAGCTGCTACTTTAACAGACCTGTCATTGAAATCAAAGGCCCTAATCAAAATTTTATCAATTAATTGATCTTTCCTCTTGTGCTTGCCACAAGTGCAGTTGAGATTCCCCCTGACTCGGGGCCCCTCCAACAGTGAGCCATGCTCTACAACATAAACTGTGTTCATTAGCAATGATCAAGGAATTCTCTAATCTGAGCTGAAAGGTGATATGATGGCTGTTTCCTCCTGACTTAGTTGGCTTGCAGGACAACTCTCCCCTGTTGCCTTTCAAATCACTCTGGAGAGCGGAGATGTCTTTCATGCTGGTTGTTCAACTCAAACAATGCACTTTTATCCCAACTGTAGTTCTAACACTTGCCTCCTGTTATGTGTCGCTCGCAGGGTAACCAAGAGGCCACCAACCCCCCAGAAGCGATGGCCCAGCCGTACACCCCCGCCCAGTACCCACCTCCCCCACAGAATGGCATCCCCGCAGAGTTTGCGGCACCGCACCCGCTTCCAACACAGGACTACACCGGGCAGAGCCGGGTTCCCGAGCACGCCATGACCCTCTACACGCCCACGCAGACACACAGCGAGCCGGCCGGCACTGACAACAGCACGCCCGCCATCACCGCCACCACGACCGCACCGGTCAGTGTCCTTCATCACCTGCAAGCATTGTCTTCAACACACTGTGAAAAAGTAAAATGATATTATTAATTTTCTACGTTTCCTTTTCCTTAAGTTTGATCAGATATCTACAGCGAAGTCATGACTGTCAGCTTATTTGAGAATGTGTTTGCTTTCCTTGTTTCCCTCCATCATTCTTGTTTCTTGTTTTAAATTAGGGACATACTAATAGTTTGCCCATCTTTGCCCACTGTCTGACAACTTTGGCTCCATTTGAACTTCCTGTTTTGTGGAATAACACAATATCACTTTTTCTTTTTGCTCAATCACTCACAATGTTAAAAGTTAAAATTCTGACACTAGCTCTACGACTGTAAAAATGTATAGAGCTACCACAGTTATATTCCCACAGACTTTCAACATGAATATTGAAAGAATTAGTAATTACCCCATTATCTATACTACTGCCCAAATCATCTAATGATATGTGGTTGTTGTTGTTTCTTATTAGCATTTCTTATAATTTCACATTTTGTAGCTTGTAGCAGTGATGCTGTGATGGAATACATCGGGCTTGTGGTCACTTTCCATCATTTTCCTGTTTACACTTAGCAGTTTGGATGTTTTCTGCATCACACACACACACACACGCGCGCATAAATAAGATGTGAAGGTTGAGAGTGAGAGTCAAACCGAGTGAGGGCTGCCGTGCTGCACATTAGCAGGGTAGCAGCGGACTTTGATGTCATGGCGATGCTTTGTGCTTGATGAGGGAGGAGGATTTGGCCTAAAATATGCTCATAAAATGAAAGTGCATTTCTGAGGAGCCATTTGGGGCTTTCTGAAAACATGTAAACCTGAGCTGTTTTATTTATTTGCGTGAAGGATATTTGACATGCTGTAGATATGAATGATTCAGGCTCTCTAAAAACGAGGACACACCCTCTTCCCCCCAATCTTTTTGGCCTCAGTCAAAGGAGCAACAGATACAAGCACTTTATTCAAGCAGAGCCAGAACCAAGAGCCGTTCTGTGAGATCATTTAATTTTGTGTAACTGCACACAAACAGTTTAGAGTTTCATTTAAACAAAGACATTATTATTATTGTCATTTTCACTGGAAATGTTAGATAATATACTATATATTTCATTTCTACATATTGACACTGTTTTGACCTGGGATTTACCTTCACAAGAGGCAGATGTAGATAAAAGGGAGGGCGACTTATCTTCAAACTTTAGAGACACGTCCAGAAAGACAGATAATGCGAGCAGAGAAGAGAGAGAGAGAAAATAAAAGGACCTTCTTTTCTTCTTAAGCACGAAAACACCTGCTGGGAAAGGTCACAGCAAGGCCAAAGCCCTCCTGAGAGCGATCTGGGTCACTCATAAAGAGCACTGTTAATAACTCTACATTCCCCGTCTCACAATTACTGCACATCTACAAATCTTTGGCAGGAGAAAAAGTGCTTATATGACACAAACAGAGTCGTGGCGAGGCCTAGCGTGTTGACATTGTCACTGTAATCTAGCAATGTTTGAGGTGAAGATTTGCACGATGCCGTCCAACTGCTCCGTGATTACGCGCCGCACTTACAGTAATGGCTGACGCACAAAAGAGTTTAAAGTCAGGAGAGACTTGGCAGGAGGTTGAGCCTCCTCCTCCTCCTTCTTCCCCATCTGACACTGTACACCACTCCTTCAGTGTCGCTCACCGTCTCTCCTCTCTCTCCATTTCGCATTTGATTTCATTTCATCTGTCCACCCGCTGTGAAGAAAGCCCAGAGATGGTAGCCGTGTAGAGATGAGAGCTCGTCTTGCTTTTCCTTCATGCTCCCCCCCCCCCCCCCCCCCCCTTGTGCCGTCCCCTTGTCATTCTCCGCATCCACGCTCTCCCCACTTCCACCCATCTTTTCTCAGGGAGGACAGAGAGATGAGATTAGTGGGGCGTAAACAGAGTGTCTAATCCTTGGGGGCCGCTGGTGTAGTGTCGCCCACTGCTGTGTTCCCCAGCTTTAATGACAGACCCAGTCTGTTTGCTCTGGGTGCCACAGACGGACCCGGGTGCCTTTGATTAGGGCACCCTGCAGAAACACAGATTGAAGGAGCAGATCAGCTACTTGCTGCGACTCTCGCCCTCATCCCCCCCCCCCCCCTTGGCTCGACACTGCTGCGCTCAGCTCCTCTACCCAATGACAACGCTTTACTCTACACGTCTTCTCGACTTAAAGACTTAAAAAGAGTCAAGAGAGAGTGAAAATTCAGTGAAATGTATGGATTCTGTGTGAATTCCCTGCAGAGAGCGGAGAGTGTGTATGTTTTAATGAGGTGCAGGAACTCTCTCTGCTTTCCCCGCTGTGTCTGTCTGTTCCTACCAGTCCCTCGTCTATACTGGGAAGGTGGCGTTGTCCAGAGCCAGACCTCTGGGACCTTGCTCTTTGCCATGTTCAAACAAGCTGACTTGAAAGCTGGCGACTTGAGGAAGAGAGGCAGCCCCCAACTTTTCTCCAAATCCTTAGAGATGAGGGTAGCAGAGGGCTGCCAGGGAGCTCTGCTGGAAAAAGAAACTGAGCTCGTTATCTGGCTCAGTTCAAATAGTCTGAGGTTTGGTTGAATTTCATGAGTAATCATTCTCTTTTCAGATAACAAATTAAGGCAGTGGCGTTAGGGCAGCACTCAATTCCAGATTTTTCACAGCCCATGTCAGCGGCATGAAGACTTTCCAAAGGGTATTCTGGGCTACTGTGATAACATAGACACACACACACACAAACACACAAGGGCATGCAGAAAACATGGTGGAGCACATGCAAATATTCACGGAGACACGCGCACACTGTGTCATCACTCGTGAGTCGCGTTTAAAGGACTGTGTCCACCGAGCTGTAGTTGATGCCGTCGGCAGCATGTGGACCACCGTTACCAAGGTAACGTTTGGGTTATCTCCACGTGGGAGGAGCTGCTCGTTTTGCCCAAGGAAAACTCACATTCACATTTAAAATATAAAAGGATATCCTCAACAAAAATAAAAACAAACATGGGGCTGGGGTTAGGATGTAGTTTCCCTGCCATGTAATCAAAACATAAGAATGTGCTAGTTTGTTCCTACTGAAGACAAATGACTTAACCTGACTTATTAACACAGACAGTATTTTTAGAATGCTCAGTAATTTCCTAAAAACAGCTGGACACTATAGCTGGACAATCAGGAGGAAGTAGTGCATTTGTTGGGGACAGTGAATTAATTCACATTTGGTGCTCTAGTGAGTATTTGGGGCAGCGGAACGGTATATGTGGGACTGAGTCACAATAAACTGCTGTGTGTGTGTGTGTGTGTGTGTGTGTGTGTGTGTGTGTGTGTGTGTGTGTGTGTGTGTGTGTTCATGGTAATGAAGAAACATGTCACCCAGCGCAAAAGCGTTGCTCACTGATGCGTTTTTAATAGTTTCAGCCATGGTGCTCCACACGACGCAGAAATAAGATCAGTCAGGTTCTGATACACACACTTTGCTTACTTGTAGGATACATTCGGTATTTGGCCGTTTGATGGGTTTTGTTCACTATACAAAACTTTTCCGACACTTTTTTGAAATTAGGACCCTGTTAAATTCAACTCCTCCATACAAACGTTGGCCAGAATCGGAAATTTAAGCTTAATTATGCTTCTATTGAAATATACATTGAGAGTTGTAGCTGGCTTCTCTCTTTTAGTTTTGAACTATTCAAACTGGCTTGTCTGTAAAGCTTCATCCAGGTCATGGTGAGGTTTTTCTAGAAGTATCCCCTTCCATCCAGAAGGCCTCATCAGTGGCTGACGGGCTTCTGAACCCTGTGGAGTCACTGAGTTGTTAGCACTTGATGCTCACCTGTAGTCCGCCTGGCTTTCATGTGTGACCACCGGAGACATAGTGTGAGCGACTGTGAAGCTGCCTGGGTAGTCCACACTGGGTTCTTTTATCGGTGGGGGGCCAGTAAGACAGCCCCTCCACTTCACACCCACACCCCCCTGCTGTCTCAGCTGATGGAGGGGATATATTTGCTGCTTCTTTAGAAAAAGAAAACAAACAGTAGAGGCCCGGGACAGGAAAATAATGAATTAGAGCTCAGGCATTATAATTCCTGTGATTGAAGTCCCCCCTCCCCATTTAATCGGATGTAATCTACCTGCTTGGCAGCCTTCCAATCAGATAGTTTCAATTATGCTCTTGTAATGCCACTCTGCGAGGAGGAGGAAAGTGCTGAGCAGAGCACTTTGCAGGCGATTTGCAAATAACAGCAGGGTATTCTTTTAGAGAAATGACTGAACAGGAAGCCGGAGAGTTGCCGGAGTTGACAGCTCTCTCACTCTCTGGTTTGCTGGCTTTGGCGGTGACGGCATGTTTTGCATCGCACCCCCTCCTCTTGCCTGTGACAGCAGCTGTCGGGACAGTAAAGTGCCACTGAAGGTGGCCTCCTATGGTAATATGGAGGTAATTATTTTCCACTGCAACACCACCATCTCACAAAAACGCAGGCAGGTTGGAGCTTCGGGAGTGGCGCACAGAGGCAGACATCCCGGATCTCGGTGACACTCCAAGTTATTGAGTTAGTAGTATGCAGTCTGGGGTGCTTGGGAGTCAGCTATTCACTATTTGTGTTCTCTGTATGTGTATTTGCCCCTGATGTCAGCATGCTGCAGGTCTGTCTGAGAGCTGAGTGAAAGTTAATCTGGATGTTTGCAAACATGCGATTCCGCCCGCTGTGATAAAAAGCTAGACAGCCAGAGCTGGAGGACAGCGGTGCTCAGTAGTCTGGCAACATACACTAAAGGTCGATAGTGTCGCATGTGACCGATGAAACAGATTGACCTGAGGGGCTCTGGTACCTTGTCACCCTCCATGGTCCCAGCATCTGTCTGCAATGTGTCACCCCCGGGGCCCAACATGGCTACTCAGGCTATTAACCTCCAGCACACGAGGACATGGCAGAGTTAAGACCCCTTCGCCTGTCTCCCTCTCTCTGTCACAAATCCACTCTTTGCAGGCCGACCAGCCGGCCGGCCGTCCGGCCCAGTACATTTTGCGACTCTGGTGTCCTTCGCCACTTGTTAACCTCTGGTCTGAACGCCGTCAAGACCAGGCGGGACTTAGGAAGCTGCCACGAACCTGCCCTACCTGGATGGCTGCAGGGGAGACAAAGTGGGACCTTGAATCAAACAACTGTCACTGTTAACAATGTATGTCACTGTCTTGGAATGGGCCATAAAAACCAAATAAATGATGGCCATTACAGTGGAGATTGTGATTATGATAATGAGAATAATAAAGACGATCATCATTACGATCATGAAGATAATGATAATACTGTGATGATGAATTATAATGAATAAATCCCTACCCCATTTCCTAAATGGTGGGATATGTATCACTAAGAGAGGCCTGCAGCGGTCTGACAGCCTCAGAGCAGGGTGAGAGTTATCATTGTGTGAGGGTGTGTGTGCGAGAGTGTGTGTGTGTGTGTGTCATTTGAACCGTTTGTACTCAGGAAACAACCTACTCCCTTTTCATGTCTGTATATCAGTACAAGACTGTGTCTGTGTATGTGACTTCCCAGCCAGTGTATAGTGTGTTTGCCATGCTCAGAGAGCACTTCCCAGGAGACCTTGCAGTTTACATATCACATTCAAACAGTTTTTGTGCTCGATATTTGCCACTTCCACTCTCTCATTTCTCATTCTCATTCCTCCTCTGTGCATTTCTTTATTTAGCTTCTATCCAGAGTCACAGTCGCAGCGATGTCAGGGGCCACTTTTATGTTCGTTTTAATCAGAACACAGACTCAAAAAAAAAAAACACGCAGCGCTGGATGTTTGTTTAAAATCCTTCAAAACAAACTTAATCTGTTTCCTGCTGAAGTGACCTCTTGTGGTCGTGAGAGTAATTCCTGTCCTCTCAGAAGTGGAAAGTGAAAGTAATGTGACGCCGTTATAGACTCACCTCAGAGAGGAAATCAGGAGGGTTTTTGATTGACGTCACGTCTTCGTGGTTCACTTCAGTCAGTTCAGGTATGCACAGCAAGAAAGATAGAAAAATATGTGAAATATTACCACTTCACACACAAGATGTTAAGCGAACTTCATAGAAAACCAGTCTTTTTTTCTAACCTTAACCAACGTGCTTATCCTACCTAAACTTCTCCAACCTCCTCTTTATGACTGGTTCCCCTCAATAGAAGCACTTCATTCAAAAAAAAAAAAAAAAAAAAAGCACAGGAGAACATATTCCATTTAGCACATTATGCTTCCTTTAAAAACATAATCGCATTTGCAGTTTAGCTACATAGAAACGCAAGTATAGCTTTTAGTGTAGGTCTCAGGCACAGCGGCACAAAAACCTGGCATCCTCAGTGTGACAAAAAGACTGCAGGAAGTCACTGCACCCAGTGTACATATCGTGTTAGCTTACAGCATTAGAGGTATTAGGAGACATATTTTTTAGCTTTGCACAGAGCCAGACAAGCTGTTTCTCCTGCTTCCAGTCTTTCTGTTAAGATAGGTTAATTACCTCGTGGATATAGTTCCATACTTAAAGCTCAAACATGAGGTTGATATTGATCTGGTGGTTTAAAGCTCTGAAACAAGCAGATCATTTTACTCTTTAAAATCCTACTGAACTATTCATTTAACCAACTAGTTATAGTTGCTTAACCACACATTTGATAGGGCCAGACATGGTTATTGAAAAAAAAAAAGCCAGCATGAGGCCTTATTTAGATGACTTATCCCATAGCGGTGCATCAAATAGCAGCTGAACCACGCTGAGGTTGTGTCCGCAGAAAACTGTGTTGGAAAAAGAAACTGCCTCAAAAACAAGGTTCGTCTCATCAGAGGAGCCACTAGCAGCATCAAAAAAATCTATCACTGGTGTCACAGAGAGAAACAAGTGGAATTTGTCACTGACATCAGACATGTCATTTATATAGAAATGTCAGCATAGCATTCGCATAATGATGGAAACAACGACGCTGAGGGCTTTAGGCCTCGCACTTTGATGGCTGTGTGCAAACGTCACCAATAATGTGTCTTTAGTCTAGACATGTCAGGGCTCTGTGGGATCTGTATCCACGCCTTTTTGTCAGTGCCTTCAATCTTCCCTGTTGCTCAAGAGCTAAGTGCAAGTGATTAATAAGTGGATTTGTAATGCACAACCTCAGATTTGACACTATAAGTCATCGGCTGTTTATCGCTTTGTGTTTCTCGCCGAATTGAAAAATGGCAGGCGCTGAGTAAGTTAGTCAGCCAAGCCTTCCACCCCCGCACTGCACGCCACCACCCTCCTGTTTCAACCCCTCCTCCCCCTGCTTCAGGACCGGGAGGTACAGTATACTGTAGCAGTTAATGAGCAGCTTGTGTCTTTTCTCTGTTTGTTTCCCTCCGGCAGACAGATGATGTGACGCAAACAGAGGGCTCTCAGCAGCTCCAGCTCCAGCACTCAGACTCTTCAGAGAAGCAGCAGCCCAAAAGGTTACATGTCTCCAACATTCCCTTCCGCTTCCGGGATCCTGACCTAAGGCAAATGTTTGGGGTGAGTACGTTAAAGGAGATTCCACTTTATTAGTGTTGCTTATTATTTTTGATCCGTCATGTATCAGTTATGATACAAGCAGTCGGCCGACCGGACTAGGTTTTACATTTACAGATTATCTCACTAAACTGTTTTATTCGGGGAGGAAACTGAAATTTAGGACACCCAAAACTTTGAAAAACAATTACTTAGAGTTTACTTTTTTCCCTTGGTCTCCAGCAGTTAACACAGCACACAACAGTTAGTTTTCCCAAGATTGCTTTGTTCTCAGTATTTAAAAGCCTCTTCGGTAGCTTATAGTCTATAATTGAACATTACATTTCTGCTGAAATCAGCGCAAAGGAAATGACTTTTTCCTCAATACCTGTTTAGAAGCTAAACATACAGAGCGGCCATATGCAGACAAATGCAATCACATTACATGTCTGCATAGGAGAGGTCATCAACGGCAAATTCTCTTTTCTCTCTCTGTCTTTTGCCCAATTAATGAGGCAATGAATAGTTCAACAGCTCACCCTTGTGTCTCACAAAAGCCTCAGTAAGAATTGAACCAAACATCCCCGATTCAATAACAATAATGGATCTGAATGGAGACAATTGCCAAAAATGTATTTTAAATGTTATGCGCTAATTGGACCATTAGAACCCAGAGGCGTTAATTCTCGTCGTTATGAAGACAACATCCAGCTGATGATATTAATTACTTGAGAGCCCTGGCTGTGGCTTTATAAATTGCAGACAACATGGCTGCTCTCTCTCTCTTTCTCTCTCTGATTGTTGGCTTTATTGTTCCCAGCTCTGGTGCAGGTCGTGTGGAATCCAAATCGCCTCAGTAATTAGCTCGGAGGCTTTGTGTGCCTGGCCGGCGCATGCAGATATACGATACTAAATTGATCGCAGCCCACCCAGTCCCTTTCAATCAGCCCTCACCCACATGTTGCCCATTCCTTCCTGTTACGATCCCCCCCTCACTTCTTGGTGGTTGGCATAGTGGAGGATTGTGGGATTGATTGTCTTGGGTAGAGCCTGGCAAGGAGATAGCTGGTCTGCTCCACCCTCTGACATGGCCTTGACAATGAGCCTTTGTGTGATCAGCGTGTGCAAAGCCTCATTCCTCTAGCTCTAATGGCTTCTGGAGCACCGCTGGCTCAATACGCCATTACTGTTATGCATGAGTGAAATCCACAGACATGCAGAGAGACAGGAGGAGAAGGAGAGTGAGGGTGCTGCACGGCAACTGCGGAAGAGCAAAGCCCCCGTCAGGTGCTCCATCTGCGCCGCACACAGCACAGAGAAACCGTCTGTGGTGACGCGGCAGCTAAGGTTTCAACTCCAGCACAAAGCTTTTGGAGCCCGGCACCTTAAAAACGAGAAGGGAGGGCCCCGAGATTCACCCTGCACGAAACAGGGTTAAGGGTGTGGAGAAACCTGTGAGCCTTTAATGAGGCGCTGAATGAAGGGCTCATTAGGACGGCCACAGCAGACCATAATCAGTAATTAGAAACTGTGATCTCTGAGAGCTAGCAAGTGTGGAGGAAATGAAAACACTCCAAGCACGAGTGAGCTCCGCGCGGCGCCCATGCTGCGCTGCTTGAGGGTGCCCTCATTTGTGTGACTGGGTTCTTCAGCGGTGCTCCTCTCAGTGCATGGTAAGGGCTCTCACAGCCTTCCTTGGAGCAATCAGGACCTCAGCCCTACCCCCCCATCCTGATGCCACACTGACTGCTGAGTCTGAACATTGGCACTCAACTGTTTGAATGCACGCGGCTGCTGTAGCATAATTACAGGTTTCTGAAGAGCTTAACGATAGTCAAGCTAATCAAAGGTGATGGCAGAGTGGCCTCGATCTTGTTTGTTCCTTCCACACTAAGAGGCCTAGGGCACAGAATATGCTGTACAGCGGATCATAATGGCATTTACAGAAAAAGCCAGCTCGGTATCAAAGGACTATACCAGTGTGTTTAGAAGTTTTACTTCACGTACTTAATACTTTATGTATTTGCTGATGTTTTTTTCTACATCCTATACATTTATGTGTCAGTGTATGGTCTTTATTCCAGGCAGCCATTGATTTCCATTCATTCCTGCGTAATATCAAATACCACACTCTTGGAAGTTGCTTGAGTCGCGTAATCCAATTTCTACAGTATTTCTCTGTAATGTGTTTTGAGCGCAGAATGATTTGGAAAGTCTCCACAGTGTTCTTTAATAATAATAATAATAATAATGTCATGGAAGCCTGATGGAAAGAGCAACGACTGCAAACTAAGCGAATAAAACCTTCCGCTGTCTTAAATGCTGTAGCATGATTTGCAATGTAAGTATATAAAACGTGTAAAACCACTGATATAGTCCTTTTTTTGATTTTAACATCAGTATGCAGTTGCTTTGAGACAACATGCTATGGATATAGTTGCAGCCTCAGAGATGCTGCCAGTCTCTCTCTCTTGTCCTCCCTCTGGAGGCTCCTCCCATTGGAGCTATTGTTTATCGGTGCTGCTGATGCAGCTGTTTCTGCTTGTGTGTGTGTGTGTGTGTGTGTGCGCACACGAGTGTATGTGAGTAGGTGGGTGGAGACAGAAGTGCATGAGATCACTGGTGAGCAGCGAGCAGTCCCAAGTGCCATGTGGAAATCCACAAAGACGACTTCCACTGAAACTAATTAATCGACGCCACAAGCCCATTACGCTCGGTTAAAACAATTAGCATCTGCACATTGCGTGGGGGAAGCATTGTCATCTCAGGCGCGAAAGGGGCATCACGCTGGGATATAAATGCTTGTGTGTGTGAGTGTGTATGTGTGTGTGTGATCGAGTCACCACTTCCCATTCGAACCAATGGAGCCGAGCGCCATATGAGGCAGATGCGTGGATGGGATGTATGGAGTCTCTTTTCGAGTAGAGCAGACAGATATAACGAGAGGGGAACACACTCCCTGCAGGAACCGGCACGTGGTGAGGTCACTGCAGAACCCTTTCAAGTGGGTGGGGACATATGTTTTTTCGCTAAAACCCCTCAGCTCCTCAAGCCCACTCCACACAGTCCAGCCAGATAATAGCCAGCTTCTTCCTAACCCCTATTAGTGGCTCAGTCAAACGATCCATCCATTCCCATTGAGTGTCGACCACATGGAAGGCCCATTTCTTCCCTGTTGTGCTGAAATGAAGGCGACGCGGACCGCTTGACAGGGTAATTACTTTTAATGAAATAATACGGCCATTGTAGACAGCAATTAAAAGTCACTCTCACTCCACTCATTAGAGGAACTTACAGTTTACTTTCATTCCTCTGTTTTCTAATGATCCAAAGGCAGGCCTGTTAAATCGAAAGGCTGGAGCATGTTAACCCCTGGGGACCGGCCCTTAGGTCCTGTTGACTGCGAGAGTACACAAACAAAGAGAGGAAGAGAGAATAAAGAATAAAGGAGACAGAGAGAGGCATTTAAAGGATAGAAGTGATCCACCAAACTCTCCACAAGTCAGAGCTCAGTTATCTGCTCAGGAGACTCGGAAGAAGTGCGTTTTCCCCAGGTGATGCAGGAGATGGAAGGCGTCTCGTATCTCAAGACAACATCAAAATATCATCCGACGCTTCTTTTCTTTCCTCTCACTGTGCTTTAAAATGAGCAAACAAACAAACAAACGCGAGAAATGCTGCGACGTATGTAATCAAAGATCTAATATTTTTACAGCTACTGGATCTCCGTGATTATCATTTATTTATTCCCATACCGTATCGATAGGGAACACATAAATGCATTAAAGCGGCAGCTACGAGTTCTCTTTTTAAAGCGTGCCAGCGAGCTTCAAGAGCTGTTTGCTGAGCTAACAAATGAAAATTGACTGCCATTTCCTCACAAAAAGTAACATTTCCATATTGCCTTAATGTTTTTTTTTTCTTGCTGCAGTCGTCGTTCTCATGAATTCACAGCAAGTGAGGCTTTCTAACTCCATCTCTGCCCCGCTCTCCTCTTCTGTTTTTCTTTTCTCTCTGCAGCAATTTGGAAAGATTTTAGATGTGGAGATTATCTTTAATGAGCGAGGATCCAAGGTAAGTGAACTAGAACACCAGCTGCTTCATTACCATGTACTTCTTCTGTTTTCTAATGATGGCATTAGTGTGGTGTGTACATTGGCTGAGAGTTGTGGTCTCTAAGCCTGGTCCTGGAGAGCTGCACCCACTATTCCTCTCTATTTCCTTCTCCCTCTGTCCCTATTGTTTTTGTTGTTTGCAGCTCTAACCCAAGTTGTGAATCATTAGGCCTGTAAATCAATTAATTATTGAGCTGTTTCACAATTCACTTAATCCACTAGCAGGCTGAAGGTCCTCAAGACTGTGGAATTGAAACCACTTGTTTAGAAATCTGGTTCTATTTGGAGGCTGTTTTATAGATGTAATGTAAAGGAGAAGAAAATGTACTCTTTGATACACATTTGCTTCCACTTGATGCACCCAGCAGTGGACAAGCAGCAATGCAGCACTATGACACCGAGGAACAATAGGAGACACTTTAGGTCTTTTTCAAAATATACAGAATATAAACATGTCAGGTTATTCGTAAAGGAATATTTAGTCATATGTAGAACTTTTTTATCATGCACATGTATCTCAAGGAAAAAAATGTAAATGAAAAAATAGAAGAAGAGGAAAAAAAAAGAAAGCCACAGTGAAGCTGTTACTGCAGTATCATTCTCCTAACCACCTACCATGGACAGGTGAAGCCTGTGGAGGTGTGAACAGCCGAGTGCTACTCATCCAGCTGTTCATTTAATAGAGTGTACTAAGCTCCACAGCTTTCCATTCATAAAGGAGACAGGCTCCCTGGCTGGGTGTTGAGGCATGAATACTATTGATTCCCATTCATACCTGGGAGTAGTTTGGGTTCGTATACAGGCATGCAGGGAGCCCTGGAACCAGGCGACGCTGGTGCACTCAGCCCCTTCTGCCAGACAAGATTGAGCACCGGATAAAACTGCCTCCTCTGCCGTAACAAGCATTTATTGTTTGTGCCCTACAAAGCCATTACCCATGATGCCTCTCTCTCCCCAGCACCCTCTGTGCTATATAATGAACCTACCAGGCCATTAATAAACAATCTATTTCCTATGAAGCTTTGGCAATTTGCATTCAATATGTTTGTCTCCTTTGAAAAATGGTGGCCCCACTCTCCCCTCTTGTAAGCTAATTATTTGTGCATGATAAAAAAAAAAAATAAAAAAAAAAGATAGACGGGGTAACCACAGTCGGGTGAATGTCCAAAGGATTAATTTTGCCCTCAATTCCTTTTTTTTGAATTTATTTCTTTATCTCTCTTTCCCCAAGGACAGGTCTTGTGTTATTTATGCTAGGAAAAGCAGCCCGGAGATCCTGTGTATGCATACAAGATCACACTGCTCGCCATCTCTCACATGTATTACATCCTCAAGCAATTATCAGGCAGCGCCAGCCGTGCTCCCTCTCCCCCTGCCCATACCTCTCTATAAGTATATATAGAAACCAAAGGAATGGGACTTGTTTGGCCAGCATATCTTAATGCTTTCGCTATAGAACTCAGGTCCAGTATCCCAGTCCACATAACTCAAGAAAATGACAAACTCCCCCTGGGGAGCAAGGGAGACAGAGAGTTGGGGGGGGGGGGGGGGGATGGAAATGAGAGGTTGGGTATATTTTGATCAGGGTTTAAAGTCAATATCCTCGCCCTTCTCTATCAGTGGATGGTATTTGCAGTGACACCATTCACTTTCTTTGCATCAATGAGCCGCTGTAATTTAGCCTCCATAAAAATGTCCTACTTATTAGTGCATTGAATTAGAAATAGTCAGAGATCAAGTTAACATCTCTCTTCAGAGAATTCGTCCTCACTCTTTCTCCCGTTGCCCACGTCTTCAAAGGGAGACGAGGCTGTCTGAGCGGCCGGGCTGCTGAAGTAGTGTAGATAATTATACGACTATTATGGCAGCTAACACAGTGTTTTGCATCCACTGCTTCCTGACATTCACCCTTGGCACCGGTGCTGTGCTGTTTAATTGGGTAAAGCAGGCAGGTTTGTTGGTGTTGTTGTGTGAGGTCATGTCACCGTTATCCTCTCCTCCTCGGATCTCTCTGTTTGCTGTTTCCTGACGCCTCACTAACTGCCTCTAATTAATCTGGCTGCTTACAACTTGACTCTGCCACCGCTGCTGCTCACCTACTCCTGTCTTCTCACCTCTCGTTTCCCTCTCTTCTCCCTTCCCCTTTCTTTTTCCTGTGTGTGTGTGTGTGTGTGTGCGCGCGTGTTTCCTTCTCTTTCTCTACTGGTGGCTAACTCGGTGCTCTCAGGGCTTTGGGTTTGTAACTTTTGAAACAAGCACAGATGCTGATCGTGCACGGGAGAAACTAAACGGTACAATCGTAGAGGGACGCAAAATAGAGGTGCTTTCATTTTTTTCCCTTTTGCCCATCTTTTTCTACTTCCTGCCTGCTGTCTCCCTAACTTACCTACAAAACCCATGCATTAGCATTTGGCTGCTGTGTGTGTACGTGTGTGTGTGTGTGCGTGTGTGTAGTGGAGGGTGAGGGTACCCGCATCCTAGGGTGTATGTGAGCCTGGATGCATGCATGCATAATGGTGCGTATAACTTGTTCTCAGTAGAATGCGGAATCCATACATGCCAACCTGGACACGCCAGTTGTCCATCATTTCCTGACAATGCAGAATGGATGCATGCTATCATCCTCTGGGTTCCTGTCAAAGCTGAGAAGACCTGCATTCCCCTGTCACCATCGTTTAGTGTTGCCTGCTCTAATTCTGCTGTTGTTTACGTTGGGCTAAGCCCCCACTCAGTCATTCTCATCAGGTCAATAGAAGAAAATCAAAGCACTGTCTGTGTTGTTTCTTTTGGAATCCATTTGTTTATCCGACCAATTACTGGTTTTGGAGGTTGTTTTTTTTTTTATTCATACCTGTGGGTAATTGGTGCATGCCTTCCCCCCTTTCCAGTAATTTAATAATGTGTAGGAAAACTGAAATGAATAAATTCATGAAAGGGTGAACCAAACTCAATCACATTTATTTGTTTTTCTATTACTTTATGAATTGTTCATCTTTGTTTGCTGCTTGCTTTTGGCTCATCCTGGATATCTGGAGAGGAAGTGTTGGTAATCACGGCCTGTGTATGCTTTGCTTTGAACAGGTGAACAATGCAACAGCACGAGTGATGACAAATAAAAAAGTGGCCAACCCTTACACAAACGGTAGGTGCTGCCCTTTCTAATAGACTATAAATAAGAAAATAGCAATTAAGATTTCGTTGTCAGTAAAGTTTGTCTTTGTTTACTAGGTTGGAAGCTGAATCCAGTGGTAGGAGCTGTCTATGGTCCTGAACTGTATGCCGGTAAGAGACCTACATCATCCGCAGTTCGAATTTTGAGTGTTTTTTTCTCAGCACCTTGCACCAAATGCACTGCACCGTACCCGAGGCCACTATCAGACATAACCAATCCCAATCTGACCCTTGAATTTCCACAATCAGGTTCATCCTGAACCTACTGAACATGAAATTCCCCGCAAATCAAAGTGAATCTGAGAACGCGCCAGATAAGCAGTGGATGATCCAAGCCCTCTGTGAGTGGCTGAGGGAGCCGGAGCCATTGTTTGCCTGGTGTGCAACTGTAAAGCAGAAAAAAATGATTTCAGGAGCAAGCGCCCCTGCAACTGTTATCAGATTGTGGAGGCTGCTGCTGTGGATGGATTTGCCAAGTGCGCCAGATTGACTTTTACAGAGCTAACCGAATAAGGGAGATTGAGTGAGCGATATTGTTGGCACCTACCTTGTCGAAGGCCTCTATTCCTTCTGGACTCAGTAATGGAGGAATGAGATGAGCTTGGTGGGGTTTTCCGTATCTCTCTCTGCCTCAACATGCCAGCTTTATTGCTGTATGTTATATGAACCCTTTGCATTTTAATGAGGGGGAAATGGTACTATTTCATTTGGAAGAAGTGCTGAGCACATCGCGCCACTTTAACGGCTTTCCTTTCTGCTCATTAGACTAAAATCTGTTCATTCCCCGGACAGCTTTACGGCGAACCTCTAAATAACTGTCCATGACAGAAAGCAGTCATCTATCATTTTTATTTCAACCCCTCACCCCCTCCATGCCTCCTCCCCTGCCTCCCAACGAACTCCTCCCCTTCCCCCCCAACACTCACTTGATTTCGACATCTTCCCCCTCAAATTGCACACACGTACAAACGTATACACATCCTTCTGTAGCTGCATGTGCCTGCTTTGCATTATGCCACGGTAAAGCAAGATTTGAACTAAATTCAAGTTCTGCAGATGAAGTAAATGTTAACTTCTATTACAAATCATTTCGCTCACTAATATTCATACACAATGCTTCTTTTTTTATAATTATTATTATATTTTTTTCTACTGAGACCAAAGCATTCCAGCATACAGAAATAGATAACCTGAGAGAACACAGACACTAATACATGTCGCCTCCTTCATGCGCACTTTCTCCATTTTACACTCACACACTCATGCACACACACACTTTCCAAATCATCTCATAAATCAGAGGGAGTGTGGTCCACCACTCCAGGCAGAGGAAGCAGGAGGGGCTGGGTGATTTATTGGCTGCTAATTTTTCAAGTCGTCTTGACATGGCGCTGGAGTTTGCCAAGCCTAAACGACAACATATGCTTGCCAGCTGGGAAGATGAGTAACATAAATAAGAGATACAATTTTGAAACCAAACTGCCCTAATGAGTGGCAAAAGGCTGTTCAAGCTCTCAAAACAACAACAACAACAACAACAACAACAACACTGACCATCCTTTGATTAGGATTTTCTTCCTCTACTTAAAAAGGAAAAAAAAGAAAACAACAATCAGGTTTGCAGGATTCAGGATATATTCCAAAATCATCATAGCTACAGTTAATATACTTTTGGTGGGAGTAATATGGGATATAAAAGCGATTAATCACTGTTTATCAGTCCTCATTTCTGTGCGGGAGATCAGTGAAATTGGGAGCCATAAATCCTGGCTCAGTGACAGCACACTTCGTCTCCATTCGTCCTGGCGCTACAGGTTTATTGTCCTCAAAACCCATTCAGGAGAATGACGGATGAGAGCCTCACGCCGGCTCCCCACTCTTAACCTCTTCCAGGGTAGATTGGCTCCTCCTACTGATAGAAGAAGGCGAGCGGGGAGTAGTTGGTATGGCAGGGAAGAGGCTAGCAGTGCCAACCCCGGGTCTGTGTCCTGTGTTAACACCTAACACTCAAACCTCCCCAGGGTTCTGCTAGAACGAGGCCGGGGTGGGGGATTTGTGGAAAGAGGAGCGAAATGATAGAGTTCCCAGTCAAATGAGGGGAACGGCAGCAAAACATAGCAGCACATATGGTATGTGACAGCCAGTATCTGTTCTCACCTACAGTATAAGCTGTTTCAACGTACACTGATCTAGTTTACACGGAAACGTTTTTAGAACACATCCCAGAATCTGTCATCCATTTAGGTTTAATTATATGTAATACAGCCACAACCTGATTTCACTTGCACGGCGGCATGTGCTCATACTTTATATATAGAGTGAGTGGGTGACATGTGTAAAGAGAGATTGTGTTTACTTATCTGTATGCATGCATATATTAATTTTCTCATTATATTACATCAAACAATATGTGGAGATTTTATCTATTTATTAAAGTAAGACAGAACATTCACCAGCAGATATGTGTGAAATTGCATCGTTTTGCTTATCTTTCAAAAGTTAGCAAGGTTTTCTCCTTCTATGCCTTGTATTGGATGTTTTCAGCACCATGGACAGCGGCCACCTTTTATAGTCTGTCCTCTCAGGCCAACATAGAGACTCTCCACTGCTGCTAATTCCTTAGGAGAACGAGGATAAGCTTTTCATTCACCACTTCATATTTTCTGCTGCCTAAGGTGGAGTTTTCTTGAGGACTTGTGAAAAGCTACCAGCTGTGTAAATGACAGAAAAGAAAGGCTAATTGCCATCTTAATATATGTAGACAGATCATCTCATTGTTGGAGTGTACGTTAGGGGGATAATTAAGCTCCAGACTCTTGATTAGATTAAGCTGTTTTTGGTCCCCAGTGCATGGATTAAGTGCTCATTGCCCGATGTATTTGAGCAGGAAGTATTAGAGAGATCAACCTTGTGGAAAATCAGATCTTTCTTTATGGGAGCTGGTTATGACCCCATCATTGGCACAGAGCTGGATTACCTCAGGTCCAACTGGCTCTGCAGGTATTGAGCTTCTCTCAAGTTGACACATATGACATATGAGGTGCAGCATGACCCCACCGCCCTCCGGAGCATAACTCATATTTTCTCCAGCCCCCCTCTCGGAAAAGGTGTTTGACTTTGGTAGCTAGACCAGGTTTGTGCTCTCATACACGTTGGCTGTTGTTGCTTTTCACAGGCTTACCAAGGTGTGACAGAGCCTTTGATTTATAGGTTATTTTTGAAGCAGTGTAGCCTATCGCCAACTCATTATGAGTTTACATTCACATACATCACTGCATGCATATTGCATACAAAGTTCCAAAAAAGAAAGAAAGAAGCAATTGGACTTTCTGGAACCCAGAAATATCAGCGATTTGTTAAGAACCAGGAGAAAAAACACACCTTAGAAACTATCAAAGGGGATTGTTTTTGCCCTTTAGCAAGTGCACTCAGATGTCCACTGCACCAAAAAAGAGACTAATTTAAATGTCAAGGTCAGCATTATAAATCACTTGGGGGAAAGAGGGCACCCTGCGAGTCCAGGCAGTCCATTGGTATGTTGGCAGCAAACAAAGTGCCCTGCACCTCGGTGAGTGTGTTTGGGGGGGAAGAGGGCTTATGGGCGTTACCTGGCCAAATGAGATGCAGAGTTTGAATATGTGTGTGTGAACCCACTAATGGGGCGTGATGTTAATGGCAGAAGACATTACACCTAGCTCTCTGTGTTTTTAAAAGCACCACTAATCTGTCTCCCTGTCAGCTTTATTGAAGCAGCGGGACTTGGGTGTGCATCGTTCATTAGGGCGCTCACTGGTCTTGTCCACCTGCAGGGTTAACGCTGCACACGGCACAGTTATGCTGAGCCGCTACTTCCCAGGCAGAGACCTATAGACCACTGATTATATATGAGCTACCATGGATCATCATTGCACGCTAGTTTATCTGCTATTGCGAGGGACTGTCTGCCATCTCCTCTACCTCAGTTGGTTCATCTGAAACACATTGGTTACATGCTATTAACCTGTTCTACTGACCCCTACCGAGACAGTGTCACCCCACCAACAAAATTAGACAGGAGCTCCACAGCTCCCTGTCACAGAGTGCTCTCTGATGGGTGAAACGAAAGTGTTCTGTGATATATTTGCCCAAAATGCGCTATGGAAATGAATAAAGACGAATAAGGCATTGCCAGGGATCAAGAATAATAGAGATGTCTGTGTTGTGATGAACTAGGTGTTGGCAGAGGGGATGAAAAACCGGGGTATGTGAGGGAATTTCGAAGACTGGAAGAGAGGAGTCTAACTTAATCATGTCTTGAGATGGGTGTGTTTGTATGCACCTCCACAGCTTGTAATCAGACAGCCACTGGACTGATTGAAGGTTAGTGAGGGGATCACATAGCCTGTACTCTAATCTTTGACAGAGGATGTTTTGTCGCACCATCACCAACTCTTGCAACTCACCCTGAAGCCTTTCATGACAACCTGCCCTTTCTGATTTGCTGGTAGCAATCAGCAGAGGACATTTGTGGCAGTGTGATTGGCTAAAGATGTCCCAGATGGGTTTTGAGATGGGGTCAACCTGAGGTTTGGGCCTTGGCTGTCCAGCCCATCTGCTCCATTTCCCCCTGGGGAAGTTCTGAACATCTAGTCGGGTTGTTCAGCAACCTTCACCTCCCATTTATCTCTACCCAACACCTAGAAATGCCCTCTACCTCTCCCTCGTCCACCCTCCTACTGTTATGCTCACTGCTAGCCCATTGTGTCTGAACTATGCAAAAGCTGTGGTGCGAAACTAGTGGCACTGCATCCATTACCTGCCTATGCTTCAAGGCTGCCCCTCACCAGGCATCAGGAAAGGATGCGTACAGCAAATGTGGATCCTTGCTGAGTACGGCACAAAGCAGCGAGCTGGGAAAGGGGAGAGTGCTCGATGAGGCGCACCTAGAAAAGATTAAATCTATTGTTTCCTTGTCTTCCGCATAATGCATTCTGTCATAGGGAAAGCAGTGCCACACGTCTCTCTCTAATGTATTCTGTCATAAGGTAAGCAACGCCAAGTCGAGGATGTTCTCTTAAAGTCATTTTCTCTTTTCTTGTGTGTTTTCTTCCATAGTAACAGGGTTTCCCTACCCTGCCACAGGCGCTACGGTGGCCTATAGAGGTGCACACTTGCGAGGTCGGGGGAGGGCTGTGTACAACACATTCCGCACAGCTCCACCACCCCCCCCAATCCCAGCCTACGGAGCGTGAGTATCGAATCTACAAGACCGCAATGAGCGCTTTAGATAGTTCCAGACTCTCCTGTGCAGAACGTGTTTGTGTGCACATGTACATAATGTATTTGCATTTCTATTTAAATTTCTGTCTGGCTACTTTTTCAAATTATTGGAAACTGAATTATAATACTAAAGTAAGTAAAATTGTTCTAGTATCTAGGCATGTACGTGCCCCCAGTCTGCCCATCCTCATATCTGTACAGTGTCTGTTGACAAAGGAGCAACTAACAAAGCCACAGGTTGAGCTGAGGAGCGCTGCAGACAGCTGAGATAGCATAGTACTAGGTAGATCTTAGTGGACTGTGACCAGGGCCCATGGTGATCTCCTGGCTTTGTACAGTCCTGCCTCACACTCATCTTTTATCAGCTGTGGTCCGTGTGGCTGTGGGAGAGGTCCGACTGAGGCCAGCTGAGGGCCCAGTATAGGTGTCTATCTGTGATTAAATCAGAATTCTTTCTTACTGCAGAGAGACTCACTGCTGAAGCCAGAAATGGAAAACTCATGTCCCCTCCCTCCCACTCTGGGGCCTTTTGCCTCTGATGGCAGCTGCTTGATTTATATAGTGGGGTCATGTGACAGAGCTCCTTTGCTGCCTTCTTTTGTCCTCCTCTCCCCACCAACATCAGCACTCCTGACAACACTGCAGCAACTGGAAAGACAAACAATTTTACCAGAGCAGAAAATTGGACAGGGGTGTGAAACAGTTTCACTTTATTTAGTTAATGTGTCATTTTATTATTTGTGGTACCGAACACTAAAGTTTCTAAGGGCTGACCCCACAGACCTACAAACCACTGAAACAGGAAGAACATCAAGTGAGATCCAGTAAGGCAACATGTACACCAAATCAACTAACCCTCCTTTCCTGTTTCTAATTTCACAGGGTGGTGTACCAAGATGGCTTCTATGGTGCAGAGATCTATGTGAGTACAGTTGGCTTTTCTTCTTGCTTGCTTGGATGACACAGAAATATAGCAGACAAAAAGCACCAGCACTGGAGACAAAAACGTGATCTCCTCAGCCCCCAGCGTTCTCCCAGCCTTGCTGCCAAGCCGGCGTCGATTAGGCCTCTGTTTGCCGTGCCAAGAAACTCGACAACAAAATTTAAAACCCCCTCAGCTCCCCCCTTCTCTCTCTCTCTTCCTATGATCTCAGACTTTGGCAAAGAGGCAGACCCGGACTCAATGTCCCATGTCAAGTTAGGTCATTTCTTGTTTCAGAGTTGTCTGGGCTTTTAAGGTGGCTTGTCTTCTGCAGCCCTCCCCACTTTCTTGCTACTTCTCTTCTCCCCTCCCCTGTTTTTGTACATGTGTACACTCAGAGGGTTTGGCTGGGAGATCCCTGCCTGCCCCAGGGGGTCTGTGCAGGTCTGAGTGGAGCCAGTTCCTCCCAGCCATCACCATGTGGGAGATAAGAGGAGCGGCAGCAGATAAAGGGATTAGCCATCCCTCTGGAGCTGTCCATGCAGGCAGGGTCACATCAGTGCTGGCCCTGGCGCACGTCGCCCTTGACAGAGAAAAGCATGGACGCTGTGGAGATAATGTTGAAATTACCACGCTGCCCCACTTTGACATAAGTCCAAACGTTTGCGGAGGGATGTAATTTGTCCCTTTGATTCTGCTGCCGCCTGACGAGATAGCGCGATGACAGTGGGCACAGCAGCAATGACAGTTGCCTCTCACTTTCGCCCTGACGACGACCAGAGTCTGGGAACAAAATGCTGAACCCCAGTGATGTATGACTTAAACACCAGCTCACATGATAGGACCATATTTCACTGGCTTTTATTGTAGCGACAACCGCCACTATAGACAAGACCTGGGCTGTGCTCTGAGTGATAATGTTTCTCTCTCACATTCGTCCAGCCACCTCCAGCTAAGTCCTGCACACTCATGTCCCTTGACCAAGGCCTGGCCAGGTTGCTCCATAACTCAACCCGTCAGGCCAACCCCTCGTGCTTTACTGCCATTAGTTTTGGCACTGACCACTGCACTGCTTCAGACTGGCTGAGTGTGTGTGAAGATCCCGAGTGACCAAGAAGAAGCTGTCCCTTAGCCCTCAGTGTCCTCCACAATCAATCAGTGGACACTGGCTTGCTGTCAAAACCAGACAGCTGATATGTCAAAGCTTCGTTTTGGAAATAGATTACCTGAAAATACATTAGCAAGCGGAAAAGTGGATGCATACGCATACTGTATAAATATACAATGCATGCATTCCATGTGCTAATACATATGCATGCACCTCCGTGTAGAAACACACACTCCATATGACAAAATAACAAATGTGCTCCACTGTTGTGTGCAAGATTTGACAATGTGTTCGAGTGATTTATTGGTCCGTGTTTGTTCAGGCTGTTGCTGTAATCAGTACAGTCCCAAGGCATGGCCATCCCACAGGAAGTCATCTGCCTGAAGTACTGTGACTTCCTGTCCCTGTGGAAAATCTTGAAGGGGGGCTGGAGGAATGGGATTCAAACATTGTGGCCCCTGACCTGATTTCATGTGCAGCCATGGCCATGAGCATCACACTGTTGCCCTTATGCGCTGCTTTCCATTGGACGTCCCCCTGGAGTTTAAAAATGAATGAAAACATGCATTATTAAAAGCCACCTATCCACCGTATGGACGCAGATGGGCACACACTCCACTGGTACTAATAGAAAAACAGGGGAGAACAGCTTCATTTTTCAAAGAGAGTAATAGCAGCACTCCACAATGAGGTCTTTAATTCCTTCCCCACTCTGGCAAATGAATACAGCGGTCCTGACTCCCCAACGGTCCGACCGTCTTCTGCCTTCTTACTTCATTTGTGAGCCAGGGGGGTCGTGTAAAGGAAAAAAAAGGGGCTCTTCAATAATGTAGCAGCAGAGCCTCCTCTATCTAAAAATGGGCTGAATTTGGGGAGTTGGCTCACGTGGCCTCTAATATGCTTTTCATGCTACTGGGATGAGCCTCTAGTATGACAGTGGCTTGCTACCCCCAAATATGCTGCGTCTCTGAACATCATTCATTCCCCGGTTGTGGCCAAAGACCAACATACGATATATTAAACAGCACCCTCTTGTGTCTGAAAGGGTACATGCAGCTGAGGAATGCGTGCTGATGACCAAAAATCCAGTGCAGTGACATTTAACTATTAAGACAATTTAAAGTTCTATGGGTGTACTGTTGTTTGTTTGTGTCCCTGAGATTTAACCTTTCTCTATGCAGGTTGTGCTTAATGTTTGATTAACACTGTGGTATTTTTACAGGGTGGCTATGCAGCATACAGATTTGCCCAGCCCACCACCACCGCTGCTTACAGTGACAGGTGAGAGTCTTGCACAAAAGTTCAAGTATACATGGAGATAATCAACATAGGGCCGGCAGACATTGTATTTTTCTCCCATTAGCAGGAGGCACACACACACACACACACACATACACTATGTAATGCCGACAGAACATGCTGAATTCAGAGTAAAGTAGTAGCCACGTCTATACCGTGTTCGATTTTTTTGTACCGTGAAGTATGATTTAAAGCACCGGGTTGATCCTGCAAGATGTCAGGAAGTGAAAATTGTATAAGGGAAGCATTTCATCACACAGCATACAGTGAACAGAGTAGACAACACAGTGTAGGAGAAGTAAAAGGTGAATACTGTCTATATATTGTTAGTCTTTCTCTAACAAAAAAGAAGACACCTCCTGGCCAGAAAGATAGAGAACATGTGTGATGAATGGGAAACTGCTTCACTAGCAGCGTAGAATATCCTGGGTAGGTTATTTTGGGTTTTTGTGGCCTTTCTTTCATTCAAGTTATCTTATCTATTAGGCAAACCGCCATATTCTTTTTAGCTTGGAGCTAAAGAAGACACAAAAAAAGACCTTGTTGGACTCAATGAGAAAAGCAGTGATATATGTCGTGACTCTCTGCTTGTGATGGGGAGAGTGGGTATATCACTGCTGTATTTATGAATGGCCTCAGGTCTGTGGAAAGGAGGTACGTAGGCAGAGAGGGGGGGAGTGATGGACCGGCAGGAACTCTATCACTTCTGAGTGATGTCACTCTGGTTCAGGTGTGCTCCATTTGAAGAGGCATTGCCGATTCATTTCAGACCCCTGAAAGCAGTTGTCAGCTGGGATGTGGGCTGGTTTGGGAATCTAATCTGGGAAGGATTGAGCATGTCACTTGTGATAACGTACACCCTGCCTGAGAGCCTGAAGATCATATCGATAATGTAAGATTTATCAGGCCTCGCCGCAGCTCGAATTATGAGCAGCCGTGCTTGGCAAGAGCAGAAATTGGACAGCAGCTCTTTTTTTTTTTTTTTTTTTTCCTGTTGAAGTGATTTAATTCCTGTTTCTCTTGCCTATACTTTTCCCTGAGATTTAATGTAATTCACTCCCAAGTTGTTTGTTTTGCTTTGCCTATTTGTTTCCTTTTGAATAAGCGGTGCCCATTGGATCAATAGGGGTTTGTCTGTATTGTCTCAGCAATATCTTATCAGACTTTACCGTGGAGCTGTCAGACAGTCATAAAGGGTGGTAACCAGGAAGGTGGAAGGCATGTGGAAACTCCTGTAACATATGAAACATTTATCATCTCAAAAGCCTACGGTGCTCACAGGCAGCATTACCAAAGCCCTTTAAGTAACTATACAGAGTTCAGGCCAGTGAGTCTGATGCATCAAACAGGCCTTGTGACGAGTCAGTCACATTGTGGAGACTTGCCGGCTTCCAATCAGCTCAGTGACATTGCACAGGTTGGTTTGACCTGCTGGTCGTCAGCAGTGCCACTCTGGCGAGAGTCATTTCGTAGATATATTAACCTCAGAGTGCCTGTGGGGTTCGGTGCTCACCGAAGATAAGAGGACCACAGAGACGTCCCTTGACCATCTTATGGCACTGGCTTCTTCCCCAAGGAGCCTAGACAGCCTTTGTGATTTCACATGCTGCTCACTGACCTTGGGTGCTGCCGGACTCAAATGGGCCGAGCCGTATTTAGATCTTATATAAATTAATATAGCTCACACGGAAGTCATGAACGCTGTATGTCTTGTTGTCTCCTTTAGGAGAATTTCTTCCTCTCTCCACTTTTTTTTTTTTTTTTTTTTATTCCTGGTTGATTTGGTGCCCTCAGTCCTTGGCTGGGTGTGCCTTATCTGCTCTGTGCAGACCCTCATTTGCAAGCGAGCATTGGGGGAAAAAAAAAAAAAGGGCAAAGTAAATAGAGGAATATGTGAAGTCGAATAAATAAATAAATAAGGCAGACACATCTTGTCCTGTCTCAGAAGGAAATTGGAAGGATTAGTTCCAAACCAGCAACAATGAAAAGACAGGGGCGTGAGCCCAGTGTGCAGCCTGGGTAAACAAGAACAGGGTGAGAGACCAAGCCCTCCAGCACCAACTGTGTCTCCTACTCTGCGTCTTTTTTTCCTTTCTGTCTCCCTCTCTCTCTGTGCTCATTACCTATTCCATTCGCCTAATCAAGATGACAATGAAAAGACAAGTATATTTCACCAACCTTTGAACTCCCCTTTTTGAACCACCTTGTATAATGTAGGAAGCCCAGGAGGCTGAGGAGGGAAATAATTGATTGTGTTAGAGACTTGAAAGAGTTGACTTGAGGGGTTGAGCATTAAACAAGCATGCATAAATGTTCTGCTCTGCTCGTCAATGATAGATCAATGACAGTGTTCTCTGTGCCTCCCGTTGTCCAGCTATGGCAGAGTCTATGCAACAGCAGACCCCTACCACCACACAATTGGCCCTGCCGCCACATACAGTGTGGGGACTATGGTAAGTGTTTGAGAACGTTGCTCGTTTTTTGTTTTTTTTTTGTCTGTACAGTGTCTGAAACATCATGACATGAGCTGGCACACACACACACACACGGCTCACAACTTCAAAATAAAGACCAGAGACTGCAGTGGTCACTGGTTTTTATTTCTGTACCTATTCATTAATTGATTCAGTTTTTGTCATGCGATCTGGCGCACCCTAGTGGAGCTGAGTAGTACTGTGAAATCCCTGGCATGTGGAAATTGTCTCAAGACATTCAATGCAACAAACTTGTGTTATGCCATGCAAGCTCACCTCACGCAGTATTGATTGGATGCAAGTTCCTCGTGAAATGAAAATGAGTGATCACTGCACTTATTTCTATTTATCTCTTTATTTTATGTTTTACTTTGCATCTTACATAACTACTACATTTCCAAGTTTTCCGTTTCATTCTGCATCACTCAACTCGCCGCAGAGTGAGTTGGATCATCTTGATTTATTAATTTTTTATTTTTTTTTTCTCCATTCAGCCAAACCAAACTTGAAGGGATGAAGTAGAATTGTTAATGTCTGTTTTTAGCTAGCTTTTGCAGCTACTGTAACATCAAAGATGAAAAAGTGATGATAAATAAAAGCCTATTTTTGGAAACAGAGAGAGCTTCTCTTTGGTTTTGTTTTTAGGATGATGAGGGGATGGGGCCGGGCTCACAGACCAAACCTAGAGATTAAGGACCATCAAACGCATGCAGCAGTGTGCCGTGGGACATAAAAGAGAGAGCAAGACGGAGGGAGGGAGTTGTCTCGCCCTCCCCTCCAGCCCATAAGCTTGATCGGAGGCGTGCTCTCTGCTTGAGAAATGACTCAGATTTACCATTCCGGCATGCATGCGATTTTTCAACAACATAAAAAAAAAAAAAAAAGTCCAGTTCCCCGGTGCAGCTGCTAGCTAAAAGCTTTCATTAATTAAAACATTACTTTTTCCTCTTCATTTACCTAATTAAAAAATGTGCTTGAATGTATTTTATTCTTTCTTCTTTTTCCTCCAAATTTCCTTCCATTTCCCTGACACTTTAATCGTCCTCTTGATGAAAGTAGAGGACAGGATTTGGCCCCTAAAAATATCAGAGCTAATGCTGTGTGTGTTGGGAGCTCAGGGAGCTAAACCAGACTCGAGAGAGTGTGTATGTGTGTGCGTGCGTGCGTGTGTGTGTGTGTGTGCTCAGTGGTGGTGAAACAAATGGCGAAGCTACTGGGAGATGTGCTGTGCAGAGGCCAACATCTAATAAACTTGTGAGCTGAGGAGAGGAGACCAGTTTGGTTCCTAATTCTTAATCATATTTGATTAATGGTTCTCCAGCAGAGAGGAGTCATTTTTGCATTTAAAAGCTATACAATAATTAGTTCCTCTGAGGTTGAGGTTGGAAATTCTCTTTACTCATTTCCAGCATACAGAAGCATCTCGTATGGATGAAAGTTTTGTACGAGCACGAGGGCTCCCCAGAATTAGGCAAAATTAGCCTTTGAAGACATTCAGTAGCCTTTGGAGTTTGACTGGATTCCTAATTGCAGCAGAGCCACCAAAAGATGAGAGGAAGAACAGTGTACGTGTGTGTGTGTGTGTGTGTGTGTGTGTGTGTGCGTGTGTGTTAAGTGCGTGTGCATATGCAGGTGTGCATGCTCAGGCCCCACTTACATGCTTTATGTGTCTCTGCCCTAGATATCTTGAGCATGGTGCTAAATCTAAGGGCTAATATCCTATGGTAGTTTGCCCCTCCAGAAAGGTGCAGACACCCCTACTAGACTTGAAAAGGAGCTGTGATTAAACGTCTCTGAACTTATTCTGCTTTGGTTCAATCTCTGATATTGTTACAGTCTGAAAAAGGAATGGATTTTCCTCAAGTAAAAAAAGCACGAGGCGATCAACGATCAACTATTGGCTTTTATCTGTATTAAAATCCATATGCCTAACTTGCATGGAACAAGGAAGGAAATTTGAGGAGAAAGAGAAATCGAGTAAAGCTGTCACCTGAATACTGATTGGTACTTTTTCATCTTTGATGTTGCAGGCTAGCCTATACAGAGGAGGGTACAGTCGCTTCACTCCCTACTAAAAGAAAGAAAAAGCGAGAAAAGACAGAGACAGTACCCCAACAAACAAACAAACAAACAAACAAACAAAAAAAAACAATCTTAAAAAGAGAAAAAAAAAAAAGACAAACACAAAACAAGCGAACACCCAGTCCTTGGTGGAGAGCTAAATCAAAATAAAAGCTTCCAGGTCCCCATGCTGAGCCCTTCCCCTGATACCCTCTCAAGCCGATATTTCTACAACAACCTTTTTGATGTCATCATTGGTCTGCTCTTGTTTTGTATTCATTTTTGTGCTTTTGGTTTTCCTTTGGAAACTTTTATGCACACGTGCATTATCTTGATTGCTGTATATGGGTGCTGTGTCACCATAACCAATGTGAACCTACTGCAGCACGCATGATGCATGCTCAGAGGTGTGTGTATGCAGCTGCTGTCATCCGATTAAGAATATACCGGGGCATTATTATGATATATGTACATAACAAATAGGAAGTATACCAGGTCTGATCAGGTTGACGCCATCACTGCTCATCAGTTAAATAAAAACCTCTATTTTTCATTTATATTCCATGCAGGAATAAACAATCTCTTATTTACATACTGACGAACATGCCTTGGTAATTCTTAGTTCAAAGACAGCACTGCTCTGATTGCTTTTGTTTTCCTTTAAACATTGGAGTGTCCTACTGTTGTGCACTTGCAGTTGAGCCTTACAAGCTGTAATATGTTGTATGACAGCATGCAGAGTAACAAAAGGGTTCATGAATGTCAGATTTCTGTCTTGGACTCACAATGCTCACACTCCAGGCCAGTCTCCTGCAAATAACTGTACGTTCATATGCAACTGTTCTGCATTGGCGGCTGTGTTTTGGGGGCTCGTTCCATATCTGTGCAGCCAAAAGTAAATGTGGGGAATGAGCGTAGGAGTGTCAGCTTAGGTTTGCATGCTTGTATTCGGCGATGATATTTTTAATACTTCAGAGGACCAGTCGCAAGTAAACACAGAGCAAATGATCCACATGCTTTTAGCTGCCTAAAATGACTTTAACGGGTACTTACGTTTCATTAGACCTCACTTGGTAAACATATTTTCTACTCTACTTGCCCGGTTTGCAACAGGGCTTTCTGATCATTTGTAGGCTCTACACACAAACCAGGATAACCCTCAGCAACACGGTCCGCGTCATGTTTTCAGACTTTATAAGACTCTTTCAGAGGTTGTGTTTTTATAGGCTGGGGACAAGTAAACTGAACTTCAACGTCTAAAATTGTCGCAGTGCCCCTTTAAATTGCTATTCAGAAATGTAGAAAAATAGGATCCATTCAAAAGAAGTTGCCACCACATGCATTGCTGATCGTAAGATTCTGCTTATTACAGTGTGTGTAGTTGTGTGTCTACTCTACAATCCATTTTTTTTAGTTATGGTTTATTATGTATTGGGAAATGATCAGCTGATTATTTAAGTCACACATTAAGGATACCCAAAGTTGCTCGTTCCAGCCTTTTGAAAAGAAGAGATTTCTGCTTTTGACTGGTTTGCATCACTACACATTGAATCTTTCTTTTTTTTTTTTTCTTTGGATAAAACAAGCTCTGGGAAATAGCGATAGACATTTTTGCACTATTTTCTGACATTTTGTAGATGAAACTGAAAGAACTATTAATATCAGTTGAAGTGTTGCACTACACTGTGTATCGCTCCATATGGGTTTCTATTTCTCTGGTCAGGCAGCGTATATTTCCCCCCAGATGCAAGATAGTTGCATATGAACTGAATTTTGCAGTGGTTGAATATCTTCAACTAACACACCATGCCAGATAAACTGTAACCAAGGTGTACTGTAACATTTCCCACATCAACTCATACACACAGTAACGACACAGCACTAATGTGACAGAAGGTTGTTCTGCTACAAGTCAATGGTCTCTTTTTTAAGCATTGCACAAAACGTTTTACCTCAGGATAAGCTAACTGAAACTCACAAACTAGAATACAGTGCTACTCAGTTCTCAGCAGTCAGGATAGTTTCATTTCAAAAACACAACCAGCAGGTTACTCCTCTTTGCAGCACGCTTTCTACAAGAGCTGATTTCTATTCTTTAAGCAGAGACCCCGAGAGAGAATGATAAATTAAGACTGTACTGTTGTTCTTTATTAAAGCTACTGTATTATATATATATGTAGACATATACTGTATAACACATTTTACACTATATACACACAAAAGTACAGAGAGATGTTATATAAAAGCACCCAGGAGTTTGGAGACACAATGTTAATGTGTGTAGAGTGCAGTTGTGCTCGCCTCTTAGCCGACATACAGTATCTTCTATTACAACTTTGTGCTACGTGAGGTGGATTGAAAAGAAAATCTCTGTGTAGCGAACTCGAGCTGTCAAGGTTTCATTGCAGCTACGGAAACACAACTCAAAGCTATTGCCAATAATATTTCATTTAAAGTGTTTGTGGTCTCAAAAGAGTTTGTTGCACTTTGCTTTTTTTTTCAGTACTTTCTGAGATGTAACATATTTATAAAAGTATCATATAAAGCTAGTTATGTTTAGTCAAGATGTTAAAATGAATATCCATGAGTAATGTTGTATATAAACGAGAAAAAAAAAAAAGAAAAAAGAAAATGAATCCATTATCTGATGAGTCAATGAAAATCTTTACGTGGGTAAAAAAAAAAAAAAACATTGTTCTTCCTTTTATATGCTAGTATGTACGCACCGTTAGGGGTTTTTATATGAGTCGAGACAACTTTTGAACATTATTTTTTTCCATTTTCAAACAGGAGAACTGGTTTGTGCATTTGTGGGAGTTTGTGGTATAAACTCTGCAGCAGAGAACATGTGTGGGTGTTCACTTATGATCACTATTAGTAGGCTAGAGTGGAATATAGAGAGAAAATAGATTTTCTTTTTGTGATTTCTGAACTGAATGAGTGTGCCTTTGTGATATATATATATATATATATATATATATATATATATATATATATATATATATATATATATATATATACACACACACACAGTAAACAACACAACTGAGTACACGCCGGTGCAATATCACTATAACGGTGAATTATGCAAATAGTAATACCTACACAATAATTACTGTATATTATTGTTGGGTTGTGTAGTGTAGGGTATTTGATATTATGTATTACTAAAAACAAACTGCATGCCCCAGAGTATAAGCTCAACAAATGCAACTAGTCAGGTTGCCTGTGACCACTACAACAGCTCCAGTTAAAGCTAATGGCATCAACAAAACTAAAAACCATAAAGAAGCTTTGTCAGTGTTGGCCTGGATTGTGTCGGACACATCTACATAGTAAGGCACTGTCTGAACCAGAAAGACTGTTACTCGGTTAGAGGATGTATTTTCTATGAATTATCTTCCTTCTTCTTTTTACATTACAGTGATGCTGACCAGGAGTGTGCTCACTTTTGTTGTATATTGTATATATGCATAAGAATGTGTGCGTTTGTGCGTCTGAAGCAGGACGGAGAGAAAGGGGAAGTGAATGGCGTTTGCTAACATACTGTAGTTTGAGGTACGCTAACAGTTTTACATGACTTCACTTCAAGTCCCTGTAATAACATCACAATATCACAACTCTGACCTCTAATATACACGATCAGTGGCAATGAAATATGACTATAGACACTTCAATCAGCTTTTCCTCACCTCAGGTAATCAAGAATGATTTGTACTTTTAGGAGTTAGATCCATTTGGTCTCCGTACATGATTATTGTCATACACATAAATAAAATGTCAAATGAGCCTGTCAGATGGATTTATACACAGATACAAAAAAATGGCCATATTTACCACGTACAGTAAATAAAGGAACTGAAACACCAAATAAATACAATTTAATAAAATAAAATATACTGTAGTCCATCACCACAACTTATAATCTCCTACTTGACAGCAGAATTTACCACAGGACTGAAGTACAGTGTGAATTAACTGAGTAGTCAGTCGACAGAAAATGTACAGTACAGTCAGTTAATCACTGGTCATCCATCAATCACGCATCAACTAATTTGTATGACTAATTGTAATATCGGTTAATAGAAGACTAATATTAAGCACCAATCGTGCTCATAAATTTAAATTAGGAATAAATCATATTTATAAGGCATGTCAAATTAACCTAAAAAAAAAATCATAAATAATTCAAAGTGGGAAAAAAAGAATAATTCTCCAAAACTAAAAATCCCTGTGCTGAGTTTGTTAGTTTGGAATAAAACAACATGGACAAAGTTAGATGTTGGTCTTTGATTACTAGCAGCTCTGTAGTTCTTATTGTTCTAGTGGAATTTCTTGTTTATTGAAACATCAGCACATGCAATGACCATAACGGGATCGAATAAGCCGACCAGTAAGACAAACCTATGGCCAGTAGCCTTTAATCATTTCCATTACTACCTTAATAATCTCCTAAACCAAGTTGTTTTTTTTTTCCTCTCCCAAAAATAACACACATGCAAGATCTATTGTGCTTCCTGGTGTTGAAAAAGGTGGATATGTTCTTTTTTTTTAGATGCGATAACGCCGAACATATTAGCTTACGTTACTTTTCCTGACATCACTATGACACTTTTTTCTCCTGTCATGTTATTACAGAGACCAGTTGAGAGTTAAGTCATTTCCTACCAGTCTGCACGGGTTTGTCTACAGTTTACAGAAAAAGTTACAATGAGCTTGTTTAACTGTTTCGGTGTCAGCTTATCAAGGCTTAAATGTTAAAGACATAACATGTAAATAGCTCTGGTCAGTATTAAGTCAGTATTGTAGAGGTCTGAGCCGTTTTCTTATGCTTACAGTAGGTCAGTCAAACGTACTTTACGTGTGAATACTTCTTTATTTATTGATATTTTGGGTTTTGTTTGCTTTTGTTGTACTCCATAACCAGCTTAATATGCAACCGGACCTCTATTCGGTCCAAACATTTGTTGTTACTTATGTTCGTATTAATAGTAGTACTGAAATGCTTTTAAATGACAACAGAAAGTACTTTATCCATCATTTATATTTACTACAAGTATTCACTAAGCCCCGATAAGCTGGCAGGTGCATTTATTAATCCACCAAAAAGATTTGTACAAAAAAGAACCAAGCAAAAAAGTTACAGTACTTGTAAATACATTTAAATGTATATACACACACACTATATCGCAATTCTCTGAGTAACTGTTTTATATGTATTCCTATATGAAGTGGGGTTATCTGTGTATTTTCAATTCAGCTCAACTTGTTCTTGAATTCTATGTAATTTCTATAATGAGAATATATTGTCTGAAAGGTGTAAAGTAGTTTTCTTTTGGATTCATTTCATAGGTAAAAAAAAAAAATACTATTATGACGTTTTTCTTTCTTTATTCATGAATTATTTTTGTTGTCAATATGTGACATACAAGTAATCTGATTGTTTTGAGTGTCAGAATAAAGCAAGATATAAGAACATTACGCCTGCCTTCACACATGGATGTTGCTGTTGTCAGTTTCAGGGTTTTCTATCAAAGTCTGCACTTGGATTTTTATTTCTCTCTCTCTCTCTCTCTCTCTCTCTCTCTCTCTCTCTCTCTCTCTCTCTCTCTCTCTCTCTCTCTCAATGTGTGTGATTTGTTTCTGTTACAACAAACTAAGCTCTAGTGGTGTCTGCCTATGCAGATAGTGGAAAATCACAAAGTGACCTAATTTACAACGAACAAATGAACAAAAAACATTTTCTCCTTCGACAAATAAAAACATTTTTTATAGTTAAGGTCAACACCTTCCTACATGGCTTGATATCTAGCAACCTACATTCATGAAAATCTGTGACGGAAACATGGCCACAGAAAAAGCAGAGAAGCATGGACGAGCTTAGTGCAATTGTGCATGTTGTTGTAAGTCAGCTGGTAGAAATCACATTCAGCATGAATAAAATTGAGTTGACGGCTGCTGGCAACCGCTATTGCACATATCTTAACACCAAAAACTATCAGCATGGCGCAATAATACAACTTTTTTGTAATCTGGGTGAGTCTTTAATGGGCTCAAGTTTTATTTGCTAAAGATAGACTTGTTTTAACAAACTATGCCTAAAAAAAGCACCTGAACTAAACCTCTCCTGAATCCTGCACGTCTGTGGGTGATTAATATATTTGTGTTTGCAGCCTTTTCAGTTCTAGGCTGCCTGTCAGTGAGGACTATATGTAGCTCCTGTGCTATTGTGCTCCCTCCCTCCTGAGCTATGAGACTGTATATGGATATTTTTGTATGACAGGTCCCTAGTGAGCACTCAGTAAATCTGAGGTATATGAGATAGAGGAGGTGGTGAAGCTCGGGCCAGTTCCTGCATGAGACTAGTTACAGCAGATACTAAGGGAGGCGGGGTGAGCGCTATTTGAGCACGCCATTTGTTTTACTGTTTGTCTGTGTGGACTGGAGGTTGGGGGGGGGGGGGGGGGGGGGGGGGGGGCGGAGTAATGCACTACAAAGCCATTTCAATATTAAAGTCTTGTCTTCTTTCATTTCTTTCTTTTTTTGTGTCAGTAGCTGCACAGAGCTGCTGAAGATCACTCCAAATTAGCAAGCATGTCATGATGAGGGTCCTGGGACATGCCCCCAACACCCACACACCCCGCCCTCCTCTCCTGCTTCCATCCAACTCCATTACACTGAGACTTTTTACTTTGCACTGCCAAACTGCCAATCTCCACTTGTATGATTATAGAGCACTCTGATCTTTTTTACGGGGGAGAGCAGTAGCACTCGTTTCGGCAGGCGTAAGGACTCTGCCTGTTGTCTCTCTGCTCTCAAACTTTCTGCAGTCGAACATTGCTGTTGTGTTGTCTTTTCAGTTGTTTTGACTCTGTCAATGTGTCTTAACCCAACATTGGGAACCTTTCCTCCTTGTTACAGTGTACATTGCAAAGATGGGGGAATAGGGTGGAGGCAGTTTAAAGAAAACACACGCTGTTTATTCCATACATTATCCTTTCAGTTTACTTGTTTTTCTTTTCAAAGAACTATTTTCTAGCCTATACTTTCTGTGACAAGATCCTTACTCATATACTAGAAAGAAATAAACTTGCCCTGAGCTGCTCCGCACTTACTTTTCGTAGCACCTCTTATTATCTATGCCTATCAGAAGCATGACATTCTGCATATTTACCAGTCTCCCCACTTTTCTCCCCTGTTTCCAGTAAATAGAAAAGGAAGAGCTGTACTCAGTATTGATGGACATCACAGATGAAAACAATGAAGAGAGGAGAACTAGCTTTAAGAAAATAACACAAGAAGAAGACAACGAGAAGGAGTCCCTCTACTGAGGCTGGCAAGGGAAGACGGGAGGCGTACCAAGTGGCGCCACGGCAGCGGTGTCAAACCAGCCACAAACTTGACAAACGGAGCGAGCCAGTTTCCACCAGGGACCACCTTTTTGCCGGGTAGAAAAAGACAGAAAGAGAATGAAAAGTGTCCCATTATTATAAAACATTTTATTTTTCTATACTTTTGTGATTTACAATGGTAAAAAAAAAAAGTGTGTATAAAGCAGTATATATGTACAAATCAGTTTTTATGTTTTTTGGTAAGGGAGATGAACAGTTGGCCCTTGATGCTGAGTCTGTGGTATGCAGGAAGGAGGAGGGAGGAGCCTCCCCCCTCCTCTCTCTATGGCACACTGCTCTGTCGCCGAGGTAAACAAAAACAAAAACAGAAAGGTGGCAGGGAGAGCTCGGCATCCAGACAGAAGCACTTTCTATGCTGTACTTCCTGTGGGTGGAGTCAAAGGTCAGCCTCCTGGTCTCACTGCTCCACCTTCTTCCTTCCAACCTCCCCGATCTACTTCCTTACTTCCTTCTTTTTTCGGGCCGGTGATATTCGCTCCTTCCTTATTGTTGCGGTGTCACTGGCCGGCAGCGCCTACTGTTAGCAGCGTCCCCTGTGGATACTGTCGTGATGTCACTTCCTCCTGGCAGCACCATTGGGCATCCCCGCCCTCCCCAATGGGCAGCATTACTGGTTTACAGCGTTGGGGAGTTGGGGGGGGTGAGCCACGGCAGGACGGTGAGACTGTTTAAAGCCAAGCCTCCCCGGTCTGCCCCTCTCCACGCCCCAGCAGAGGTCAATGACTGAGGACTAGTTTGAGAAAATGGCGCAGAAGTCGCCGACTTTACTCACCTGCCAGACTCCGAGCCCAAGCCTTTGTGTCACTCTGCACCGACGGACGAACTATAAGACCAATGCGGTAATAAGGTGCGTACAACTACCAAGGATGCACGTTTCCACCTGACGAGAATAACCCATCAACGTCCATGTAACAAATTAAATTATAATCAAATAATCCCATTGTACTACATCAGCAGGTGCATAACCAAAACACAAGCCTGAGGCATACAGACTATGTTGCTAGATAAAACATTATAGAAATACAGTAGTGCCCATACAATGGTAACAAGGAACGAGGGCTGAAATATGTCAATTTTTTGTCAGTGTATTCTGAGAATATTTATTTGTGTGTTTTTGTTTTTGTTTGGTTTTGTTGCAGCACTGAAAACTCTTAAAGAGGAAAAAATGTTTTCATTTGGTGGACGCGAAACCTTAATTCGTTAAATCAGGAAAGTCGCTGTAAACGTGTTTAAACAAGAATGTTGGTTCAGTTCTTTGAATGTACTTTAATGTCTAGGGTGTCCAATAAGTATGTATTCTTTTTCTGTATATAAATATATATACATATCTATTATATGGGCTGTGGTGATGTCAGGGAGTAGAGGGGGTGGGCAGGAAAGCCTCTTGGCCCCCAAACATAGATATCAGAACCTCCCTCCAACTAAATATGTCCCTGATATTTACTGTAACATGTGACCATGTGTTATATGATTGAAAGTGTGATGGTGATAGTGTGAACTGATCTTTCCCCAAACCCCCCCACCTCCCATTGCTACACAGAGCAAACACACAAAAACGAAGCAGCGAATCACAGATTTACAACACAAGCAGAATTACAACCACAATGCAAAACTTTTTTTTTTTTTGTACCCCATTCACAGCAGAACATCTTTTTTTACCCAACAGATACTAATGGGGGAAAAAAAAACACATAAAAAACAAAAGCAAAAACAAAAAAAACAAAACATCTGCAGTCATTTCGGCCCTTCATTGGAGCTGCTCAGACTTGCTAATTAGCGCAAGGTGTTGTGGATGTCAGATAAAAAGTTGATGAATATTGATTTTTTTTTTTTTTCCTCTTCTTACTTGAACCAAAGTATGATTTGAACACACAGTCTCAGTGCTCTTTGATCAGGAGACAGCGGGGCTCCGGGATGACGGCGAAGCCCGGATGTGTATTGACGTGACCCAGATTTCATTTGCTCATCGCTGCTGAGGAGGAGCCCGCACTTCTGCTAATATAACGAGCCCCGCTGATGAAGCCCGGCTCACAGCTTCCTGCAGCAGCCTCGGTTTATGAAAAACACTGTTCTCATGCTGACCCTGGTGGGCGGGCGGTTTTATTGCATATTGGAAAAAACCCGCTGGCCCTGAGGAGAAACTTTAGTATCAGAGGCTAGCAGGTTCAGGTGAAGCACAACTTAGTTTGAGAGTTCAGGGTACACTACTTACTTAGTAGTGGTTTTGTGTGAATTGTTCCATAAGGGTTACACTAGGTAAAGATTCTGACTTCCTGTACAAAACTGCAGTGTGTACTGTTAATATGCTGTACAGTAAATCTCACCTCACACTTCTTACTTCTTAACTTCATCTTATTTCAGGTTAAAAAAAAACTTGTTCTGAATCAGGGCTCCTACCCACACGACCTCTGTTCATCTGTAGACAGCTTCTCATATATTACAAAGAGTATCTATATCATGGCAATTAACTGTTGTGAAGTCTAATTGGGGTAAAGTCAGTCATCTGTTCTCCCATGCAGCGATCATATGCAGGCTTAGCATTTTCATACCTGTATGTTTGTTTCTGAGAATCACATGATTCATCTGGCCTATTTACAGCGCTATAAAGTTGTGGTGGGTCAGGAGCGACTCAGGAGCAGGTTGGAGTTTTTGTTGGACAGGAACTTCCTGGGAGACTGAGCTTCTCTGGAGGCAGAATCGACTCGATGGTCCAGTTAATTAGTTTTACAAAAAAAATACCGGTTTTATTTTTGGCTTACTAACTTTACAGTTTGTTCACGTGATCTGATTTTGTCCGCTGACGAACTATGCATTTTGCAACAAAAAACAAGCAAGATCAGACCAGTGATACACTAAACTTCTGTTTGTTGTAGTCTATTTCAGATGTATGTAGCATTTCTATGGGACAGTCATGCAAGGAAAATATAAGGCTGCTACTTTTTAACTTTGTGCAAATATCTTTAAACTGTAAGTCCCAACCGCTGACTCCCAAAGATTTGGCAACCGATGGTTACTATTAACTATGAGGCACACGCATAGTAACAGCATTTACAGCTGTGTATTCAAACCAGTCATCGTTTCTCAATGCTCCTATTATTAATAATAATTACTAGTTGAATTAGTCGTGTTAGTGGTAAACAAGTTAGGATGTTGAAGTAGACTACTACATCACTACTGTACATATACATCACTTCCTCGTCAGTATTTGTTTACAGTATTTGCACATTAAAGCTGCAGTGGTTAATATTTGGACACTCGTTTTGGGCCCTGAGCAGAATAAGCTCTGCTCTACTTTGCAATTCTGCATTTTCTCCTAAATGGGCAGAATAAAGTATTTTGTTAGCATTCACCAACTACAGCTCCCATGAGGCTTTGATACTGTATTTGTTCTGTAGTTGCATACGGATTAAAAAACTGTCTGGGCTCATTGTAATGACCAACTCGTTTTACATCTCACACTCTTTTGATCAATTATTAATGTGTAAAAAAAAAAAGATCAATTACTGAAATATGAAGCTATCTTATCTAAGTAGGTAGTCTGGCTGGTCTTCCACATTAGTAGCCATTCTGTTATCAGTTGTTGGGTACGGATTAAGAAAATTATTCGTGTTTATTTTTGTTGTTGTTGTTGTTTTTAACTTGAATCGTGCTTGTTTTGTCTCTGCTCGCTGAGTGCACACATTCTGAACTTAACCAGAGAGTGTATTTCTGCATCCAGAGGAGTTCTGCCTTTAAAAAAAAAAAAAAACTGTTTTCGTGAAACTCCAGCCTTCACCTCAGCAGTGGGATGGAGCGGGGGGCGGGGTTAAAGTGACCCTCCCCTCCTTCCTTCAGATGCCTTCAGTATACAGAACTGGTCTTGATCTTCCTGAGCACAACTGCTTGAGCTGTGACACTAGCAGGACGTCCCCTCTGAGAGTCCCACCGCCTCCCTCCCCAAATCCCGACATACCACCCCCCATACAACACCCTCCTCCCACCATCCCGACTCCCTCTCCCTATCCTTCTAGTATGCGAGTCGACTGGCCCCTTTTGTATTCCCGGTGTTCTGTACATAAACCCTTCCCTCCTCCCCCAGCTGTCCTTTCAGGGGAAATAGAAAAAAAAAAAAAAGAGAAAACATCCTCTGACTCCCCGAGATCTTGTATTTTGTTCTAATAATGACAAATTTTATTTATAGGGATTTTTTAAAATCTATCTCTTTCTCCTTTTTGTAAATGTTCCAGTTAAATAAAGTTTAAAAATGTTAAAAAATTAAATGGATATATTGAAAGGTTAAAAAAAATGTCTCTAGAAGTCCCAGCCCCCTCCTCTGGCTCTGTACTCTGAACTTTGTGTTTTGTTTTTTCTCTTTCTGTATGCTTCTCTTTACGTGCTTCAGATGAAGAGTTCTATTTATTATGACATTAACGTTATTATAATTATGACTAATTATTAATATTATCATCATCGTCATCATCCTCATTATTATCATTAATAAACTTGTCTACTTCAGCCTCTGTGTCTCAGCGCGGTTTTGTGGTGAGTGATGAGTTTCTGTGTGCTCGGGGTGGACCGGGACTCACGGTAGGGCCGCATATCCCACGACACGACATCACCGTGACTGTGTGAGATGAGCCAGGTGGAAAAGGGCGGGGCTTCCACTCCCACATCCATTTGTCTTACACCGAACCCCCTCCGGGTTTACAAGATGGAGAGCACCTGTCTGTCGCCATGGTTGCCATTTACCTAACCAGAGCAAAGACAAACTCTGAACCCGAAGCGTGCATGAGGAAAAATATAGACACACACCTTCAGGGGGATAGAGGAGAAGCAAAGAACACAAATGTAAATACTCCACAAGATCAGTGCCTCTCCATCACTGTTGACTTTGTTTAATCCTTTGAGCTTCTACAAACAATGGGCGATGGGATTGTTTTGTCACAGAAAAAGAGAGAGAGAGAGAGAAAATCCAGACAACACTGTTATTTGTGTCACTGCTGTGTCACTTCAAAAATGAGCACAATGCAGCCCGAACACGCTTCCTTTGAGTAAGGCGAATGTGCCGTGCATCGCTGTCTGAATTATGGGCTGTTTATTAGCCCGAGGCCTCAATGGAAACCCAATTAAATCTGACTTTGGCTTTCTTTCATGGTTCAGACTGAGCAATGAGAGTCATGGTTAAAACAGGTGCTAATGTTCAAACTGCAGCGTACAGAAATATGTTGTATGTAATATGCAGGACGAGGTTTGAGCAAGTTACAGGACACAAGGTGAACGTTTATGCGTATATATATTTTATGCAAGGGTGTAGGTTTGGTCTCAACATTGAGAAACACAGAGAAACAACAGCCTATCCGGTTTTATCATAATAAACATATTACTAAATATCCCAGTTGTTGACAGACCTTTTTAAGATTTCTATTAGTCTGCAGAAGGACTCCTGTGAGAGGTGTAACGTCTGAAGTCACTGACATATGGACAGCTGCCTTAGCACCACTGTATACACACTGAGCATCATTTCACTTCAGCATTTCTTGACTCCACCGTGAGGCTGCAAGGTTCACACCAGAGATGTCAATGATTAATCAACTCAATACCATTAATAATTTACTGGATTAGAGTATATACAGCATCAATGCAGTTTAACTGTCAGTAGCTTTCCTGTATTCTGATGTAGTAGCTCTTTGCACCAATAGGCCTGTGCATCTCACAGTGTAATGAGCTGGAGCAACGTGTGCTGTCTGACCGCTACACATAAAAAAGAAAAAGTTAGCGTAACTCTTTGCGCTCACTTTGGGAGCTGTGTGAATGAACGCTGCAGCAGAAATTTCCATCTGGCAGCTGCACCGTTTATGCTACCTGAGCTTCATGTTAACGAAAAAACTTACAACAGATGCAGAGCAAATGATCGTTAACGGAGGCTGGGAGCCGGGTGTCAGATGACTGAGAGCAACGCCGCAGCTCAGGATGATGTGTAGTTTGTCGAAAGCCAAAGAGGTCATAATTTATCCCCTTGTCCGTGTCAATCTCTGGTTTCTACTTGATTAAATCTAGTATTAGAAGGAATTGCTATTTATAACAAGCCAGCTAAGAAAGAAGAACTTTGTGTGAGTCCAGCTGCCACTGAACAGCACCTTAGGGTAACAGTGACCTGGATAACTGAAAATCTCTATAGGTGGGACATTAAAAGAAGATTTAACACTGTATGGCTACTGAGTGTTTGGAGTACACCTCTTTTCCAGAGTGAACATACTGAGTCTCGACTTAATCCTCAGTATGCAACTGGGACACAAGCACAGTGTAGTAGTGGTGGTCACTGGGTGTCAGCTGTCCAAGACAATGTATGATCTCATGTAAACTAACTCAAACAGGTGCTTTGTATCCTCACTTTTGCACGTAATGTCTCACTCATCTGTATGTTTGAATATTACAGGACAGAAAGTAAGTAAGTCTGGGAAAAAATATATAAGAATGACTTGCTACACTTTTCAGTCCACGTTTAGCAGCTGTAATGTCATCTAATTCCCACTCGGTGGCACCATCTATCTGCCTCATGTATTTCTACGAGCTGGCTCAGCACTTGAATCATTCTTTCACCAGCACTAGTGATCAGGTTTTTTCCCCCCACTACTCGTTCCTGTTTCATCTTCCCTTCACAGCCACTGTTTCCCCACCATCAGAGGGATCCTCTCAGACACCTGAGCCACCTCCGGAGTGAAATATTATCTGCCTGTTTTATTCATACATGTAACGGTTGATTAAGGTCAAATGGGGATCTAAAATATGATAAAAGCATCTGTTGGACTCAAATAGAATCTGTCACCCCAACCACAGCAATTGGCCATAATCACACAATTATGAAGTGATGAGACACTTTGGCTTTATGGGGAGGGTGCTTTGGTAAAATGGCCCACGTAAAACCCCATCTGTACAAATGGGCCTTGGATTTGAGCCAAAGCAGGGGCTAAAAGACCCAATATATCAAGTCATGGCACATCTAGCAGAGGGGAGCAGAGAGCGGTTGACAAAACGGCAAGTCTGTTGGTGTCAAAGAAAAACACGGCTCAATCAATTTTGGAGCTACGGGATTCCCTTGTGTAAATTTGGAAGCAAATAAAATTAACAAAGATGATTCACGAGCCAAATGACAACCGAAACCAAACAAGCTTCCGACACAGTTCACTTGTCAGTTTGTTCAAGTGTTTATATCACACTAATTAATCAGAGTTGTTATAAAGAGCAGGGCTGAGTTTTTCTGCCGGTGCAGTGTGATCCAACAAGCCTGCAACAAATCTGACGCTCAAGAAGGCGAATGCGAAGTTTGTGGAGTTGTTAAACTGCATGGTGTGTTACTAAAAGGTGTTTATGCATCGGCTGAGGTGTGTACATGAGATCACCTACAACTACATTTACATAGAAGGTAATCAGCATGTGTGTGCAGTATGTTTATACCAGGTATGCCAGAACAGAAAAGCAGTAACATCTCACATCTGAGAACATATTATACATTATTAGTCTTTAAAAGAGCAAATGTAGCGTTAATCTGTTCCATGATATCGATTACTTGAGGTTTTGTGTGTGTGTTGTCTGGATGTTTGCAAGGTGCAGGTTCTCATCTCCAGCCTAAGCTTCTCAGATTGAGGGGGAGCAGCAGGTTTCTTGTCTTGGGCTTCAGACAGTGCATCCATCAGCCCAGCACTCCACCATCTGCTGCTATCGCTGCAGCGCTCAGCTCAGCTAACTGCCATCTGCAGCCGACTTCACTTACATCGCTCTGAGAAGTTTAACTTTGGACTCACAATGAGTGCTGAGCGGTTTTTAAAAAGAGGAACAGCAGCTATGTCATGCAAATGGGATGATCACACCCGTCAACTTAGAAAAAAAAAAAAGGTGCAAACAGGAATACAAATGGAAATAACAGCACATGCTGAAGACTAAATTAGGATGCAGCATTATATATCGTGTTCACATCCTCTAATATTAAGCAGATATGAGTTATTTTGACACAACATGTACAGACTTCCAGTGATAGGTCTTTAAAGGCTGTAATAACAAAATCTATGCAGCAGAGGGAGACAAACACATTTGGACATCCATGGACATCACGTGCAGTCCTAACTTGATCACAGTGAGCTCACTATGAGAAGAAAAACACATTACTGAAATAAGACTCATACTCTTTAAGCCACTTTAAGCCAAAGCTGCACTGGAGGCAAAAATAATCTCACTAGTTAAGTGAAATGATATTAAAAACCCCACCGTACCTGCTGATACCTTAGTATAACCTGCATCACCTTGTTGTCAAGGTGACTAATTACTTTAATTTCCCTACTTTCATTTTTTTTAAATGTCATTTTCGTTTAAACTGTATTTCCTTATTCAATGCTACATTACATTACATGCTACATTATATGCTCCTTTACTAGAGAAGTTGTATAATTAAATAAAATTAATTAAGATGATTCTTAGAACACCACAAGTCAGTGTTTAAAATAAACATAAATATGTCTAAAAATGTGAAGAAAGAAATAAAAACAGCAATCCCTGCATTATATTTCCAGCAAATGGAAACACTTTAAAGGTCTTTGGCACCTATTTAAAACACAGCTGCACAAAACACAGCCTTAAAGGTCTGTGAGTTGTAAACAAAGTTTGGCTGAAGAGCACAGTAAGAGCTCATAACGAATAACAGCACGCTGCTAGTTATACGGTTAAGTAAGAAAAAGTGTTATGGTGGAAGATGATCATCACTGTAAAACGCTGACATGCTCTAACAATGCAAAAAAAAAAATTGAGCATCATGCACCGAAACAATGTGATTAAAGATCCTGCAGCCTCTTTGTTACTCAGCGTCTCCGCCACGCTGCAAAGTTCCTTTATAAAAGTTAAATCTTATCAGCAGGGTGCTCCCACCATCAAACATAGAGCAAAAAGGCTCCTGTGGGCGTCTTAATATGATTGTAGTTTAATACCCATCACAACAGCTGTGGAGGGGCTGTCGTTAAGAATTCAGCTGGGTTGAAACTCACCTGCCCTCCTTCAGCCTGTTAGCAAAAATAATGGTAGGAATCCTGAAAAGAGCTGAGCTATAAATGGAAACAAAAGTGCTGGTCTAGACAGAACACGAGCTCCAGCCACAATTTGTAGGATTAGGTGAGCAGGGTGCTGATGACCTGCAGCCGTGTGAGTAATACAAGGTCAGACAGGAAATTGGGTGATCTGAGAGCCGGGCATTAGAAGACCCACTTTGTTGGAACGAGGCGGCGAATTAAAAGACGGCAGATACAGATGGAGAAATGAAGAATTGAAGATGAGAAGAAGGAAATATGGAAGTGCAAGGAGAGGAGATAGTGGATGGGAAAAAGAGGGCAGACATGGACGACAACAGTATAACTATAACAGAGCAGTGTAGACATTTAAATGAGAAAGGCTGGCTGCAAGTAGAACTTCTGTTCACACAAAAACTCAGTCAGCTATTACAGCAAGGCTCTTTATTTTTTATTTTTCATTTAGGGTGACCAACCAGTGAGCAGCCCAGTCAACATACAGTCCCCTCAGAGAGTACTGGAACGACAAGGCTAATTCTTCTTCTCTCAGATTTTATTTGTTGCTACATGCAGCACAGAATATAACATCTTTTAGACCCGAAACATATGTGAGCAAAAGTATTGGAACAGATTTAACAAATTAAAGTCAATAAAACATAATATTTGGTTGTTCGCATGTTGCATGAAGCTTGTGACCTCCTTCAGTTGAGGGGGTTCTGTCTAAAATCTCATCTTCAGCAGGTGAAATGCATGTCGGGTTAAGGTCTAGTGATTGACGTGGCCTATGCTGCTGCATGACGACGTTCACAATTAGTTTTGATTCTCCGTAAATGAATGAATGAAATTATAAAACGATTAATGAGTTGTATCGTCAATAAAGATGAGTGAATATGTTCCAGGAAGCAGCCAAGCAGGTCGGGGCCATGGTACCACCTCCACCATGACTCCCAGAGGAGTTTGTATGGTTCAGATAATGGGCAGATCCTTTCCTCCTCCACACTTTGCTACAAACCAAATGCTGTTTTGGTCGTCTGCTGCTGGAAGTGACACTATCTCTCTGATCTCTGTTACCTCCCTGCTTGTCAGCCCCGACGTCGGACTGAATCATCCCTAACCCTCCACTGTTACACCCATTAATTAACCACAACATTAACACCAACTGGTGGTATTAATGTTATGCTGAACAGCAGTCAACATGGGGAAAAATGTAACGCTGGTACTAAGGACACACATAATAATTCTGGTACATAGTAAACATAGTAAGGGTCATCTTAAACTGTTTAACTGATGTATTTTCAGAGTAAAACCTGACTCTGCTCACACATGGAGGCAGGTAAAGGAAGCTGTTCAAACTATATAAAGGTACAAAATCGACCTGATGATGTATGGGTCCAACCCTGCTCTTCCCTCTCTCTGCATTCACCTTGTGCCAAGGCGCTCAGGATTTAGAACCACTACTGGTGTCCATCTGCACACCGGATTTAAAATGTGGCTTCGCTGTGACCCGTCTGTTGTCCTAGGCCTCTGGAGATGCCGTGCCAGGAAAACACTAGCTCAGTCTGACAGACTCCATCCTCCAAAAACAAGTGCATTAATGCTGTTTATCTCTAAGAAAAATCTTTATTAAGAGGCATCAAATGTTCGGTCGTTGCACACATGAAGACACACTGACTGAACATGTGACAGAGAATTTTATGTGTGTGTGCATCATATGACTGGTTAGCAAGAGTGTCTCTATGATACCAAAGCCAATAAAGGACAATGCAGGCAGATGTCTGGAAAATAGTGAAGAATATTTCATTCCTTATGTATAAAACATGTGATTCTACACCCACATTTTCTAACTGAAGGGCACCATTTAGATGCAAAATCTAATCACTGTTGCATTGTGTCAGGTTGATTCTCTGAGAGGCCTTTAGAGGGCGCTGACACACTAGTGATGAGAGCAGCTGTCTGGACGGGTGCTGAGGACACACTTCTCAGCCGCCCCATGTGTGTGAAGTCCTGGTGACGGTGCTAACAAGTGATGCTTGCCTGCAGAGAGCGTCCTCAATCAGACCTTTGAGTCTGTCACAGCACGCAGGGGGAAACAATAAAAATCCACAGTGAATAATGCTCAGACTGAGAACCGATGGTAGTTTTTATCATTACACAGGAGGGTAAGGGTCGGCCAGCACCTATTTGTTTAACTCTGCAGAGTCTGAGGTGATTTTTTTTAAAATTTAGATTCACACAGTATACACCACAGTGAACACGCCCACTAAAGGTAATGTGAATTAGTTTCTACATTAAATGTAGTAATTTGATCCATAGCAGATGTAACTGTTGTTTTTAATGCTCTTACAAAAAAAATGCATTAACAACTATGTGCACACTAGTGAATAGTTAGTTTGTTTTGGGTGACATTATCCTTTTATTAACCATACCTGTAAAAGCATGGTGTGTGAGGTCACGACAGGTTTTGTTACAGATATTTCTACAAATGAACAAGTCATGTCTTAACATGTTGCTTATGCTGTTGCACACACACTCACACTTTTAACTACATCATTATTGTCCTGTACAACCAGCATACGAACATAGAGACGTGGTCGCCCAGGCCACATCATCACAGTCATCCAATGATTTTAACCAACCACAGAACATGCTCTCCTAAACTGTCATGCACCGTTTTCTGCGGTAAAGTTTTTAAACTCCCATCCATCCATGTGTGCATTTTCTATGAGTCAGTATCACTGCAGCTTACTATCAGTCGGCTAATTCAGTTTGAATCGCAAATATGTCTCCCTCTGGTTTGTAATTCTGTGAGCTACAGGAGAAGTGGCCTGTTTCTGCCATCACGATGTGTTTGACAAAGACAAAGACAAGTTCCACACCAGTTCTGTGTGTAGAGCCAAGCTAAGCTCAGCTGCAAGTGGTGACATTTTTTTTTTATTGGTGACACATGTCTGCAAAAAAATAAATAAATAAAAAAGTGGACCAGTTGCTTGAGCAGTTAAGTCGACTTGTTTACAGTGACTACACCAAGAAACAGATTTCATCTTGGCCTGAGTTCCAAGAGAGAACAGATGCTTAATGGCACGACAGGTTGTGTCCAGGCCCTCAGACCCCAACCAAAAGGCAGCTGGCTGCTGGACGAAAGCACCAGATAGCCTCAAGACACCCAGCGGACTCAGCATTCAGGGAGAGACTTCGCTGAGGCTGCTGCTTCAGAAACCACTGGCTGGTAAAAATAAAAAATAAAAAAGTTTGAGGAGCACAGCCATTAAAATGATGTGGCGACAAGAAGATTAACATCCCAGGTGACCGTACAACATGTGAATTCGTTTCCAGCTTTAAGAACATTACTTTTGTCGGATAATACTGACTGAAGTACAAACTGTAGCTGGGGATTCAAGTTTGCATTAGATTTACAGCAGCTCCAAGATTACAGAGTTCATGATCCTCTAACTGATCTGAAAGCAGGTGAATCTCTAAACCAGGACACAGGATGTTATAATCCTTAAACGTGTCGGTAGAACCAGCATTTTTCTGCAAGTTTCCCTCACCATACAGTGTGCACACGTACATCCAGTAATTGCCTCTTTGTCATAGTTTCATTTTATCGTTAATGTTCCTGATCTCATGTCTCATGTCATTGATTCTCTGTGTTCACTCTCAACAGCCGTATCAGATTGTTGGTTTCTCCCACTCCCATGGAGACTGGGAAGATATTAAACTACTGGAAAAGCTGTAGTCAGTGAACACGATGTTCATGTTTGGAAGGATGAAACAAAATTATCACAATTTATCACCAAACAACATGTTTGGGAATTTTTATCTGTTGGCTAGGCTCTGTAGGCCGTTGTCAGAAGGACCAGGGTTGGATTGAGAGAAACAGAAAGCACTAAAAGCCTCGCTGTGCAACAGAGAAGCCCGGGTTTTAGGTTGTAAGCTGAGATGGCACTGGTCAATACTTGGAGATGAGAGGGATAAATTCAGCCTCCCTCTTGGGCTCTGAAACAGCCAAGTTTGGCATTTTACCTCACAGTTTTCCCCCTGCTTCAGTCACAGGACCACTTCTGAAAATAGCCCCAGCCAACGCCAGATAGAAAAAAAAAAAAAAGAGGAGGGTGTGTTTGAGCCACGGCGACGGCTGAGATGACGTTTGGTTTGCCGTCTGTGAGGATATTATTTTGGGTCAGATGTGCTTTTCTGCTACATTGTCCAATGAAGCAGGAAGGCCAGGCCACAGAGAGAGAGCATATGTTTGCCTGTCCCTCTGCTGCTGCTCCTGACATGTGTTACTTCCTCCGCACTCAGCCCACCTGCTCAGCCAAAGCCTTATAGTCTACTATGAATGCCAGTCTACAGCAACGCTGCACCCAATGCGCCAGTTTGAGATCAGTGTTCAGTGGTCATCATGTGAATGCATCACTGGGTCAAATAAAAGCATTTGATCCTTAACAGATTTTCTCACTTTGTTCTAACTTTAATGATGAAGAGAAAATATTTAAAACCACTATATGTTCAATTTCCTACAGTGGCAGAATTACAAAGACAGTCTGGAAGGCTGTAATGGACCAACCACTTGTAGTTCCTGTCATTTCCTATAACCGGCACAAACTCGAAAACCCATCCAACGCCACCCGACACGTAATTATCCCTTGCTTTACAGTTCCCTCTGTTTGCCTTATCGATCACCAATCGATCCAGGAAAGCCAAGTGTATGAGCTGTTGATCACGAGCAAGGCCTTTGTGGACATTTATTATTGCCCCACAATGGATCGAGGTCATGTGGCCCTGCCTCCGCCATCGGCTACAGAGAAACAAATATGGTGTCACTGACGTAGCTCTCAGTCCAGGGCTGACAGGCTCATAAAATCCCACTGATGTCCTCCTGCCTCAAAGAAAGGATTCATTTTCGAGGGATTCACCCACAGGGGAAAAAAATAAGATTAACGACTTTCTGTCCTCGACTGCTGCTGTTTGTTTGCGAGGGAGATTTGTTTGCAGCTTGGCAATGAAGTCAATGCAAATGTGACCTGGGAATGCACGCACTGATCAGCCCTTGGACACATCAGGTTTGTTAAAAGGAGCAGATGCACTTCTCCTCTTTGTACTCGTGAAGCCCTCATGCCCCGACCCACCGAGGAATTTGGAGCTAAAATACCTTCAGGCTGCAAGTTTGTAGTGAATTTGAGAAAGCATAAGGCAGACGTGAGTCACCTGCACACAGCCTGCACTGAACTGTTAAAGTGAAGTCCGTGTCAGTGCACGGCTTCATGTCGTGAATACCAGCGTGACCTTTCAAATCTTTCAACTTTAAACGTCCTGCAGACGCAAGACAGCAGCACTGAGGGTTCATGCTGAGCGCAGAGACGTTCAAATGAGCAGTGGAGTAGCAGCGTTTGTAAGATATGACCAAGGTCAACCAAAGTCAAAGCCCTGGTTGTACTTTAGCATGAGTGCATTAGCTGAACTATTCAGTAATTAGTGCACTGTAGTAATTACCATTTGCGGCATGTTGGCTGTTTTTTTTTTAATACATCTCTAACACTGAATGACAGTGCAATTGAAATGTATGTCACAAAGGTGCAAGATATACAATTTTTAAAATATATCCAAATTTTAAAATGAAGTTTTAGGGTTTTTTCTTATACTAAAGGTATATAATGTGTAGAAATGTGACAATGAGTAACTGCAGACAACACAAACTTTAAAGCTAAAAGACCTTTTCAATACTAATATTGGTGAACAAATCTCTCTTATCTCTTGTATCTCATGCAAAGTGGTCAATATAACTTCTAGAGTAAAGTCAGGATGTAAGAGGTTTAATTAATCACTGATGTGAATTTTCTGCAACTCACAGAAGACTGTGATCAGTTTTCTCAAGCTGAAAGATTCTCTTTAATCACCAAAGACCGTACAGTCTACCTGTTTCAGTTGCTTGGCTCAGCTCAACCAGTTCTTGTTAAAACCAAATCATTTATTACACTCCACTAAAATGAGGAAAGGAGGGCAAATAGTAAGCTTCAAAGAACATGTCAGACTGATAAAAGAGAAAGAAGATTTGTTGGTGATCTGTGGTTGGAGTTCCCCTACGATCAGGTGTAAATGGGAAAATATAATAGTGCTACAGACCATATCCCAAAAACAAAAGAGATGATTTGTTTCCCAAAAACAAAAATCTCAGACAACCCATGAGACTTCAGCTGTAAACATTATTTAGAAGTTCTGTGGGACTGGAGCCAACTTTGGCTGCAAGAGAAAAATTGCCTCCAGATTGAACAGAAGGATGGTACAAATGGCGAGGACAACGTCCAAAGAGATGCAAGCTCATGTCCAAGGTCAAAGAACTCCAGCATCATCATCTGTCTTTTGGCTCCACAGTGGGTTAAGTGGAAGAAGACCCAGGAGGACTTGACTGTTGAAAGAAACATGAGAGGGAAATTTGCTTGAATGCATATAGGCAAGCCCCTATGTTTCTAGGATTTCTTTTTTCTTCTTTTTTCACGGAAGGAACAAACCAATGTATCCACATCTTTCTTTTATGAGTTATAATCACTGGTAAATGGTATTCACATAGTACAGCATATGATTATATTACATGCATACACATGCAGTCTCCATGCATGTGGCAGTGTGAAGATATTTGTGGAAGACAAAGAAGAAGGTGAACACTGTCCGTCCCAAGGAGCATTTCAAGGACAAACCTGTTGATGTGAGCTTCAGCAAAACAGACAAAGCATGGAGCGGGACACGAGAAGCCGAACAACATGAAAGAATGCATTGACAAATGAATGAGTCTCCGAGAAGAGGGAGGCGAGATGATGTATTACGTTGTAGACGGCTGAAAAGAAAGACTATGTTGAGAGTTGCAGGGCGGCCGGCGATCCAACAGCAGAAGGAGAGAAATAAACGGAATGGGTAGAGGGAGGGAAACAGCGAGGAGGGAGGGAGAATGAGAGGAGGATAAATCCTTACTACATAATGATTAGAGCTCACAAGTCCTTCCTGTGACACGGAGTGTAGGAGTTAGGATTACAGCCGGTCAGTGAAGCCAGAGTGAAAGCTCTGTTGATGGGGAAAGGAGGGGCACAGGTAAGAAGAGGAGAAAAAAAAAAGGCAGCAAGTGCAGTTAACTGAAAACTAGAAGTAGAGAACACGCTGTGTTTCCAAGAGGGAGCAGAACCAAGTGCAAAAAAAAAAAGGGCATTTGAGAAGATATTTCAAACTCCAGCGGCTGGCTCACATCTGTCCTCCCGCTCCGGCCATCTGTCGCCGGCCGCTGACAGCATCGTCCGAGGCAGCTGCATCATTTCTTCGAGCCTCACTTTGATGGAGTGGCCACAAGAGTGCCACTCACACGAGAGGAGGGCGAAGAAGGCAGGCTGGGAAGTAAAACAGGCGAGGGTCACCCTGCACAATCTGTGACGGATGGGGCTGACGGGCGTAGACGGGCGTCTCAACCAAAGATGGAGTACATGCGTGTCCCCATGAGCAGGACAGTGAGGGAGAAGGCTAAGACCGAGGAGGCGAGCGTTGAGGATTTGTTTTTGCGCTGATATATAACATGGTGTAAGTTTCTGGCAGCTTTCGGAAGCTTTTCCGAAGTCTCAATCTCAAGCCAGCAGAGGAATTATCCTTTTTTCTCCCCGGAGGTGAGCAGCTGCTGAAGTCCTTAAAAAGCAACAGCTTCACACACGAACACGCGCACTCAAAGCATTCTGGGACATCTTACCTGAGAACACTGTTCTGATAGAGCTGTTTCAACTTTAATCTTGAATGAGAACACTTAGCCAACTGTGGACATCCACAATTTCTTAATTTGCTCTGTTGCTCTTTTTCCTCACTTTAATCTCCTTCCATCACTCTGTCCATCCTCCTCCTTCTACTCCTCCTCGCCTCCTTCTACCCAGCCACCACCACCCTCCCTTTTTTTTTTTTTTATCAGCGACTGATAATGTGACCTTCTGCCAAAGTGCTGAAAACCATGCCACCGTCGCAGCGGGCTCCTCTGTTGCTGCTACTGAAATAGACTCAAACAAGTACCGGGAGAGGAAGAGAAAGGGAGGAGAGATAGGACAAAAGGAGGGAGAGGAAGAGGAAGAGACAGCCAAGGGGGAGAGAAAGACAAAAGACAAAGGAGAGGAAGGAAAAGAAGAAGAAGAAAAAAAAAGGCAAAACGGGAACAGGACAGCTAGAGCTGCGGACGCGGGATGAGTGGTGACGAGCCAGGGCTGGATGTGGATTGCCAACACAGGTAACAAATCACCTTCATCTGTCACTTAGTGTTGCACTCACATGTGTCTGCACCTCATTTATCTCAACATTGACCTGTCGGCTTATGGTGAAGATGGAATTAGCTCCAAAATGTTCTCTTTTCACTTTTAAAACTGAGAGTGACTAATTATGGGGATGATTTCTGCTTCTTTCACTCAGCTCGAAGGTGTGTTACAGGTTTCTTTGTGTGTGTGTGTGTGTGTGTGTGCGTGTTTTTTAAGTAGTATCAACCCTTTCGCATTTTACTCTGTGACCTCTCTTCTAATTGTCAGTGGAGGAATCATCAGAGTGCAGAGGATCAGTTTAAAAGCATGTCTCCACAGGCTCCTTGTCGAGGTGGGGTTTAGCCTGCACGCTGTGTTTGGCTGTTTGTGCCTGTTCAGGGTGTGTGTGTGTGTGTGTGTGTGTGTGTGAGTGTGTGTGCATGGTGGCTGTAACTGTTGCTTTAACTCACCAAGCTGCCGGGGGGGATTAAGCAGAGTGGATCGATGCGTCATTGTAAACAGTTAGAGCAGCTGAGAGGGGCTTTGATACCTGCCCGCCAGACCTGGGATATTGCTGCTGCTGCTGCTGCTGCTGCTCCAGGGGGCACTGAACTGCTGCTGAAGAGCGACTTTTCAGAATACATGCACTTTGTCTGCTCAGTTTTATCTGCAATAATTTACAGACATGCCACAGTATAACTGACTGAAAGGTCACAGACAAGTAGAACAAAAAAGCAAGACATATACTCTATTTAATTACTTCCTGAAAACTCTTTAAATTAGCCCAGAGAAACGACGACACAGGGCAATGAAGAGAGGCATCTGCCGCAAAATCACCTAAATCATCATCTACAAAATGTAACAGTATGTAGTAACAGCTGCTTGTGAATAATGTGTTTCCTCATTACGTGTGTATCTCTACCAGCAGCTAAACACACAAGGACAGAAAGTTATCTCTATATGTCAGTCTGAGTGAATTACTGTGTCTTTACCTGAGAGCACCGCTCTCAACAGATGTTTTCGTAATACATTGTAAAAGCTTGTCAAACCAAATGCTTTTATTTATGAACAGGTACCAAATGGAGAGTGACAATTGCTTAGATGACAGATAGATCTAACATGAATATTCTGTCGGGCTTCCAGCCTAACAGGAAATATAAACACATTTACACAAATTGTAGTAGTTTTCTAGTAAAGGCTCTACAGCTGTTGGTAATCATGAGTGAAATACGTACAGTATAAAATGTCAATATATGTCATCCAAGTTACTGCACTGTTTACCATCACAGTAGTCCAAGAGTCACAAGTGACAAATTGACTTCTGTAAATCTGGTCACACTGGGCAAAAAACACACTGCACAGTACCAGTCAACAGCTGCCCACAGTCCAGACCAGTTACTTCAGTACTCAGCAGCTCAACTGACACACACACACACACACACACACCGTGCAGACGCAGTGTTTACGCTCACTTAGCACCGCTTTTAATTGTGTAGTTAAAAATCAGTATGCCACACAAGCCCAGTGATTGTATCTTGTCCTAACCGTATCAGTCAGATGTGTCTCTGACATAAATGTGTACTTAACATCCGACTGTGCACCTTAGCCCTTTCATAAATTACACATGTGGTCTGTGATTATTTTCGATCTTCATAAATATTAATGTTTGTTATACCTCTGTCTGAGTGATTAAATTCAGCCAACACATCTTTGTAATACATTTGTTAATGCTCTGTTGTTTGGAATAGATGGATGAGAGACTGGTGGTAGCTGTAGTACATTAACAATATCTATGGTTAACAATTTTGATAAATGACCATTGAATAACAGATGTTGAGACCTTACTTGCTTTCTTAAATTTGTGGGGGGGGACTTTTCCTACTTTCCTATGAAGACAGGAAGGAAACGATGGAGAGAGAAAAAGCATGCAAAGCAAGTGGGCACACTTCCCACAGACGCCTGTTGGAGATGGGTATTGCACTGATTGACAGCCAATCACTAGCATCCAGGCCAGTGAAACATTTACTGCAGGGGAGGGACCGAGGTTGCAGAATGTCATCGCAACCCATTCAAGGTCATGAGATAAGAGGACTAGCGAGTTGTTCCACTCGGAGACAGGTGATGCTTCACCACCATGTGATCCTCCTCACGCCAATTCCGAGAAACATGCATATTCGAGCGCAGAGACATATTGTCGTACCACCAGAGAGGAAGTCCTCTGGGTGCTCTCGTACTATGCAATCTGATGAGATCTTAAACCCAGGGCAGAAAAAGTCTGGCAGGCTGTGTGGCTCACCCTCCCTAAGTTTATGGCTGCGCTCATGGGCACAACACAGATTCCAGGCCCATTTATATTCATGGCGCAGCGCCACTTGCATCCCATCTAACGTCCTGTCCCTGTTGAAAAGGAAAACTGACATGCCGTGTGCTGGGGGGGAGCGAGTATCTCTTCTCTTTTCTTGTCATCCTCCTGCCTCTTGTGGATAGTGACGCCAACCAGAGTGTTTATGCATGTGTGGCACGGGTGGCTGCATATGCAATTTGTAATACGGGAAATTGATTAGCGTAATAGCTTTCTATTCACGGCTGCAAGTGTGCAGCTTAATTTTTCACAATTAGCCCTGAGCGGTGACACGTTGGGGAGCTTATTCATGAAGGATGATGACAACAATAACCTTAAAAATGATGCCTGTAAACTGAGGTGGGGGGGCCAGCGAGATGGATCTCAGGGTCTGAACAGAAAGAACAGTTTCATTTTGCGTGATGAATCTTAAGAAACCAGGCTGGATACTCTGCACTATAGTCTAACAAAAGGTGACACAGGGCATCCTGGTGGCTCACGTGGTGACGCACTTTTGGTTTATTCTGGTTTCCATCTCACGTGTCCGCTCTCTCCCTTGCCTGTCCACTTGTCAATCTCCTTTGTCACCCAACAAATGCAGGCAAAATGCTCAACAGACCTAGAAAGAGGCAAAACTTTTCGTTTTAGAAGTTGTATAAACAGCCTTACCCAAAAGATGAAGAATTGTTTTTACTTCCCTGGAGCCTGTTTTGTTGCACTAAAATCAATACATCATGTCCAGAGAAAACTATAAAAGCCAAAGTTGTTTATGACATGCTCTGATTACATCCCATGAAAGCAGTTTTACATGTTTCAGCTGCAATTACAGGGACCGGGTCTGTCTGTCACTCGGTGTTTATGGTGATTTGATCAAATCTGACACCATCCAATCATAACTTCAGTCAGTCGGCAACATTCACAAAGGTCCAGTATTAATAGTTTTTCCACATCTCTCTTTGGTTCCTTCTTGCATTTCCACCATAAGGATATTTGTTTCAACTTGAAGCTGCATTATTCAGTACTTCTAAAGATTACGCTGAATGTGATGATCTTGGGTTGTTCTGAGGTGACTACTGTGATCTGCTGCCTTTTCGGACACACAAACCGACATCAGTGAGGCGATAATGTTGTTCTTTGTCTGCTGGATGTGCAGGTGTGTAACTTGTAAGAAGTCTTTAAACTGGTGGAGTGTTTCTGAAGTGTTTCTCTGCCCCCAGTTGGCCAAAAATCGATTAATGTATCTTCAAAGAGGTGACGAAACCTCACTTTGTGAATGGCGGTTAAAGTGTTTTATGATTGTACATGGCTGTGCATGAGGGATTGCTGTTGGACATTAAAGCTTTACTATGCAACTGTGATGACTCAAGCTGTCCCTCTGCTTTGCCTAGCCCGCTTTCTTCCTGGTCCTGGGGAAATAGAGGTTTAGCCAGCCCCACTGTTTTTCAGTGATACAAAACTTTGTGATGAAGACATTGCTTCTATTTTCCTGGACCAGGACAACAGCTATTTCTAGTAAAGCACATAAAAACATATTTCTGTGACAACTGAATGGGCAATTTTTCAATTATTTCTTTAGCACACACTTATGGCTTTAAAAGGTCAGTATTTCAAAATTTCTGCACAAAAAAATCAATATTTTAATGCAACACACATTAAGGGTGAGAAGGAAATTTCGTTTTTTTTCTTATTTTTTCAGTGTGTGATTTGGGAGAATTGGCTCTTTAAATTGATTTAGTTGGGTTTATCTCATACAGCCCTGTTTGAAACACATCAGCACAAAAGGCAGAGAGAGAAAACATAGTCAATGCAACTTAAAGCACAACTAGAACAACACGCACGCTGCACCCAAACAGGATCGACTACAACAAAGTGGTACGCTCGTATGTGGATTAAAGCATGTGTACATGTGTGAGTATGTCAGAGGTCGGCCGCACTGGTGGGCTGTCACTAAGTCAACTGTGAGAGCAGGCTGGTGACAGCTGGATCGGTGACAGGGGCGGAGGGGGGGCAGACTGGTTCTGCACAGGCAGCCACACTTTCAGCTTAATCAGGATCTACCACTGATCCCTACTCCACATATAGTGCAGACACACATGAGTTTGAAAGTAAACGGTAAAGCCACCAAAGACTGAATCCTCCATGACCCTGCATGTCAACTGCCACTGTGAGTTTACCGCCAGGTCAAACCAGGGTCAGAGTAGGGATACTGATGTCCGAGCTCTGCTTCAAGATGTTTTAAGCCTCAGGTAAACACCCACCCATGTGTTACTGCAAACTGGATTATATTCAAATCACCGCTGTAATCTGCAGTCTTGCCCTACAAACACTCGCACCGCACAATCTGTTCAACCGCGCTACACAAAATGCTGACAAAGCAAACGCGGGCTGATGGAGCGCCGCAGTCGCAATAAATGGGAGAATCCAACAATGGAAAAGAGATGTATATTAAACATCAGTCTAATGACAAGCAAGCACATGAGCCTGTGTCCTTCAAAAAAAAGAACAGCTTGGCAGCTTGATTGTGTTAATGTAAAGCAACACATGAGACTCTGGTGCTGGTGTGCGACTGAATCTAAGTTATACTTCTCACGCCGGTAGGCTTTGCTTTAGCACTAGATGGCATTTCAAAGATGGAGCAATAGGCACAATGATATAGCTTTCCATCTGCTGCGATATTTAAAACTTGCTGATCACGGCCCTCAACAGATTTCAAAAATCCAAGTGCTCAGTTCACCTGCACTTCCCTCCTGAATATTTAGATCCTTCAATGCACAGTGACACCAGATACCCTTCAACTGATTCCACTTACAGTATGTGAAAATTTACAGGGCATTTTAAGACCCCATTTACTTACATCCCGCCCTTATACAGAGACAGCAGTAAAGATCACATCAGATTTAGTGGGATTTCACCGGCGCAGGTTTTCATCCCATGACAGATCAATCAATTGTCTTCTATAGTTAGTGCGGAAGTGGGCATATTTTACTGTTACTATGTATGCAGTGCCATTGGCATAAGTAGAGGCATGGGGGTCTGTGACAGAAACTAATATCATCGAGTGAATCTGTTTGATGTGCGTCTGTCTCCAGGGGTCACCAGAAATAGATAAATCACTTGAACTGCAAAGCCTCCATTGGGGTTCCACTTGGAGTGCACCTCAGTAGGAAGTGCTGCTAGGCTGGCTCGGTCTTAGACCTTTTCATATGACAGATGACCCCATTTATCACAAAGTCATGATACAGAAACGTGTAACATTAAAAAAAATAGAGCTGTAAATCAACGGATAGGTTTAGAGATGGTCAACACTTTTCAGCTGTACCGCATGTGTTTGTCTAAATAAATCACATGTGATTGGACGGGACAAGTTCATTTACATTTCCAAATGTGAGTTAGCCTTTTTCACTTGTTGATGACTGCAACATCATTTGCAACACAGTGGTTTAGTTTTATTACACGAGGCTGTTTCTGTGTATTTTGTTCACCACAACTTGTAGAAATGTTTCTCATTGTACTTGCATATTCACACTTATTGTCTGGAGGGCAATGTGTTAAAATACTGGAGACAAAATGGAAACATCTTCTCATGACAGCATTAGTCGGTTCAACTTCGCTTATGTGTCTAATTTGTCCAGGGTATGCTGTCTATTGTACCACTAATCATATCATTAAAGATGTTGCTTTATTTATGTAGCGTTTGCAATCAGAGTCCATATTGGCAACTATTTTCAGCGGATGTAGTTAATAACCCCCTCCACAAGTTGCCAGATGCTGCTGACATAAGATGCTAATTTGCATATGCATGATGTAATGGTGTATTTACAGACAGAACTATGTTTAAATAGCATCAAAATAAACTCAAAGCTATAGCCCATCATTAGTTTTTATTATTTTAATGCTATCGTCACATCAATATGCACTTTAACCTACTTCCTGACTCGTCCTTCTTTGTAGGTTCATGATGCCAACGTTTTGTTTCTCTTTCAGTTAAACTGAGCTGAACTGAATCATGGTTGTTGCCATAAAATTATAAACGATGCAAAGTATGATGATGTCAGAGCTGAATTCATGTGATGAGGAGTGAGATGAGGACTGTCGGCACAAATGGAAGCAAAGTGAAACTCCAGTCTGCTGCGACCGTTTGGTACGGCATGTTTCTAGGGCAGCATGCGTTACATCTGTGCCTGGAAAAACAAGCACAACAGCAACAGTTAATCTGCTGGTTTCTTTAGCATGTGATGTGTGGAAGTGAAGCTTTGGTTTTACTACAACTTCCAGGAAAACCAGAGAATACACAGAATATGTTGGATCTGAGATGGAATCGCACCAGTACACACATGTCAACTGTGTCAAGCTATGGATGTTCTTGCATGGAGATTATTTTCGCTTGTCACCTCTATTTGCTCCAACCATACTTATGATGTGGATGAATCTACAGATTAGTTAAATGCTGGTGGATTTTAAAAGATTAGCATGCCTGTAGTTTTAATCAGAGCTTAGTTAAACACATTCAGGTGAAAGGAAAACTAGATGACCAGTGTAATTACAGGGGCAAGAAAAAGTATGTGAACCTTTTGAAATGACATGTTTTTTTGCATTAATTTGTCATAAAACATGAGTGTTAACAAATAATGTGCCTAAAATAATAACACAAAAATTCTGATCATTAATGTCTTCATTAATGTGATCTGAACTAAAAAATTAAATGCAAAAAAAAAAAAAATAAATGCAGAAAATCATGAAATTCTAAAAGGTTCACATCTTTTTCTAAATGAATTGTGACTCTTGTAAAAATGTCACTTGTGTTCCCAGAGTAACAATAATTAAATTATTGATTAATGTCTATAGTTTGTCTATTTATTAGGCACACCGCTCTAAACAGCCCAATAGTGGCCATTTAAATCACCTAATAACCAGCACACAGAGTTTATCCTAGTTAATTGTTTAATAGTTTAAAATATATGAAAAAAGTGTCTACAAACCAGAAAAGTCTAACAAAGTCGTGATTTTTTTTCATTCACACACAATTATTTAGGGAGTGAGCACACAAACTGCTGCTGTTTGCCAAGTGAAATATACCTCAACTGTCTGTGGTCGCTTTTGTCTGATTCTCCTTGCCATGACACACCATTCATGCTTCTTTTCTCTCAAGAAAGTTGCTGAATCTAGCAATAACTCCAGCATCTGGCTGCAACATACAGCAAGCATGTATTATTTTAGGCATTCAAACAAATGAGTGACGAAGACCAAAGACAGAGTTCAGAAAGTTACCTTACTGGAACTTTTTAGCCTAGAAGGTCAATTGCTTCTTTGCTTCAATCACTTATAGTACATCTTGAATATTAACACAATTTTTTTGGTGACCTTTACGTACAGGGCATTGTAGCCGAGTGGAATGAAAGACACAGGGGAAGTGCACAGGAAATTCAGCTGTGTGAATAGTGATACCAGCGTAATTTTAATTCTTGCTGTGCATTTTCCAGCAGAGGTCAATACAGGTCACAGATGACCAAATGGCAGTTTGAGCATTTGAAGTTATCAGAAAATGACCGTGAAAAAGATTGTCTGGGCTGTGGTTTTACTAATAATGACACTGAGGAAGATGACTTCACAAGCCTGTGAGCCAAACAAGCAGGAGGGTGCAGATCAATGGATGAGCGCATTGATCATTTATTGGAAGATGGGATACATGCACATTGTTGAACAGTTGCAGCATAGGCATCATGCCAGGAATATAAAAGCAGTCATTAAATACTGCACCAATGAGACCTCACTTCTCAGCCAGACATATTTACTGCTGCAGCCTCTTGTTAATGAGCTGTTGCAGCAGCAATTATGAACAGGGCACAGCAAACAAATGACGATGAAATAAAGAATCTGAAAAATATACTTGTTGACAAAAGTGTGGGTGTTTGAATGGAGATAAGATGTGAAATATGAAATAACAAAATATTAGAGGTACATTATTATAAGAAGAAAAACCTACTGTGATATTAAAATATACATTTACAAAAGCATACAGCTCCTTTAATCAGTAGTTTAGAGAGGAAGCATCTCACTGAGACTTCTTGGACACGTGGGTTTGGCCAGTTTATCCCATTCTTTCTGGCAGATCCTCTCAAGCTCTGTCAGAGTGGATGGGAAGCATCTGTGAACGGTCATCTTCAGGTCTCTCCGCAGATGTTCTGTGGGGTTTAAATCTGTCTGAATTCAGCCGGGTCACTCAAGGACAGTGGGAGACGTGTTGCCACACTGTCACTCAGCTGTCCTGGCAGAATGCTTCAGGTCTTTACTGTACTTAAATGTGGACCATTTTCAGATCGCGTGCATTGTGGCGCAGATTTTCTTTAAGGAGACTTTTGAATGTGGGACAAAAACATGTTTACTGTGTTACATAACCTTTCCTCTTAATTACAGGTTTTAATTGTTTGGGAATTGTGGCGTGTTTTTGTACGTGTAATATTGTGTCCATCTTCAAATGATTGTGCTACTTGACCTTTTTATTATCTTCTCAGTATTTTGCCTCATTCCCAGGATTTTGTGAGTGCAGGCATTAAACTCAAAATGTACTTTTATTTTGAAATACTTTACGTTTACGTTTGTCAGCACTGGAAACACTTTTGAATTTCTAGTAAAATTTCAAGTTAACAAACAATTGATAGATGTTAGTTATTTATTGAGAAAGCCCCAACTTTTCTGGAAATGGGGTTTTTTTCCACACTGAACATCTAGATGTGGAGATTTGTATTATTATGTGTTGTCAGCAACGTGTGGAAGTGCCACAAACTAAATCATTAGTGAAAGAAAAATATGATGGCATAATGAAACTTTACAAATATTATTCTGAATCCAACTTCTAACTGCACTCTTTGGACTGCAGCTAACGTACAGTAATTGTGTAATTAAACTGCTTCCACTCCATGTCACCCACTAGAGGGGGATAAGCACATCTTAAGTGTTAGTCAAAGAGAAGATAGAAAAAAACAGAGCTTGTCTATGATGCATTACTACTGTAATGAGATGTTGTTAGTTTAAACATGTACTGTATTCTCACTTTAAGTCGTATTAAATCTGATCTCTCATCAGATTATTTCAAGTGCTGTCACATCACCAATAGAAGAGTAGGAAGGCTGTAGCCTTTCTACAGTATGTTCCCTTACACTAGTACTGACTTTGTTTAGAGCCCAGAAAAAAAGGGGAGAGATAGGATTGTGCAGTCTGTGAGATTACATCAAACATGTTGCAGGAAGGTTTAAGTAAATTTATGCTACAAATGATGCCAGCATGTCCATATATATCATAGGGCAACAGAGTTTTGGTCTTATAGTAACTGATTCCACTCCACTGGATCACAAGGTACAACACTGTATGACTCATGTTAAATCCAGTGTGCAGTAGGGTCCTGACACTAACAACCTGTCTTTTGCTCATGGCTCATTCGACCTTATGTAGCTGGTGTGTTTTACAACCGGGCTTCAGAGGCAGACTGTGTATCGTGAAAATTCAGCATGGATGTAAAGTACCTAGTCATGCATCCGTTTCTAAAATCTCTTAGACCAATGGATGCCCACCGTGACTTTTGATCCCCAACATCAAACTAAAGCCTTCAGCCCTTGTATACACAGGAATGTTGTTGGAGGATTGAGCCCAATCATACATGAAAAGCCTCTTTCCTTTATGTACTGATGCAGTTAACTGGTTCATTTGACTTTTAGAGTTTCCAAGATTACTGTCCAGCAAAACTACCGTGCCAATCTGCAACTCAGCCGTGTCACAAAGCTTAGATGACTATGTTATATGAATATAAACATTAGATATTGCTTTCCGTTGCTTTCTTTTCCTTTTTCCTGTCATTTCTTTGCCTTAGAAAGCATACTGCTAACACAGAAGTTATCCATGACTCGTTCTCTTGTTTGGTTTCATTCTGTATCCACCACACCAGGATTCAATCTTCATATATCTGCCTGAGCTGTTTGCCTGCCTTGATTAAACACATGGAGGGTCGGAGCTATTCAGCATTTTGACCACGTACGTGGCTCCCCATCAAAGACATTAACCCTGAACTATTCTACTGCTGTCACAGCTGAAACATGACTAATGTCATTGGAAGCAATGTGATAGGTGCCCTCTAATGGTAGAGACTAATCAGTTTATAATATGATTTATGATGCAGCACCTACCTATAGAATCACATGTAGAAGATAGCATGTACAGCTTCCCATGTATATGATGCATTTGCTTGCATGTGCTACAACGTTTTCTAAGACAAGTTCACTGCTCAGTCCCACCCAAGAAGTAGAACATAGCAAGAACTGCAGCACACAGCTACCCTGAGCCTTGTGCACTAGCCAAATCTCCTGATAAGTTTATACACTACAATCAAGCCGTAGGCCATGACGCCTGGCAGGGATTATCAAGGGATTACAATATATTCACCCCACTGGGATTCCATCACATGGTGGATCAGATCTCTGTGACAGGGGACCAGTGTGCAACACTCCCTCAGGGCCACAAACACTACTGTGACAGATTTGACAAAGAGCCTAAGTCTGTCTGACAACTCAACACAAACTGCTGTCTAGCTACAATGTGAATGTTAAACTAACACTTTAGGATACGACATCACAGAGCTCTGCTGGGGCATTTCTCCTTGATTACCTTCCAGAGGGCAGAAAGCAAAGCAATTACCTTTTTGGAAGAAATTAAGATGATATGGCCAAGAGTTACTGGTAGCAATCCAGTGCATTAGTGATGTAATGTTGCACAAAAAAGTCTGAATTTGTCCAAAGGGCAACTTTTAATTCTTTTCTAAATATAAACTTTTCTGTTTAAATAATTAAAATGTCAGTTTTAACTAAACAAGAAAATACAAATCTCAATAATGAAACTACGGATGTCAATTGACCATCATACAGAAAATCATGCATCTATATCTTTCCAGACAAAGTTTGAGTAGCTGGAAATTTCAGCAACAGCTTCAAAAGTAATATCACAAGAGAAAAATTATTAATCCTCTTCTTCTCCATTTGTTGCATTAAAACACTGGATACCATCTGTTGGGTTGGACCACAGAATGCAAAAGCAGCAGGGCGGCAGCTGCCTCCCTAAGTTGCAACAGCCTGGCCACAGCTTCATGTTGCATGCCGACATACTCTAAAAATACTGCTCTGGTTTTGTTAATGAGTTCTTACACTGTCTTAGTTATGGCGGACAGACCAGCAGACTGATCAGACATGGAGCTGTAGGTCATTAATGACAATGAGACAAGTCCAAACAAAGGAACTCATTTATGCCAGCATTATCCCAACATTTCAGAAAATGACTACTTGGCCGGCGTATCTAATATGTCAATTGCCTCTTGTGACCCCTCCCTCTACCCTCATCCCTCCTCCAGGCAGTAGGTGACTGAGATGGGCATTCGTCCAGGCTGCTTGAGCGACTCCCCGTGGTGGCCGCCGCCGCTGCTGCTGCTGTTGTTCTGCACTGTCTACTGCTGTTCGGGCAGACCATTTGGGATTCCCACGCCTTCTGTAAACGTGGCAGTGGTATTCAGTGGCTCGGCCTACCAGACAGAGATCAAGGGACGGTTGAGCAGGGAAAACTTCATGGACCTACCATTGGAAGTGAACCCCATCACCGTGCTGGTCAACAACACCAACCCACGGGCGCTGCTGACCCGCATCTGTGACACCCTCACTACCAACCGTGTCCACGGTGTAGTGTTTGAAGACAATGTTGGCTCAGAGGCTGTGGCACAGATCTTGGACTTCATTTCCACTCAGACAGCTGTGCCCATCGTGGGCATCAGTGGAGGATCTGCTGTCGTCCTGCCATATAAGGTCAGTGCTTATGATATAATTTAGTTGGAAACTGATCAAAGTGTGGCGATTTAATTTACATTTAGACCCTAGCTTTCTTGCTATATATAATGTTCCCGGAAACTACTGGTACATCAAATATTCAGGCTGCGTGAGACAATTCAGTAATGTGAGTCTTTCAGAAAGATGGACTCTGACTAAACAAGGCCACTTGGCCACCAAAGAAGCCTGTTTAAATCTTTCTGAAAGGACAGGATAAATACAGAATATTAGCTCTAGCAGAAATAAAGACACCAATAATTTTCCTAATGTTATAGGTTAAAAAGCAAATGAATGCACTGGTCAAGCCAATTACTTTTCATCTTTTCTCACGATCATCACGGCTGCTGTATATTGCTGATGAAACAGGTCCCACTGCATCTTAAACTGTCTCATAACTATACAGCTCAAGTTTAGACCCCACCACAGCTGCTACTCCATCACAGTGGTGAAAGAAGATGTGTACCTACTGTGCTAAGCAGCCACATGCCACAGTTCAAAGCACAGCACAGCAATTATGACCAAGGTCCTTTTAGCATTTTAACATTTTAGTGTGTTTTCTTGAAGTATTAGTGACTAGACTAACATCAAAAGTACTACCAAAAATGAAATGTTATTTCTACACTGTTAATATTTATCATTGATTTATTAACATAAGCATTTTAATGCCGTGCTGGTAAGTGCAACAAATGCATTGACTTTATGAACCCTTTCTTTTATTCTCTAAAGATGTATCACATTTCATGTCATTTCTCTTATATAATGCCAAAGAATTTAAACAACAAATCTTGGTCAGTAAATGTGATCTGATCATTAAAAGTTAAGTCATGAATATAAACAAACACTAGCACACGGACACTATTTGGATGTTGGCTCTCAAGCGCACTTCGATTTTTGTTTCATTGACTCGACTCCAGGTTTGCCAACACTTGACTCCGGCTGACTTACTTTTTCCCCACAGTTAGTTTGTACGTTTAATGGGTGTGTTCAATAAAGATTAGGATTTTTGTGTTTTCACAGCTTAGAAATATTGTGTTTGTTTCATTTCATACTTTGGAGGAGATCAGAGCTAATTACATGACACATTTAAGCAGAAAAACAGGAAACTGAATATCGCTAAGTTAACTTTTTTTGCCACTGTGTGCTGAATGTGAAATGTTGATTAATTGCTAACTACAGCTATCAAATAAATGTAGTGGAGTGTAAGCACTGAATGGAAATTCTTAATTAAGTACATATACCTCAAATGTGCACACTTTAACAGCAAATAGATTTCATTTTGATATTACTTTCACACTGTGGTCTTGTTTTCTTTCGATAAAGTAGACTGAAGTTTTGCACCGTAAGATAGTCAATTAATTACCTAAAATTTAGTCTGTGGTAAATAAAACAATTAAAGCAAAAATGAAATTATTTTGATCCAAATTAATTTTCTTGGGAACAGTTTCATAATCATTTGTGTGCTAATCACATTAAACATACTGAACATTAGGTATATGGACAGGCTCTGTCATTTTAAAATGACTTAGGGGTTATTAAATATCATAAATGGAAATGTGCTCAGAAATGCATTAGAGCTGAACTAGTTTTTAAAAAAGAAATGTATTTGGGAATTTGTCAGGGTTAAACCTAAAACATGAATCCTGTATTCTAACCAATACAGTAAAATCAGGTTTACTTGGTTCAAATATGGAGGTTTTATGCTTCAAAGCATTTGAATCGTTATCAGTATTGTATTAATACTGTATTCAGGCCTAATACTCAGTGGTCCCAGCCTAAGCTCTTCAGCTCGGTGGTTCGGTGGAACGTCTTGCCCACCTCTCCACGCTCAGCAGCATCACTCCAAATTTCCAAAAATATGCTGAAAACAAAAGTCTTCTGCAACTTTCTCTACACGAACTTGAACTTACACCTCATAAAACAGAAACAGCTGTTCCCAGGGCGCTTTAATGTTTTTCTCCTTGGCTTAGCTATTTTGCTTGCCTTGTACCTCACTTGTAAGTCACTTTGGATAAAAGCGTCTGCAGAATGACTAAATGTAAATGCCTCATTTACACTATAACTGTTATTGAGGACAGTGACAGCAACTCAATTACAGTAAATTACAAAATAAAAATGATTTAGAAATAAACATAATGATAAAAAACTGCCAGTGAAAACAGCTGGGGTCATCAAGATCTGCTTTGTAATGGATGCATTAAAAGTGCCTTACAGAACAGTGACAGCATGCGTTTTGAAGTTGGAAACCAACTGTAATCTGTTACCCACTGAGGTACCAGACATTTGATCAATACATTTTAGGCAAATAACAATTTCTTATGGTCTTAAGCCATCGTGCAGATAAAGCTAGATATTGTTTGTGGTTTCCTTAAAGATACTGAACCAAAAATTTCTTGTAAAAATGTATACAAGTACATAAAACAGATTGTATTTAAATATACTATATAGAAGTGTGTATACATTTGGATCCCACTTAGAACAGTGACATGCTGTTGAGCAATAGCGTCCAATAGCAGGCTGTGGAGATAAGAAATAGGTGTCTGTCAGGATATCTGCTTAACATCCAATGAAGCACTATAGATTACATCACACCAAGAGAGCAGGAGTAGTGGTACCAAGTACTGACACAGAGTTATATTATAGAGCACTGACATTGCAATTACCTGTGTTTCCAGTACACACCACAGCACATAGTTATATTTTCACTCAAAAAAAGTAAAGACACACAAAAGACTTTCTCACATTTGAATGATAAATACCTTTCTATGATATAATGCATCTTAAATTAATATTTAACGATATTTAAATGTAACAATCTTCACATGACAACCATGTACTAGAGAGATTAATTTGGTCCAACCTTCTTTGAGTCGTTTCCCCAATAATCAAGGCTGCCACCCGTCGACTGATTTATGGGACGCTATCAAAAGTAGTCAACAACGTGATGGAGCTCATTCATTTTTCATGTATCACAGAGAGTGAAGAATTTGGTCCTTCTGAAAGTGACAGCATAAAATTAGCTGGTAAATGTATTTCTGTCTTTGGGTTTGGAGACGGGCGACATCACAGCTAGCGTGCCATTATCCTTGTTATTCTCTATGCCAATGACACAAAAAAAGACAATAAGCTCTCATAGTGCATAATCAATAGCAGTAACCATGGCTGACACAAATAGCTGTAACCTGTAAAATCTAAAATACTATATGTATACTAAACTCCCTTTCCAGAACACAGAAGTACAAGTATGAAGTCCTATAACCTACGTAACAAAACAGGTCACCTGTCTTTGCTTTCCAAACAACCCATGATACATGGATTCATGAGTATGGTTTCTGATCCACCTCTGTGATTACTGTCTGGGTAGCAATTCATTCGTCTGAGTTGTTGGTACCAGGTGTGGCATATGTTCTACTTTTCATTACACATTTAGTTCAATATCCTAGCCTAAAATTCAAAGCAAACTTTGAAGGACCGATTCTGCCATCTGAAACATCACATCCTCTAAGCCACACCGCTGTAAGAGAACTAAATCTAAGTCAGGCTCTAGCAGAACCCTGATTGTCTTTGCAGGAACATGAGCCTGAGGCTTTTCTCAAAACTGGAGCAGTTTCTTTTTCTCTCTCTCGCTCTGTCAGTCTGCACTATGTCCTCAACTCGCTTGTGTCTTCTTACACCTGCATTTTAAAACAAGTGGCACAGTTACAGTGTAACCCTCTGGACTGAGGCAGAGCACGTACAGAACAATCATCCAAAATAGCCAGGTGTCAGCGAGACGGTGCACGGGTCACGCAGTACAACTTCAACTAAATGCAACTCACTTACTATGGTTTTTTCAGCTGGTAAAAAACACATTTTCTGCCTGGATAACGTCCCTTTCAAGAGAATGAAGTGCAGCAGTTTTGTATCTCACAGAATTCATAGTTCAGTGGCCCAGCTAGATGCACAAAGAAGCTCTTATATATATATATTTTATATATATATTGTTTTTCTCCTTCATGTCATGTTAATATGTGTCAATATGATTTTGGTACAGAGTAAAATCAAACTACCCTTTGGCTTCTAATTTAATGTTGTAATTAGTGGGTATTTGATGTTAAGTACAAAGAGCAGAATTGCAGTTTAATGTAATAAATCAATTTGAATAAAAAGAGTGCTTTGTGTGTCAAATGCAGAGGGAACCTTCGTTCTGTTTCATCGTGCTCTATCTCATATACACAGCATCAAAATCTGGGCTTTCTCCAGCTTTTGGGGGGAATGGCAATTGACCAGGAAGTTGTGTGTGTTACTGGTTGCAGCGCAGGATCTATGTGACGTCAGCAGCACAGGAAGACTTTGCCAGGGCACTTCCTGCTGCGTGGCGGAGGCAGACATATGTCGCAGCAAACAGCCATGGCCAGAAGTCACCGTTCATAGAGGGAGAGACAAGAGCAGGAGATGGATATAGTTTGTTCATGTGTCCAGTGGAACCATATATTCACATAGTCCACTCCCTGTATCAATACATATACACCCAGCACATTTTTACTGCCTTTTTGAGGCAGCTGACTGAAACCTCTTGATTCCTTTAGATTATTGGATGTTTTCCAAGTCCACTAGGCATCACCCAACTGAATCATTCAAATAACCTTCAGCTATCGAATGAGACAAGGGACATTTTCAGCAACATGTCCACAGCTCCCCTTTAATTTATTTAATATTCAGTGCTTTACATTCTCACCTTAGTCCACTCAGACCAGGCTGTGAAGCAGTACTTCAACCAGACATCGCGGGATTTGAAAAGGACAAAATGTTAAAGGGTTAAAAAGCTTAAAATGGCTGTTTAGACTAACTGCATTTCTATGCCTGTGTCTATAAACAAATTTGTTCTGTATATTTCGCCCTTGTGAATGTAATCTCAGCATTCATAATCTAAGCTTTCCACTCAATGGCTGTAAGCTTCTTTGGGACTATAAACTATTACTGTGAGCTTCTCTATACAGAAATGTGGAAGTACAGCTTACCAGCATGAAAGTCATGGTTGACACCCATGTAGAGCCTTGACAATAATTAGCCGTGGTAAGATCGCTGTAATGAAATGCAGGAGACTTGGTTTCGAATCCCAACTTTGGCCTACCTTCAATGGGGGTCCTTAGGCAAGACCTCCTAATGCTTACCCTGCCTGCCTTTGTTCCTTGTATCTCACTGTATGTCACGAAAGAAAGATTTGTCTTTTATTACTCTGGTTGCATTTGGAGAGAGACTGACTTATTCTGGACAAATTTTGGATTTAGGAGATTTCTGCATTACTATGGTGAAAAAGCACTTGATTCCTTCAAAGAGCAACATTATACTCTCTGCATTTATAACCAGGTGAGGTGATAACAGCAAATTCTTTTACCTTTTACCTGCCTTTGACTATGAGCCTTTGAATAATGACACAGAGTTCATCACATAATAAATTCTTGAGTCTGCCTATTGGAATAGAAAAATCTATTGATGGAAATTCATATTTGCTAACTGCGTCTGCTACTTTGACTTCATTCCCTAAAACCATATGCCTCCGAGTGTTTTGTGCATGCTTTGCACACTGACACGGCGGTCGTGACTTCAGGCTTTGAGCTGCCGCTGAGCCTGTGGTCATGCCCCAGGCTCATTTGGACTACGCTATCAGTCTGCTCATTTCTAATTGAGCTGCTGACATTGTAGTTTGCAGAGTGCTTTACTCTGATGGACCTCTGGGTTGACAAGCATGTACAAGGCAGACAGAAACATAAGTACACAAACACAAATTGCTGCACACACACAAGTCGACATCTTATCACCTTGAAACATGAAACCAACTGAGTGTGCGCTTTTGCCGATCCAGGAATGGGCAGCGACGCGTACAGGAATAAGGCAATAACTCTGACAGATTTGCTGTAGTACAGTGAAGAGAAGGAGAAAATGAGTAGATTTATATGATCTTCTCAAGCTTTTCCGTGACTAACCTGCATAAGATCCCTGCAGCCAGCCGGACTCCAGAGCAGTCTAATCCATCCCAGCCCACAGCAAGTCCCTCGCAATGAGCAAAAACTAATTCTTGCTGAAAACAGCATGTCACTTATGTGAATATTAATGAGTCATACGTGGGACCAGGCACTTTTAAGTAAAGATACAGGTTTTGGGATTTCAATGAATTAAAAGTGAAAGACAGTCACCAAAGAATAAATATTACTCTTTCATTATATTCAATGGTGTGATAGGTTTAAGAACAATTTTAGATAAGACAACTAATGTTTCAATTAATAAATAAATGATAAATCAAAAAAAGGCACGAGTGTCTATAACCCCACTTCAGTGTTTGGGGATATAAAGCGCCTAAGGAAACAAGGGCAGTGACAAATGAAACAAGGCAACAGAAAAGGAAAAAATATTTCCAGAGGCATGAGCACTGTACAGTCAGACACAAAGTCAATGGATTTAGCCATGACGTCTGAAATCGTAACACACTCATACATCACACGAGCGCTGAACTCCTCTCAAGGACAATGAGGAGACAGGCTGAAAACGAACACAGGCCTGTTACCGTCTCAGGACACTGGACTCTCCATTTTCTGAGCTCGGAGACACCGGCTGCCAGAAGTGGAGAGGTTTTCCTCAGAGGGAGAGGGTCAAGAGAGGGCCACATATCTGTCAGCCTGGCGGAGGCTTATTAAAAAGAGCTTATTTAATGAGATCATTTATTTTTGCTCTAAAAAGATTAGAGGCAATTTCAGACTGAATCTAATTAGTGGTCTTAATTTGGTGCAAAAGAAAAATTAACAATTTTCACAAAAAAGCTGATAACCACACTGTGTTTACTTGCTCTAATGTCATGCTACTACAACTGTTTGCTACTAGAACGGGTTTCATACATTTTCATTAGCCACTAAAAGACTTAGAAAGTATCCTGCAAATGTAAATAAGTAATTAATGGCAGCTTTGTATGACAATTAATCACAACTGCAGTTGTAAACATTAAAAAGTTGACAAATGTCATTCATATCTTATAATAGAAACAATTCATTAATTAGTCATTAACTAATAATAAAGCCACCAATTACAGTCAATAAACCTTCAGTATATTTCTTGATTTATTTCTTCTTATTAATATTATATTAGGAGAAACCTTGATATTAGTTTAAATAGCACATTTTATTATTAGGTGTCATTTGGAGTCAATTAATTTATGAATGAATAATGTTCATAGTACAGTTGTGCATTATTAATAAATGCTTGGCCATGGGTACAAACACTTTCTCTGGAAGATACCTGCAGAACACTTGTATCAGAAGGAATTTATTATAAACTTATGAATATTTAGTTTAAGATAGAAATTATTATACTTTTGCAAGTTTATGCTTGAAAAACATTGCATTGTTCATTTTAAAAAAAAGTGTTGTGATAAATGGTTTCTTCATTCCACCAGAAACCCTCTCAGGCTTAGCTTTATTTCAGGTGCAAGAATAACTATTATGTTTTAGTGTCGAACAGAATGTACCACAAAAGGCGTAGTAAACTACACAAATGCACACCGGCCCAAAAAGCACGTTCCCACAGAGAATCATCACAGAAGGAGCGGCTATAAAACAAGGCATGCATTTTTCAGAGCATCACAAACCCAGTGAATTGATTCTTTTTATCATCAGAGTTTGATTTACAGTGTTTGGTCCGGTATCATTTTGAAAACACTAGAAGAACCACAGGATCACAATGTTTTATCCCTATTTATGTGTGCAGAGCACCAAGAGGTGCCGCTGGAGGAAGGTGCTAGAGATGCTTAAATGATGATAGTATCTGGGTACATGTTGGAACAAGCTACTTCTTCTTTGATTCTTTCAAATACCCTGCAAATGCATTTGACCACAGCCACATAAGTGGTGTCACATCTCAAATTCACTATTCAGTGCTGATTTTAACTACCACTTGACACTTTACTAGATGCTACAAAGTATTTCTCCCTCATCTTTCTTTTAAAAATATAGTTAAATGAGAAGTCATGCACATTCCTTTCTCAAGGTCGCTGCATTTGCAGATAAGACACATGAAACACGGAGCACAGACTACCCACATTGATAGCGCCATCCCTCAGAATTTGCTAATATGGATGGTGGCCAGTGGTTAAGCGGCAAAAATAAGACGTGGATTTAAATGATAAATGGGTCTGCAGCTCCTGCAACTCACTTCTCTGTGCGATACTGATGACTATAAATTACATGTGTTCACCCTCACGGGTATAAAGAAGGTTCTCCAGAGCTGTTATTATACAGACCAAATTAGAACAGGTGTGTTAATGGTGCTTGTTAGTCGGCAGCTAATTGTGTGCAGTGGGTTAACCGTCTACATCGTTTATCAGTTCTTTTAAAGCCATGTTTTCTCTTCCTGCAGGGTGAAGGCTCCAACTTCCTCCAGCTGGGCTCCTCCATCGAGCAGCAGATCACCGGCATGTTTAAGGTGATGGAGGAGTATAACTGGGACAGCTTTGTAGTTATTACCAGCCTTTACCCGGGCTATGAAACCTACGTGGATTACATCAAGTCCTTCACTGACACCAGCTACTTCATATGGGACCTTCAGGACGTGTTGACCTTTGATATGTCTCCTGACAGCATCAACGACATCCGAGCGCGAAGACTGTTGCAGCAGATTGATGCCCAGGTTCTGTTGGTCTACTGCTCTCATGAGGAGGCCCAGTACTTGTTTTCCATGGCAGCTGAGGCTGGACTGGTGGGGCCAGGCTACATCTGGATAATTCCTAGCCTGGCTGTTGGAAATCCAGACATGCCCCCACCTGAAAGCTTTCCTGTGGGGCTCATCAGCATCATCACAGACAGGTGGAGGATGAGTCTGAGGAAGAGGGTGCGGGATGGCGTGGCCATTGTGGTGAAAGGCGTGCAGAGCTTTCGTAAGCAGAGAGGCTTCATTCCTGAGGGCCACAGTGACTGCAACAATCCCATCAAGCCCTCAGCTGCTAATGACACTCTGTTCAGGTAAACTAAGTATAGAATTAGTTGTATTGAATCTTGATTTAAATGTAAATGTAATGAATATATAGTGGTCCAAGTATATTAGAGATGATGAATTTGAATTTCAGACATCACACTGGTCCAAAGGAACTGTCTGCAAATCTAACATGGTGTGGTGAGGAACATCTCAGGGCAAAGGTATAAAACCCAATCATGAAGTTTAGGGTTCCTTATTATTTTTATTCTCAGGCTCACAATTGGCTGCCTTCTGTTATTTATTGTACTTCTGTGATTAGAGGTTTTATGTTTGAAATTGAACTCTGTTCAAAAAATCAAAATTCTCCTTAGTAAACTACTCAGTGCAGCAGAAAATATAATGAGATTGCAGGAACGATATTTGGGCTATTGCTGAAAATCTACATATGATAATAAATATAAATAATAGAGTAAGATCACACCAGAATACTTTATTAAACTACAACTGCTGTGTCCTGTGCGTAAATGCGCAATTCCCCTTCTCAAAAGTAATGTTGAGTCAAAACTGTGAGAGTTGCTGCAATTCTGAAGATGTATTTGACCTCTCTCTGGACGCCAGATAGCTTCTGGCTTCTACTCCAATTCTTACCACCGGCCCAAAGACTTCTACAGTCTTTTCTTTCATATTATTTTTTAAGGCTGGTATTATTTCTCTCAGTATTCCAGAAGGCCAGTACACCACTCCACCAGTCAGGGAGTGTGAGGATCTAACAGTGTTTCATAAGTTCTCTGCGGAGACGACAGAACCTGAAGAACAACCATCTCAGCAACACTCAATAAATCAGACCTTGGTGGTTCCAGTTTGCCGAATGGCCTGTACAGTAGTCTGAGAGAATCACAAAAATGACTGCACCGATGACACAAACAAAAACTTTGGGCAAATTTCCAAGCACTATGTCGGGCAAACATCGGGCACTGCTCATCACCTGGCTAATACAGCTCAGGCAGCACTGGAGTGGCTTCAGGACAGGTTTGTGACTGTCCTTGAGTGGACCAGTCAAAGGCCATACTTAAGCTCCATATAACATCTGTGAAAAGGCATGAAGAAGGAGGTGCACAGATGCTTCCCATCCAATCGGACAGAGTTTAAGAGGATCTGTCAGGAAGAATGGGATAATCTGCCCAAATCCAAGTGTGAGAAGCTTGTAGAGACTTACCTAAGAAGACTCAGAGATGTAATTACTGCCAAAGGGGCTTCTACACAGTGCTGAATTAAGGGTTTGAATACTTTTATAAATGAGACCTATAACGTGTGATCAACTGTAATGATCCAGCCTGAGCTGTAAAGTGGGGAAACCTGACATGTTGTAAAAAAATTAAAGAAACTGCTAAATAGAAAAGACTTCCCCATTCCTATCACTTTTAAAGTCTGGCCTTGGTACACTTGGTCATTATTTGAAGGGTTTCTGTTACATTGTTTCTGTAAAAAAAACTCTTCACGTTAAAATCATGTTAAAAGAGGATAAGAACGCTTAATGACCAGTATCTGTTTTACTGGGAAAGAGTGCAAAGACTGGTCACTAGGGCCAGTACTCATGAACACAAGAGTAAGTGGCAAAAATGACTTACAGTCTGGAGGCTCCATCCAGGGAAACAACTTTTCACCTGCTGCTGTTAATGGTGCTAATAGTAGACAGGAGATGTGAAACCTTGTAGTGATAGGCTATCTCATGTATACTTTATAGTGTCTTATTTGTAATGTTCAGCTATAAAGCAGACACTGAGGGTAATACTTTACTTCTAAATTGAAACCCTGAGTATTATAAACTCACACAACATGCCCAGCTATTACTGCAACTGTAAAATATGAACTAAGATCCAAATAAAGCACAGGACTCGCGCCTCTTGTTTATTTAATGGTCATTTCCATTAAAAGCCATATACTATGGATGCTGGCCGTACAGCTTAAACAACAGACAATAGATATTTGGCCACTGAACTCTTAAAACAATTTTAATTGCCCTACAAAATATTGTTTTCTGATCTGTTGCTTCTGTGACTCATTCAAAATTCAAAACTCTATGGTTAATGGAAGTTCATGAATGATCGACGACAAAACAAATATGGCTGACTGTTAGGGTCACATTTTGTGTAACTCTGCTCTTACACTGAAAAGAGAACAAGAAGGGAAAAAATATAAATAATAAGATATAAAAACACAGGATAATATGGAGCTACAGTATAGATGGGTAATTTGTGCGTCTGTTCTCCAGTAGTCTATATTGCCCTTTAGCTACAACATGTAAAATACACTACTCCAGTAATATTAACACACACTCACTCATATTTAAAACATATAGCGTGAGAGCAGCTCATGCAGGAAATCATAATATGGAGCAGCTCTCACTGCAAGACAGTGAACCAAACTTTCATACATGCCACTTAAACTGAACGTCAAACAACAGGAATCAGGGCAAATGAGGGCTAAAATCTGACGTCTGCCTGGTTTCCTGAGAGTTTCCTGAAAACAATATGCTACTTCTAACTTGACTTCTAATAAAGAACATTATATTCAGAGTCAAAGGCGATCGGAAAAACACTGAGTGATTTAAATTCAAATGTAAATTTACATTCAAATGTCTGAATGAACAACCAATTCTCGTTGCTTCTTCCCTCGTCTCAATTTACATTCTTACGTAATTATTTGCATAATCTGGTTTAGGACATACAAAAGAACATACGATGGTCAGGAATCACTTTGAGAATACCTAGTCTGTCTAATCTCTGATTCAAAGGGAACAGTAATGGCTCTGGTTTGCATCTGTCAGACCTGAAAAAAAAAAGAGGTCAACAGTTTATTTATTCATGACTTTCCATCTGTTTGGTGTTGTGCAGCACATTTTATGGCTCCTGTCACTCTCCCAAACTGTGGTCTGTCCCACTGCCATCTATCTCCCCAGCACTGAGTGCTCCCCTGTATATCTCCTGGTGACTGTGAGACAATTTATGCCTAACGGTGGGACTTCTCTGCATTTAAACCATGCCTAAATGACAGGGAGCAACTCTTCTTTTATTGGAGCCAGAAAAGAAAAACTGCTTCTCCAAGATCACCTTTTGCTTCATATTGTACAAGGTCATTCAGAGAGACCTGGAACATGCTGTGTGTACAACTGTGTGTGTGTTGTTGTGCTTCAGATGGCGGGGCTGCCAACAGGACATCATCAGACACTCCTCTTGCATTATAAAACATCACTCGCTCCCTCTGATGTCACAAGTAATTTTTCAGATAGTCTTCAGGGCCGTAGGGGGAGACAGCTTTTCTCTTTGTAAACCCAAACCGTCCATGAAAAAGTGGAAATGTTGAACATTATCTCATGCTTTGATACTGTACAAACCTCCTTTTAGACTTTCTAAACCCAGCAGGCACAATTTGAGTAGCAGCAGCTCATGTCAGTAACGTGAAGGTCGGGGAGACAGAACAAAGCACTTCTTATTAGCTTTATACTCAGTCCGCGCAGATCAAACATTCACATCCAGCTCAGTTCTCGGAGTTGAGCGCACTTGATTGGAGATTTTCTTTTATTTATTTATTTTGATAAAGAGTCAGCTCACCTGTTAATGGGATTATCCCCAGATTACTAGATTAAATAGGTTTTTCACACAGACCAGCCTGAAGGCTATTCTCATCTCAGCAGGCTTTCATCACCTCTGCTGGAGTGACGGATGAGGTGAGAGAAGAGCGCCACAGGTCTAATATAACAGGATGTGAGTGATGAAACAATGGAATCAAAGGAGACAGATAACTGTTTTCTCCGCAGTACACCTGCTATCAGGACACCTTGAGTCTCCATTGTGAAAACATTTTACAAATGGTGGGAGATTTTTGGCATTGATGACAAGGCGTAACATTATTTTATAGTTGTCTTCATATTTAAATTGCACTTTATTTGTGACATTTAATAGACACTAGATTAATTAATCTATGTAGATGTTGTCCTTCTGAGGCCAAAATATTTAAAGCCATATACCATATTCACAATTATAACCTGAAAATAGGACTCATATTTCTTATTCTTAAGTACCTGAGAATACCCTTGTCTTACTAAATATATCTAATAATAAACTAATTATTTATGGTTTTATACTGCTGGTCAGAAAACAATACCACCTTATACATAAAGAAACCTTGATGGGCATTTTTAAGTGTTTTTATTTAAGTGTAATTTAAATATATATACATGATACAGTATGGATTGTAGGTTAAATACAAAACAGTGCAAGTGATGCAGTCATTTGATTTATTTTATATTTCATTTTTTTAGTCAAGCTCACTGATTATCTTTGTTTCTCTTCAGGCACATGATGAATGTAACCTGGGAACACAATGACTTCTCCTTCAATAGTAACGGTTACCTGGTGAATCCATCCATGGTAATCATCACTCTGGACAGAGAGAGACAGTGGGACAAGGTGAGCTTTTCACAACACGTGGCTTTTCTACATTTTGTGTACACATTTTATGTCTCTGTGAATGTTTCTCTGTGATTTTAATTCATAAATCAGGAAATAGAAGAGATCGGATCTGCGGTTAAATTTCACTGACATCTTTCTCTGCATGCCAAAAAGCAGAGTGATTTCATCCCTCACTGGTCTCTTTGTAAAGACTAGTTAGAGGAGAAAGAGCTCCGCTGATACCAATCAACCTCCCAATAAAGGATCATCGCCCAACCACACACATAGAGTGCTACATCATTCACTTCCTCCCACCCTCCGCCATAACACACAATCAAATAAAAATAAAATCCATGCACACATTTCTGTCAGGTAACTTTGCTGCAGTGTGCTGCCTCATCGACTTGTTTGGAGAGTAAAACATTCATTTTGTGGCAGGCTCTGTTGTGGACACGACACTGGAGGGAATTCACCCCCTCAGGTGGTTGAATAAAAGGTGTTTAATTAAACATCACACAGCAAATAAACAGCTGCAGGCATTTCAAAGTTAATTATATAGTCATATTGATATTTTCAGGTGCTGCTTCCTATTAATTTTCAATATTTTACCAAGCATCTGGGCTAATAGGAAGCTGTGATTATATTAGAAGCCAACAAACTATTTGGGTATGAAAGCAGACAGATTATTTCCTCAAATCAATACAGCAGCATGGTCCCATACGGTAAACGCAGTCAATGTTGTTTAATGACAATTACTAATGGAAGCCTGTCAGCCAAAGATTAATTTATGTTGAATCCGACAGGTTTTGAGTAAAGATTGTCTACAGTATGGTTGGAATAAATAGGAACTGGGTATTTAGAGTGAGCCATATAAGCTGGCCTTGTTGAACTAATTGAACTTATTAATGCTATTACAATTAAAACTGCATTGCACATTTACTTTATTGCAAAATGCGCTTAAGTAAAGTTCCAGCCTGCAATGTTAACTGCTCCCCCATCATCCCCTCTGGTGCACTTGAGCAAGACCTTTAGTCTAAACTACCCCAATGGTTGTACTGGGGCAGCTTCCAGGTGTGAATGTGATCGTGGCATGTGTGTAAATAGGGTTGGTATCAGCTCACTCTGCAGTATCAAACCTACACGTGCTACCGCTGCTGAGTGCACATGTAGTTGCTAAACTGTTTCCTAAAATACAATAACGGTTACTGTTTGGGTCTGTCTTCAGTTTGAGAAGAGCAACCAAAACATAAGGTGACATTCATGCAAGAATATTCCTTAATATAATACGGGACATAATAACACAGGCTGGCAGATCTTGATGAGTGCCAGCCGACATTAGTTTACATTACCGACAGAGACACACACATACTGCATGCAAGATGCTGCTTTGGATATGAAAGCAGACAGAAGCTAATATGATTAATGATGACTCAGACAAGTGTTTGAGGAAAGTTAGAGGGGAAAACAACAGGAGAGTGGCTTTACAGTTTGTTTGGACAGCTTTGACACAGACGCACACATGCTAAATGAAAGATGCTGCTTACTGGTGTAACAGGTCAAACTTCACTTCAAGTATACATGCATATACTTTAACATACATACAAGCCTTTGCATTTAAAGATATTGTCTTCTTCTGAGTAACAGAAGAAGTTTGACATCAAAATATGATTATGAGACAAAAGAAAACATTTCAGCTTTTATTTATGTCTGAATCCGATACACAACTTAGAAGATAGCACCTTTTGTTTGAGCCCACCCATTTTTCGTGTGAGGAAGGAGTGTGAGGCAATCTCTTTTCTGTATTTAAGTTTCTGTAGCCTCTAGCATCTTTTCTCTGTAAGCTAGAAATCAATTCCATCTTTTCAATGCCTTTTTCTGTGCTTTCTCATTGTACACGTTGCAGCACAGCCAATCTGTTTCATTCCTACCTCACCAGTGCATTAACCAGAGTCAGTGTCACATTGTACCGACTGATACCTTGCATTACGCTCCTCACTTTTTTTATTTATGTAATTTGCAACTTCCCATCCGTCACTGTTTAACAGCTTCCCCAAAAGATCTGAAAAGATCCTAAAAGTAAAGCTAACTTTTGGAAGATGCAGGGAGAGAATTACAAAAGTGTGGTGACAGAGTGAAGAAGCCCAAGAGGAGGATGGGGAAGTGTTCCTATCACTGCTGTTATCTGGCAGGGTGATACACAGAACTGAAGAGCAGGTGTATATCTATGCAGAGCACAAACTCTGAAAATTACCACCTCGCCAGATGAAGAAGAGATTGTAAACAGGCAAAAATAAAAATAAAAATCTAACTTCCCAGTGGATTTCTAATAATACGTGCCACTGGAGTGACAGTTGCTAAATATTTTGAGTTTCCAAAGAGAATTGTACATTTTAAATCAGATCTGCAATGTTTTTCCTTCTCCTGTCAATCAGAGATCACTGACAGTACTTTTAATGTGCTGTGTAAAACAAAACAAGAAAGTCTGCAGCTTTTTCCAAAATGAATGACTAATGAAGATCTTCTTCCATCTGAGTGTAGTGTTCTGAAATGTTTAATTCCTGATTGACTTGACTAAATACCCACGTGTGGAGCAAAAAGCAAATGGCAGATCTGTTGAAATGACTGACAGGAGAGAGGTATTCTGCAGAGAACAGGATATGTGCACATTTCTCTGCTTTCTGTTTTTCCATTTCATTTTGATAAGCTGTACTGACTGGTGTGATCACACAGGATTGTTCCCTTTCCTGCATAAACAGCAGAGATTATGTGGGAGGAAAAACATTTTGTTCTGACATTTGTTTTTGTTTTTTTTATTATTTGGGGCTCTCGGGGAATTTAATAACATTTACAGCAGCACAATCAAGTATTTGGGATCTAGTCCGACAATGGTCATTATCATTAGTCGGCTCATGTTTGCACCATCTATCTCAGCATCAGACGTGAATTTTAGGTGTAATCGATGCATCTACAGCAAACAAGATGCTCGTCTCATATTCCTCCCCCAAAACAGTGACACTGGTAAATGGTGATGATTAAAGACAGCTGCTTCCTGCCAGGCCAAATTCTTTTCATTGGAGTGACTGAGCTGATGCAGGGTTATTGATTTAGGAAAAGCAATATTCTACAGATGTTATTTACACAGATTCATTGTATGAACCTTCTCAGATATCACTCAGTTTTACAGATTAGAGAGTATTACAGAGTCTCTACAGGTCTGGAGTCATTCTCCTGGTTTGATCTAAGCCTTAAGAGAATGATGTATGTTTATGATGTCTGATTGTTTTCACAGTTTCACACAGTGTCGACTGCATGGCCAGCAGTCACAAATGTTTTCTTGGCTGAATGGGAACAGTGGAGAATAATTAGAGCTCAGATTAACGCTCGTAGTTTTAAAATACAAATGTTCAACAATCACGTACGGGTGTCATGGGCGATGTCGTATCGTCACTAAACGTGAGTTTCATCAATCACATGAGACCTTTAAGAGATTTAAACAAAAACATTTAAATCATTAAAATAAGTTGATAATTAGTATATTAATCATATACACAGAACCTCTGTGCCTGTTTTTTTTTTTTTTATCATGTTTCCTGATACAATCGTAAAACCAACACTAGCTGCTTCTCATTACGGTGCCCACAAATGTAAAAATATGTTTAGAATTCAATTGTGGATTTTTGACAGCAGCATTTATTAGCTCCCTGTGATGCACTATAAAGTTAGCAATCAGTGGTTAACTAAGCGCTGTACAGCAGGTCCTCTGTGACCTTCATGCCTTAATTTAAAGCTTGATTTAAACAGCCAGAGTGAGGGAGGAAATTTGTGGAACATGCTACTAAACATGTCACAGCTTCTTCAAATAACTAAGCTTGAAATGATCCATTTCAGATCTTGATTATTCAGCTTGCCTGAATGCTCATTTCCCCACGACATCCAATTAAAATTAGCTACCCTGGTTATATGGCCGAGGGAGGAATTGCTTTCATTGTATTAGATGTATAATTGCACTCTCTACATCCTCTGTGAGTCAAAAATCAATTTCCTCAAAACTGCCTATGAGTTTAAGCTCTCCACGCTGTGCCAGGTCCAGATGCACAAATCACAAAGATGTGCGATAAAAGTGTAATAAAAGTGTGTACAGTCAGAGAATTGGGGACAAATGTATTAAGATTGAAGGTCGAGATAGACGTGGTTATGTAGTCATGTCCTCACTAGTTACGGTGCAGAGATTTTTCACTTGCACATGTTCATTCATCCCTCCTCTATCAACTCCCTCAGGTGGGGACCTACGAGATGGGAATCCTGCAGATGAGATACCCCGTGTGGCCGCGGTACGGCTCCTACCTGGAGCCGGTGTCAGATTACAGGCACCTGACAGTGGCCACACTAGAGGAACGGCCTTTTGTCATTGTGGAGGCAGTGGACCCTGTGACTGGTACATGTGTCAGCAACACTGTACCATGCCGACGACAGTCCAACAGGACAGAGGCGTAAGTGATGCTGCAACACTTTGCATGACCGTCAAAGGAACACATACACAATTAAAACTTGGGGATGTTACAGCGGTACTTATTCTACCTCACAAATGAGTGCAGACACCAGCGTGCAGAGAATGCATTAGCAATGTAAAGTTTCATTGCAGCATTAGGGTTAATTAATTAGACTTAGCTTGTCATTTAAACACCAGTAAAAAAAAAAAAGGAGAATGCTTTTTCATTGCTAATAAAAAGAACAAGAAGAGATGGAAGATTTAATAAAACATATGCTACCCTTGGATCTTAGATGGAATCTTTATTGTCCCTTAGGGGTAAGGAAAACCAGGAGTTGTTACAGTGGTTTTGCTACAGTGGCAGGGGTAACCACTCGAGGGGCACTATCCTGCTTGTTTTCCAACCATCCCCTCACTTACAGCTTTTGATTGGCTGAACACAACAGATCCAGGTATTGTAGTCAGCAGTGGATCAAATCTCATTGACCAAGTTTTTTTTTTATTATATTATATCAATAATTTAAGAAAACCTTTTGAACCAGAAGTTCCAATACACTGGATTAAGGCCAAAAAGACAGCAGGCCAAGTATAGACCATTTTAAGTCAAAGAAATCATCCTATGCAAAGCCACTTTATCACTGCACAGTCCCCCTCTTACATGTTAACATGCTTGGCATAATTGATTTTGTATCTAACTTGAAAGTGTCGTTAGGGATGAGATTAAGAGGCTCTTCCCCTGCCATTAACCCAGGCATGGCTTCTTATCACTCAATGAGGTAAGATACTCATTAGGCTGCTTGGCCAGAGTGCAATATCCAAAGGAGCACCCTGTGACTCAATCAGGAAAATATATGTGCTGCAAGGTGGAGTATCAATTAGATGGGGCAATTAGGCCATGTCATCAATCCTGAACACCTAGAGACTGCTATTGGTGTTCATTAGTAAGGAAGAGAAGAACTGGTTATTATCCATTAATGACAACGGCGTTAACAAGGTGAAGGGAACATAACGTCCCTTTTGTGCTGTAGAGCGCCGTATGGCTTAATCACTCATGCTGACTTAATCAATTATTCAGAATAAAAAGTGCATAATTCTCCTTGTCGAACAACGGAACATTTTCGTACAGCTGCGCAACAACTCAAGACACAAGCAGATAAAATCAATGAAGGGTTCACTGAAGCAATCTGCACTTTGGTCAACTAAGCACTGAACATTGCAATCAAAGGTGAAGAGCTACCTTTAGATGCTTCTCTGACTATCCAATAGCCAAAGTAAAGATGGACGTTTGAGCATAGTGTGATTAGAACAGCATGTAGTCATCATTTTTAATCCGAGGATTTTTTTTAATGGTTGTTTTATCCCCAACAGCAGTTCAAAAATAAAAAATAAAAATCAGACATTACAATTACATTTGAAATGTCGGGGCAACCAAATGTTGATCATTTTACCTAAATGATTAATAAATCATCAGTTTTGCCTGCCCAGTAGATCCTCTATCTAGTTCTCATTCATCCTAAGAGAGACCTGAAAAGCAGGCACCATTTCCCTGCACAGGTTTGACTCAAGTTGCTCAAAACAGTTAACACAAGATTTCCCCTTTGAGTCAGACAAGTCCTCCTTGTGAATATGAACTGCACAGAGCACGCTGGCAGAGATTCATTCAGAGCTAATGTCCTGATGAAGGGTGGTACTGACCCAGGAAGATAATGCCAACATATATTAGCTGAGTTCAATATTAGTTAGATCTTAAGATGATTTAATTCAAGCGGAGACTGAGTACAGCAGGGGATGAGTTTCTTTGGATGAGATTGTCGGAGCAACAGCACAGAAAGTTTCTAAGCAACTTTACATACTGGTGAATTCACAAGCAACTGAAAAATGAATAATGCTGATAGGTAGAATCCTTGCAGTACATTCATGTTATTCGATCAACATAGCACTTGCTCCAGCCTTGGTCACTATGTTAATGCTATCACATCCTTTCTTCTAAACTTGGCTATGGCCCAAGTAATTTCCCATTTGTGCTTTGATTTGTCTTCATATAAAAGAAACACAAACATTTTGGCGAGTGCTGTGTGACAGCTGATAGGTGGCTTCGATTGGGTGTTTTCATCCAATCAAAAAGCTGACTGGAAACAGCTGCTGTCAGCTTCTGCTTAGCTGAAAACACCTGATCCAGGTAATCAGCAGTGTGTTGGACAGGGACAGTTGTAAAACAAGCAGGACAGTGGGCCTAGTGAGGACCTAGATGACCCACTACAGGTTCTGGTTTTTAAAAAGTATTATTTGGATTGCACCTTTATTTGTCTTGTCTAATTGTCTTTAAAAACTGTATTCTGTTTATTCTGTGTATATGTAAAACTTTATTCATAATTAACGTCAGACACAAACCTACCAGCCCAATAAACACATCTGGCCACAGGAATTGTGTGAGGTCAAAAGAGCAGCAGACTGTTTTATGAGCAATGTTTATGGGTATTAATTTTCTCAACAGACTTTAGATTATCAGACTAAGTCATCATTGTTTTTGTTCTTTTCATTTATCGTGACACCACTGGAATAAATCTTGTGATCCCTTCTGATTCCAGCTGTTTAGTACGCATCTACGTTTTGTCACATTTGACAAATCTGCGCAGTTGAGGGAATGGAGTGGGACTTTGCAGCCCCTAATTTGATTTAAGCTAATAAAGCAGTTTTGCTTTCATACAAAAAAAAAAAACTAAATCACCAGGTGGTGATTTACAACAAGACATACTCAGCTACACAGATGTCCACTGACACTGTAGCGCACACACTGAAAGATCTGTCACACGCTGCTGCCTGGACCTATTCTTAGAGCAGCTTCAAAACATTATTCTATGAAAGTCCACACTTTGAATAAATTACAACACACACACACACACATTTGCAACGATTCCCAAACCCCCATTTGAACGCAATTGACTGCCGAGCCCAGCCCTGAACCCTGGCAGCTGGTGAGACGTGGGATGTTGGGACTACAGTGTTTACTTGCAGTCTGTCGTGGCAGCCTTGTTTTCCTCTAAAGTGTTCATTTGTTTCCGTTTGTTGTGGCTCCGCTCTGCCTCATCTGTTGGTCTCATTGCCTCCTGGTCCTGATGTGTGGGTGCAGAGTCCATTAGTCTGAGGGTCTGGGTTAGGAGTGACTGTCATTAGTGCTCTCAGAGTTGTGAAAACGCCTTCCTGGTTGGCTGTCACATCAGCAGACTTAAGCAGCACCAAGATCACAATGATTAGGACAAGCCTGCACTTTATCTATTAGAGAGGAGACATTGACAGGTTACTGCTGTCACCAGTGAGGGCGCAAGAGGACTGATGGTTGAAGGGGCAATAGCACTCCACCCACATGTATCCGTTTGTTCTCAATCCCAACTGTTGCTTCTGCTTCTAGTTGATTGTCCCACAGCAGCATCTTGGCTGCTGTCCTCCTCCTCTCCTACATCTCTCTCTTCATTAGCATCAGTTCATCCACTTAATGTCAATGTTACTCACTTCCACAAACACTTGACTACCAGGTATATACTATATACTGTGTTAAACTCAACAATCTAGCTGGATTCTAACATTAACTTATTTATACTTGTTATACATCATCACTGACAACATGTTTTTTACAGACGTAAAAGTGTGTCAGTGGGTTTGTGAGCTACTGTTCAGGAAATGATTTTAAAGCACAAACATTTAAGGTTTAAGATCTGCAAAGACTTGCTGACTATTAATCATTTGACCACTTTTGGAAATTGTGGGTCCAGAAAAATATGTTTTTACACTGACCACAGTAAATACAATCACACTGCCAAACCCTAAACAAGTTCCACTGATAAAAATATAAAATGCAAATGAGCTGCTCCTTCGCACAACTTTAGTAATCATAACAATACATGGTTCAAGCGTTGTTTACACTGCAAACCTATGATTAATCATGGACTGAGCCTTTAATTTGCAATTATTTGTTGTTCCTTTAACTAATTACTTACACGTCCTCGGTTAACATTTTAAATACTAATGGAAATGGCAAGGTTGCTATTAGCCAGCAAGGCGTTCAACTTCTGTCTGTATTGTTTGTTTGTAATTAAGTTATGTCGGCTTTGTTTTGGTCTGCCAGCTGTCCATCCATCTGTCAGGGCAATAAAATAATGCACAAGCTTGTGGAGTATTTCCAGCTTTGTCTCCTGCATCCTCCCATCAGAACACGAGATTTAAGGTTGAGGAAACACCTGGTCCTTACCTCCACCACCTCCATTACCTGCTTTGTGTTTACTTCTCAGTCCCTGATTCCTTCTCACTTTTACATTTTTGGAGAAATTAATTGCAAGGACTTGACATATGACAAGAATTGTGATATTGTGATGTCTTTAAACCCTGTTAGTTCAGGCAGAACCTCTGTCCAGTGTTATCATAACGAATAAATGACTAGTTATGAATGTAGAGTAGAATGATGCTCAAAATTATAACAATAAACTTTAAACCAAAATTGGCCTTTAAGACAGGAGTTCTTAAACCCAGTCTTCAAGGACCCCTGTCCTGCTTATCTTCCAACTCTTCCTGCCTTATCCACAGCAGATTACTTGAATCAGGTGTGTTCAGTCAATCAGAAGCTGGAAGACATCAGTTAACTTTGCATTCTCCAAATCATATCCAGCCTCTGACTGACTGAACACACCTGATCTGGGTAATCAGGTGTTGGTAGTACAGGGATAGTTGGAAATCAGCAGGAAAGCAGTGCTTAAAGACTGGATTTGAGAACCTCTCTATTAGGTTTGCTGTTACTTACTATAAAACTAATTCAAGCTTTTTAAATTCTTACAGATCTGCTATCAACTCATAGTGCTTTGTGTATGCATTTTTCAAAGATGCATGCTAAATAGAAGTGTCATGTGAACCCACATGTGCTGGCCCAGGTGTTAGCAAGAAACAGAAGTAAAGGTTTATCCTTTTTACTTTCAGCTGATCCTAACGTTTCACATCTGAAAATTTCACCTTATGCAGAGGAAAACAAAAGAATAGAAACCTTCTTCATCCAAGTCAAGAGTAATAACAAATGTGCCTAAAATAATAGCACTAAAGATTTTCAAGCTTTTTTGTCTTTATTGAGAGCAACGATTAAAAACCTCATAGTGCTTGTGGATCAGGAAAGACAAAGTGCTGAATAAAACCTAAAACTCATTAACCTAGAATGTTCTTATGTGTTTTTCTGTCTCCACTTTTTTTTTTCCAGCATCGTGGGTCACACTGAACCATACACAAAATTGTGCTGTAAGGGTTTCTGCATAGACATCCTGAAGAAGCTGTCCCGCACCATTAAGTTCTCCTACGACCTTTACCTGGTCACCAACGGCAAGCATGGCAAGTTGGTGCGGGGTATATGGAATGGGATGATTGGAGAGGTAAGAACAACTAGTTTAACATAGCAACCATTTGGTATTTCTCTTAATATAGTTAAGAACTGGTTATAACAGGGAATTACTCTCTAATTTAGGTTGTAGAAGGTATAAGGAGGACAAACTGTACAAACCAAGAAACAGAGAGTGAATGTTTTTTAAAGAGAAAAGAGTGTTTAGGCATCCAGCTATACCACAGTACCTTTACTACACAATTATCACCATCAGTAGATCCAGGTCCAGTAATTTAACGTTGGCACTGCTGCTCACAATTATAAACAATAAAACTGTCACATGTCAAAATCAATGTAATATTGCAAAAAAAGTATGACAGAAGAACAACTAATTTTTCCTTTAAAAGAAGGAAATACAATCGAGTCCAGATTAAAGAGTACATCAGTACCAAGGTCATTGTAGAGAGTGAGGGAAGGACTCTAGGTGCCATTGTGAATAATCTCCACTGTCAAATTGCTCCGGCCAGCCCTCCTCATAAGAAGTTGGAGGATACAACATTAGTTGGCCTTTCTTCCCTTTTCTTCAAAAACAGGAAGGCTATTGTGCTCAATGAGGCATCAAACTCTATAGGAAAGCTAATGGCTTGCATGAGGCGGAGTGTCTGGACTGTAAATCTAGCAGCTCTCCAGCAGCATGATAAACAGCAGTGTCGTATGGCAAAAGGGGCCGGAAAGCACTCACAGAGCCATTTGAATTGTACTGCTGGGACAGTGGGAGGTTAGCCAAAATCACTTCCTCTTCTTCCGGACTACCAGTGACTTTTAGTCTCAAGTGATTAGTTCCACTTCCTGCTTATAGTATTTTGTCAGGACACACCTTACATACTTTAACAGGCATTATGGTATATGCTGCAATACCAAGACTGTGTCTCAATCTGCCTGCTGGGTGGGCTAGAAGAACCAGACAGTATCCCACCCTTAGGGACAGAGGCCGAGGGTGCTGACTCCACTGATAGATGAGATTAATCTCACAGGTCAGCAGTGGACATCCTGTATTATGTGGGACACTGCTACTCAAGGTCAGATGATTAAGATAGGGCCAGATAAACACCCCTCCCCCCCCCCTCCCGTTCTCTCCCAAACAATATCTCTACTGACTTTGCACTCTACACAGGTGTTCTACAAACGAGCAGACATGGCCATTGGTTCACTGACCATTAACGAAGAGCGCTCCGAGATTATTGACTTCTCAGTGCCATTTGTGGAGACGGGGATCAGTGTGATGGTGGCAAGAAGTAACGGGACAGTTTCACCATCCGCCTTTTTGGGTGAGAAATTTCTCTGTTCTTGACATTAATAGAAATACGTGGCCACTGTTCTTTTTACACTATTTAGAAACCACAATGATTTTAAACCACAAAACTGACTGACTTATGTATGACAGTGTCTTATGTAGACACTGTACAGGTTAGATGGGGGGGGCTCACAATGCACACTGCATGACAACGAAAATGAGTTCGGGCGCGACTGAATCTAAATTCAGACAGAATCTGGGCATGTCTCAGTCTGTGTGCGGTCACAGAGTCTGGTAGTGTAGCTGTACTAACTGAACTCATTATACTCTGTCCATAATTAGAATAAAACAACATCCGCAATAACCTTCTGAGTCAAAGCAAGGAGATTAATAAATGGCCGTGATGATACAAATATTGCAGAGACTATCTCGGGGGCCAGATTTCCCGTGAGCCACATGGCAGGTCTTTTGAAACTTTTCAGCTGTCAACTTGTTAGCATGCTGCCTCAACCTCTAAATACATCTTTCTACATACCATTGCTGTGAATGTCCATTTTCTGGAAATGGGGTTTGTATTTAGGGTTGCTTGTTTTGTTTGATATCTGGCTCATTTGTGGTTGTTGCATTGATCACTCTTGAATGTTTCTGACAAATAAAATGAAATAAAAACTCTTTAAGGAGGTACTTTTATAATACTACTGGAATCATTTGCCTTTTTACTAAAACACTACAGCCAACACTTTGCTTCAATGTACTGTATTTCACCTGCCTGACTGCGCTCTTTCTCTCTCCCTGCAGAACCGTACAGTCCGGCAGTCTGGGTGATGATGTTTGTCATGTGTCTGACTGTTGTGGCCATCACAGTATTTGTCTTTGAATACTGCAGTCCAGTTGGGTACAACCGCAGCCTGGTCAATGCCAAAGGTGAGTCTTGCCTCGTTCCTCCCCAGTTTCTTCTCATTTTAACACCACAACAACAACAAAGAAGATAAATGGGTGTTTTATAGACAAAAATTCTGAGAGACTGAAGATCCTGGAATAGGTAATAAAAGTGCACTGCCTTACATTTGATACAAATGAAGTCCTACTGAGATTTGAACTAAGGTTGCTGGATTCAGAGTCCAGAGTGCTAACCATTACACCATGGAACCAACAGGTAAGCATGTGAGGCTGATCATGGAACATCTTCTTACGTAAAATCCCCCTGAATTAAAAGTGCTGCTAGTGAAAAACTATTTCAAACATATCTTTTACCATAACCTTGGTAGGTGGTCGTGGATTTGCATGTTGAACTTGTTAGACTGGGTTTTGCTTTGGTAATGGAGCACTCTGGACTTTTTATCCAGTGTTGTGTGTTTCAGATTTTCTGGTCCAGGGTTCTCATTGGAACCTCAGGAGAAAGAGTTTCAATTGCTGACTGTGGGAATAGCATAGTTTTTGTCTATAAAAGAGAGTGTTTTATAGACAAGTTTTCATTCATAATCATAACTTAATTTTTTTTTCTTTGTTTGTTTCTTTCTTTTTTTTTTTTTTTTGCTGAAACGACAGCAATTCAAATAATGCAATTAGTAAAAATCGTCAGTGTAAAATCATATATTATTATTGCTGTGCAAGTACATGATGGTGTGTAGTCCAATTCCTAAATGTCCACAAAGAGGGGTGACACGTCTTAAGGTCCTTGATTTTATAGCAGTCATATACAGGATCAATGCGTGGAAAACTGAGATATTGCAGTTTCATCTTAGAGCTTTGAAGCCTAAAAAGGTAGCAGCAGTGGATGGATGAAGAAAGGCCAAAGGGTTTAGATTTATGGCTTGGCTTCTGATTTTTGTCAGATACCTGGTTTTATGAATTTTACAATGTATACTTGATGCCAAAATTTATAGCAATGTCAAAACATTGTCACTGCATAACTAGGACACCAAATCATCTGTGTACAATCTAGTTTACCAGGCAAAAGAGCTGCTTCAGCTGTTGATAAATCAATCTGTGGATGTTTGGTAATTAATTTAACTTAATATATCAGTGTTATCCTAATGACATATTTCAATTTGCACTGAAAAACTACACCAGTAAACGAGGTCTGGATCTAATTGTGTACTGTGCACATACCCAACACTAGGGCTAGGTCTAAACATCTGTGCTAATGTCCTGTTTCAATTTCAATTCATAATTATTTAAGGTCCATAAATTATTCTTAGAATTTAAATTATTCAAGAAGTGATCGATTCAACATTGTTCCTTAAATACACATTATCAACTGTCAGCTCCTTGGTACATATGAATATAAAAACTAAATGACCTAAAAGTGCGTCATCACTACTTTATTTATATTTTTTAAATGAAATGCTGTCCCTTATAGCTACACATAGACTGTGAGTAGCAGATGGTTCCAGTAAGTATTGATTTACCAATCATTTTTAGACAGGGAACAGCCTGACAGTCTGCTCACTAATTTATCAGCACTGTTTGTTGAAAAGACATCAGCTCGATATGTACACACAGCTAGCTAGCCGCCACTATATTGCTTTACTTGATTTACATGATGAAACAGCAGATCTGAAAGGAGCACAAATAAGAGGAATGTGTTTCCTGACAAAGGTTTTGTGCTTGTGCGAATGATAATGGCAGGATGAAGTTATGCTCCCAAAAGACTTGCCTGTGACTGTTGTACATGCAACAAGCACACTAAGCATCGTTTCTCCTGCAAACAAACTCAGTAACATCTTTAGTAGTTTTAATTGTCTAAATGTATCCATATTATTGAACATTTAAACAGTACTCAATGTACAGACTAATTCCACTCTCCACTTTGACTTCATCCTCCCAAGACCCTGGAGGTCCCACATTTACAATCGGCAAGTCAGTGTGGCTTCTGTGGGGGATCGTCTTCAACAACTCGGTCCCTGTTGAGAATCCCAAGGGCACAACCAGTAAGATCATGGTCCTGGTCTGGGCTTTCTTTGCTGTCATCTTTCTGGCGTCCTACACAGCTAACCTGGCAGCCTTCATGATCCAGGAGCAATACATCGACACAGTCTCTGGACTGAGTGACAAAAAGGTACAGAGCTCTGTCAGTGTCATTGACAGTCCTGTGTTTGTTATCAGGTGTATTGTAGTGTTTGATGTACAGCTTAGGAAAAACACAAAGTGCTCTATTCTGGGTGTGTAAACAGTGTGTGGTATCACCGTGAATGGCAAATATCCAGAAGAGGCAATGTCATACCAGTGACTTTTCACTTTCCCACAAAAGGGTTCATAGAGTGAGCAGTGAAATTAAATTTGATCTCCAAACTGTCAGTAGAAACATATGACATGATACACAAATGATTATAATTTCTGGTATTATGTTATGCATACTTCTTTTGCCTAAGGATGCGTTTTATAGCAGTATTGACAAGGAGAATCCATGTCGAACCACCAGCACGAGAAATTATTTGTAGACTCTTTGCTTGCAGGCAACTAAAGGGATTAAAGTGGCATCTGAGGAAAAGACCAAGCTGTCCACTGCTCATTACCATTCTGGCAAAGTCTTGTCTCATTATACATTAACTGTCCTATGCAGCGAATGAAACAGAGCCATTTTGACAGCAAGTCCATAGATTATTAAACAGCGTTCGGTATGGCAGCATGGTGGGATGGAGAATAGGACTGCTGTTTGTCCAGCTGCGCTAAAACCTTCAGGTTAAGTGAATGTAAATGAGGTACAAGATTAAGCCACAGAAAGTGACCTATCAGAGGAGTGATGAAGATGAGCAAAGCTGCTATAAGAACACTCTGCTGCGTTAAGGTAGACGATTGCCTCATCCTTAAAGAATACGCACTCCAATTAGAGAGATACTCCTTTTGATTGGGTAATGCCAAAATCCAACCTGCTCCAACACAAGGTGCAGAAATTTCTTTACCAAACAGAACAAACCTGCAGTTCTTTAATGGGATGCAGAAAAAACCTTGACATACAGCAATAGGGTGCTGTGTCCAACCTGTTGTGACAACACTAATGTGCACTGTAATTGGATGGGGGTTCACTATAGAGAGAACAGGTTGTCTCAATATCACCAATCACTAATCTATCACGTTTGGCGAGACACCGAACTGAGAGGCGCTTCCACTGGATACGCCGACATCTTTAATGGCAGCTCTGTTATGTGTGAGTGTGTGTGAATAAGTGACTGGAAGGAAAACTCTAAAGCACTTTGACCATTAAAATAGAAAGTGCAGTCCATTTACCATGGAGAGTAAATCTGCAAAGAACTTCAGTTCGTTCTATTAACACAACAAATAGAGAACTCTCTCTCAGTCTTAGTGCTCAGTGCAGTTATTGGCTGCGTAAATTCTTTCAGTTTCTGTTTCAATTTCAGTTTGTTTCTATATTGTATAATTGTCATGTTTATAAATGTACATCATCCTAGAATTTCACAGCATGGAAGACACATTACAGACATACCCCTCTCGTGTTGTATGCATGCTTCAGAGCTAGAGATTGTAAAAGCCCTGAAGGACAAAGTTGTTATTTAGGTCAATGTATCTGAACTTGACCTCAGGAGATTGTTAAAGGTTGGATGCCAGAATGCAGAAGAAATCTGGTTCATTTCCAGGTTTTCCTTGGATGATAATACCCCTTTTATTTCATACAAAAGCAGCCAAGCCACTGGAAACACAAAATAAACTTTATTGTTGGACCTGGTTATTCTTCAAGCCAACTCACAGTGTCAGTGTAGCCACAAGCCAAAATGCACTCCTCTAACAATAAAGATGTGCTCTATATGTGGAGGCTGGACTTTTTGACATGTTCAGATCTTTTTTTCTTTAACATTCACACTGGCAGTAGGTGAAGTTGTACCTACTTGCCTTTTGTCAGACAAACTCTAGCACAAGCTGTCCCTTTACTAATGTACTGTGAACATATTTGCATAAGGTTAATGGAAAAGTGCCATTCTGCCGACTGTATTTCCACTCTGTCCCACTTCCTGTCCTCACAGCTAATTAAATGCACACAGTACTGCCAAAAGCAAAAGAATAAATTGAGAGGTTCATTTCTTATTGCAGACAAGAAACAGATGAAGGAATTAAAAACCCTCCCCTCACAGTGTCCACAGAGTTTGTGATTGCTGGTTCTTTCAATTGAAGAGTCACATGTCAATCATCAGAGCAAGAGGCCAGCAGGATAGTCAGGACAAAAGAACGTCGACACAGAAAATCACAAAAATGCCATGGTGGTTAATGTCACTGTAGTTATTATCTGAGAACTTTTTATCTGGGACTCTGAACTGACATGATGCTCTAAATGACTAAAAATGATAACACAACCAACCATTAGGATAATGGGACAAACTGAACTTGATCCTATGCTTATAATGCATGCCAAATGTCCCTACAATGATAACTACCGACTGTAGGTCAAATGTTTTTTTGTTTTTTTAATAGAAAAATGATCTAATTTCTAGTAATGTATGCACAAACAGTGTTACTGGTCTTTTCTTCTGTATTAATCCCTATTCTGCCTCCTTTGACAGTTCCAAAAACCACAGGAGCAGTACCCGCCGTTCCGCTTTGGTACAGTCCCAAATGGCAGCACAGAGCGCAACATAAGGAGTAACTACCCTGAGATGCACTCCCACATGGTCAAATACAACCAGAAGGGAGTAGAGGATGCCCTTAACAGCCTCAAAACAGGGTAGGTGATGCCAAAGATCATAACAGAATATCTAAACAACAGAATTGAGAGACAATGTGGAGCCAAACAAAGCATTTGAATAAAAACCCTTATATTTACATTACTAGGAAACTGGATGCCTTTATCTATGATGCTGCTGTGCTAAATTACATGGCTGGCAAAGATGAGGGCTGTAAGCTGGTGACCATTGGCAGTGGGAAAGTGTTTGCTACCACTGGTTATGGCATCGCCCTGCAGAAGGATTCACGCTGGAAACGACCCATCGACCTGGCCCTGCTCCAGTTTTTGGCTGATGGTAAATGCTTTGTCTATACAGTACACATACAGTAGATACAGAATTTCACAGAATATCGCCATGAATGATGTTATAACTGCACTTGAACTATATCTATAAACGTGGGTACAAAGAGAAAATACTAAAAATCTAATGTTGTATTCTTAATGTAGTGTAATGATACAATAACAGCTGCCATACACAAAAAAAAGAAAGCAGCTAGGGAGCAATTCGTATCAATAAAGGGTATAAAATACTATTAAGAGTAAATATACCCAAATGAGAGACATGGCAAATGCGTCTCAATAAGACCACATTTATTGACCAAGTGGTTTAAAATGTGTCACTTATTCTGCAAACCTTGGGTCTTCAAGTAAGTCTCAATCATGCTCACCTTTGCCAGAAATATGCAATAGACTATAAGAAGGATAATAAAAACCACTGCATAATATTTCAGGCTGAGAGCCATAAACAAAGTTCTGCAATGTTATTACTGCTCACACAGAATATCAGGATGGAAGTTATGTGATTTATTTTTGCTTTATGTTTGCTAGACATCAGCTGAAATGGACACATAAAATCAAAATAAGGAAATATATAAGGAAAATATATCCTACAAATATCATACAAATCACTATTACCTGGTACATTCAGTAATAGTAACTTAGCAAGTTATCCCATGCAAAAAAGCCATGTTTGTTAATGGCAAAGTGAAATTACTGAAATGACATATCTATCTATCTAGATAGCACCCCCATCATTTATTTGAATGAATCTATTTTATACTACATATATATATATATATCTATTATATATATATATATATATATATATATATATATATATATATATATATATATATATATATATATATATATATATATATATATGTATATTATTATTATTATTATTATTATTATTATTATTATTATTATTAAGTGCAATCTGAAATTTAGACGCTCACTGAGGCAAAATCCACCTTTGACATTTAGTGTTGTTAACTTTAGTTGATTGGATTTACCAATATGGAAAATAATTTTATATTGATATACTGAAGTACTGTACAAATCTGTAGCAGCTATAATTAGTTAGTTGTTTTTTTTTTTCATTGTCAAACAAACAACTACTAACATATATACAGTAAATCAATGTACAGACGCCATGTATGTCATGAGAAGTTTGTTTGTTTCACTACTCACTACTCAAATAATACTAGTATAATGAGTCTATATTGTTTTTGTATTCCTCGCTCACAGGAGATACACAGAAACTGCAGACTGTCTGGCTCACAGGCATTTGCCGTAATGAAAAGAAAGAGGTGATGAGCAGTAAGCTGGATATTGACAATATGGCTGGGGTATTCTATATGTTGCTTGTGGCCATGGGACTAAGCCTGCTGGTTTTTGCTTGGGAACATCTGCTCTACTGGAAACTAAGGCATTCAGTCCACAAATCTGAGCACCTGGACTTCCTGCTTGCTATCAGTAGAGTAAGTAATTCTCACTATGAAATACACTGGACAGCGCAGGATGCTTTTTGTTACTACAATTTAAATTTGATTTTACTGTATGGTCATTTGGCCTATTTTACAGCTATGTAGCTGTAGATTTTTTTTTGTAGAATCAGTTCTTCTTTTATAGCATCCAATGAGTTGTGTATGCTCTGTACTTATAAGTAAAAAAAACACATATCTGTAACCAAAGCTGCAGAGAATGTAATGGTTACATTTCATTATCTGAAAAAACTGCTGCCTCCTTCTGAGGTATCCTTCAAAACTACTGGTAATGCAGCAGATCAGATCAGTACACAATCAGAATAGTTAATGGGACGTAACAATAAAAAGTGATACTAAAATAAAATGACTTTAAAGCAATAACAGCACTTCACAGACACTTGCTGAAATATTATGATGGCCGTGATCTCTGAGAAGCTGAATTTCAATTGCCCCTTTAAAGCCTTCATCTGTGTGTCACCAGTGGTGCAAGGTACTTTAACAAATGATACACAAAGTGAAATTAAAATAGGCTGATGGGATAAAAATTCAGAGACTAACATGATGATGTCATTTATAGTCCTTTTACTAGTGAACACAAAACTGAAATGTTACTGATATTGTATAAAATGAATCTGTGACAACTGAAAACCTTTAGCAGATTGTTGTCTGGTATCTGGTGTGGTATTATTATTGTAGTTTCACCGTTCCATCTCTCTGCAGGGTATCTACAGCTGCTTCAATGGAGTAGAGCAAACTGACAACAACGGAAGCATGCAGAGTCCTGATATCACTACCAACTATACACAAGCCAACATGCTAAAGATGCTAAAGACAGCCAAGGACATGGTGTCCTCTGCCAGAGTAGAAAACTCTCTAGACAATGCCACAAAAACAATAGAGAACTGGAGCAGACGAGGGGGCGACAATGTGCGGGCTGCCCTTCCACCCAGAGTGACGACCACAGATATGACCCATGGCCGTCTGCCCTACATCTCCAGCATCACAGACAACCATTCACCATACCCTCAGAGGGCCCTTACACCCACTTTCCCAGTTCACTATGGGGACACCACCACCCAGGCCCTCCTGGACAAGCCCCGCGTGGTGACCCGACCGACCCCACTCCGCTACACGCTGCCGGCTCGAAGCAGTCAGCATGTCTTAGAGAGGACTCTGCCCATCTCCAGCCTAAGTAGCCCTCACATTGCTATGAGGGACCCTGCTACCCCCAGTACATCTAACCCCCACCACAGCAGCAGGCTGTATGTGGAGAACCAGCCTCGGCACCCCATGTCCCCTTTTGTTCCTTACAGGGAGTTCCAGGTTCCTGATATGTATGTGGAGCATAAAGGACCGCTCAGAAGGAAGTTTAGCTACCCCCCTGACTGTGTGAGCAGGAGGAGGAGGTCCCATAGCTATTTGTTTGACCCTGCAGACCCCAGAGTAAGAGGCGACTACGATGAACCTCGATCATGCCTTGCTGAATTAAGAGCAACTCACCTCCTCAGCAACCAGGCACCTGATGCTACTGCCATGCCCTGCACTACAGGGCACTATGCAGGTGGCAGCACCAGCTGTAACTCCTGCATGAAGTCCTATCTGGACCCTGAAATGGATGACATACCACTCCTGGGGAAGGACAAACTCAACCGCCGCGCTTCATTCCTCAAAGCCACATGGGGCAACGATAGGATCCATCAGGTAGATGAAACAAAGCCCTCCACATCCACATCTCAGTCCACCCGTGTAGACATGCCCGACCTGTTTCCGCGAGTGATAGTGGCTAATCCAAAGCCCCACAAGTTATACGGCAGTCTGGGGCACAACCTGTCCTGCTACCCCTTGGCTGCTGAGCCTGCCTATTTGGACCCGGCCCACATGGGCTCCTACCCATACAAGCAAAAACTCAAGTACTCTGAGTCCACCCGACTGCCCTCTTACAGAGAAGCTATTCTGCAGAATGCTGCTGCCCTTCGCCGCTCCTCCTCCACAGTGGTGCATAGACACTACGCCACCTACCTGAACTCATACACAGACTTACCAGTGTATGTGGGGCCAATGACCCATGGGCGGTACCAGTCCTATGATGGTTCTAAGGACATGTGCCGCTTGTTTCCCTGTACAAGTCACTGTCCAGATAATGCAGCAATGCTGCCTCGTATGAGTGACAGGCAGGTGGTTTACCACAACAATATGTTTGGGGCCTACGATGGCACAGGGAAAAGGGAAGACCCAGGCCCTGGGAGCAGAGAGCGGAGGCAGGTGTTGGTGGCACGCAGAGTCAACAGTCCCTATGTGCCAAAGCCCTGGGGCAGGGTATCCAGCTTGGAGTCTGAGGTCTGAATCCCAATCCTCACTGGACCTCCAGTAGGCTCTTAGACTGAGCCCCTGTGAAAAGAGGCCTGCCTAGGGGTTCACCTTCAGCCTCTGGTTAAAGCAAAAATTTAACTCTACACCAATAGTGTATTTGAGAGTGTTGACTCTCGATTATCAGTGCAATAATTCCTTGGGCAGCAAAATGTAAATGAGAAGACTCAAGCAAATTACTGCTGGGGCTTTGTAAGCCAAATTTAAAATACAAAAAAAAAAAGGCAATGTTGAAAAGTATTTAATACATAAGAATTTAACCTGTTGATTGCTATTTAAAGGATTTTTAAATGCTGTGTTGCTATATGAAAGAATTCTGGGAGACAATATACTGTAGCCTCTCAATCATATTACAACGTGAGACCTTTTTCTCTTTTGTTCAAAATCATTTCAGAACCCACCGCTTCAACTGAGAGATAAATTATTACAACAATTTAATGATCAAACCACTGACATGTCTTCCGTGAATTTTCTAGTCTACGTCCTTGGGTGCAAAGTTGCTCTGAGGCATTCTGCTTCATTGGTCATTAATGTAATTTGAATAGAATTTTAAGAAAGGGAAACCATAAAATGTATCATATGTATTTCCATTGTTACACTATCCTTTAATAAAATAAAAGGTCATCTCAAAGGCCTTCTGGGATTATCTGTCATGTCTGGATGTAAAACATGCTCGTTACATTGTGTGGGTCTGGATACAGTCAATCATTTCTGTCTGCCAACTGATACAGGGCTAATGTTCATGTGAATATCCTGTAGTATATGTATAACATTGATATTGAGGTTCGGACTATGAGCACTATGTGATCCAGCACAACGACTCAAGCTACAGTTAACAGTCTTTAGTAAAGTGATAGATAAGACTGAATTGACCACTTCCGCCAGACATCAAGCAGAAGGCTCAAAGGTTTTAGCAATGCAGGAGATAATTAACAATTTATGGACATAAAGAAAAATAAACAAGCTATTCTCACAAAACATCAGTCTTGATAAGCAGCAGATGACACTACACGGACATGACCTTCAGCTTGCAATGAGTTCAGCTGAGTGGAGCAGCAGTGTAAACCAAACAACAGAAGCTTGACGCTTTAGATGCAATTATGATATTGCTAATAGTTAATCAAGCTGTCACAAAAACATCCTAATGTGAGTTTAAACATTTCTCTCCTACTTATATTTAGAGTGAGGAAATGTGAGTGTGGCAACCTGTGAAGCCTACATTATGAAAAAGTTATTTGAACTTTAAACTGGGTTTAACAAAGACAGCAGCCAAAAAACAATGACTTAGGGGATCCTATCCCATCACTGCACAAATCAACAAGGTGGAAATAATACACTGCATGTGCCAGAAAACAACAACCAAAAGAAAATGAACACACAATTAATAGGAACCAGCATAAACATTGCACATACACAACAAAACAACACGAAAGATCTAAATCTACCAAATGACAAACCCAAAGCACTTCTGCACAGTACATTATATCAAATGCAAAGTAATATCAGCAGGCATACTTCTGAATATATACAATATCAACAGTAACCGAACAGAGACAAAGGGACAAAGTCAGGACACACATCCTGCTGAAGTGAATCATTAAAGCATCAGCTGAGAGACAACTATTTAATTTAGTAACGTATTCAAGGTGCATTTAAAATCTCATGCAATTGGGCAGATGTAAACTCAACTACACAAGCAGAAGAGACTTACTTGCACAATAAATAATAATAATAATAATAATAATAATAATAATAATAATAATAATAATAATAATAATAATAATAATAATAATAACACCAGCTACCTGCTGCTTAGCTGTGGCTGACACAAAGCAAGCGCAGTGTGCTCAACAAAGTTTGACGGAACTTGTCTATTTTACCAGCCACTTAAAGAAAACTTACTTTTATCAGACTTATTTAGTTTTATTAATTATTTTAGTGCAGCTTATTTTTGACATAAAGTAGAAACAGAGTTAATTCCATATAAGTTAAAAGTCATTATGGAAATTAAAGAATTCCTCTTGCTCTCCCTCTCTGTCTTTTTATCTGTTTCAATGTTTATAAAAACATCTTCTGTGTTCAGTGTTCAGAATCAGTTGGCATTTATACATAAACCACTACTGTGCCTCAATGTTTTTGTCATGTCAGCATTAGATTTACCTTGTGTATGCCTATAAAAATTATTAAGCTGTCATGTATAACAGGTTTTGCCACTGATCACCTTATTCTGCTGATCTAACAATAATCCTAGTATATTGTACACACACACATACATATATATATATATATATATATATATATATATATATATATATATATATATAGAAAGAGAGAAAGAGAGAGATACATATTTATACTGTACATGTTCATATCAGATATCAGCATATCATATCAAAATCTGGTTTTATACTATGGGTTTCAGCACTGACTGACTGACTGACCTACTGGAGTCAGAACCTGTTCACAAACATGTGTCTTTACTCAGACATTGTTTAAATAACTCCAACTCGAGTCTTAATTGTTAATACTACATCTCTGCTTGATTCAACACCACTGCCACTTCAACACATTTTAAAGGACAGAGTTAACCAGCCCTAAATACTATGATTCACTCTCACATCAATCGGAAAAGTCATCTAGCAAAAAAAAAAAAAGTGCTGCAATAATGTCATCGCTAATCCATGTGTGAAATTGAGCTCAGTTTTCAGGTTGGCTCCGAGACAAACAGGGATATAATGGCATTTATGTATTCTGCACTTCTCTCTGAGACATGCAGAATTGATAGGAGGGCTGGCTGATTGCAGTGCTGATGATAAATGACTCTGCCTACATGCAGATAAAATATCACCAGCAATTTGCTATGTCCTTAATATCTATAGCTCTGTGTGTGATCCTTGACTGCATGCTGGAGATATTAGGGCCATTTAAAAAACCGTAGTTGCATTTAAAGCTCTCTGGGATTCTTGGCACCACACTGGAAAATAAAGTATTGAAGTAGATTCCTCTCTTGCTGCCAACTTGTTTTCATCAAACACATACACATCTTGTTATGAAATCCATCATATCTATTCTAAGTACTTTCATTCTGTAAATGTGCAGTACATGACTAATTCAAGTTCACTAAACATGCAAGTTGAAATGAGTAAAAGCTATGCCAACATGCACCATTAGGAGTAAGTAATGAAGCACGTATCGCTTTAAATTTCCCAGTTAAGTGAGTTGAACCTCGGATAAAGAACACATTCAGCCAAAACAGAAGCAACTTGCGCTCCTGAAAATACAACACTGCATGTTGCCCTCATTATATTTCATTATTTAAACAACATGAATAGTGATGTAGAGCTGAACTCTGCCGACTACCTGTAAAATGTGAGGTTGACAAATTGGACCCAAAAAAAGGGAGACAAACAGGGATGTAATGGTGTTCAGTCTTGTCACTTGTTTGTTTTAGACGTTTAAAGCGGGGATGAGCGATCCAGCAACGACCTGTTCCTCTTTAGCTCTGACATGAGACACACGGAGGAAGCACGTTTATCAGAAGAAAGGAAACCCAACCTCATTATTGCTCTTAACCCGGCACATTCCAGCTACAAATTATCCACTTTTTACTGCTACGCCTACTCTCACTTCAGTAATATGCACCCTAATTAGATACTGCGCAGTCACAGTAGAGATTCATATAAGATGTTTCCTACAGTACGTAGCTTTAGTGACTCAAAGGGCTTTCTGGGTTAAATGCTGTGTGCAGCTCCCTCCCCTCATGGAGCTCTTACCAGCTGGTGCTTCTCACTTAAATCACTGACTGACAAGTGCTTTTCACTTAAAATCAATATCATAAAGAAACATGGCTCCTAAAGTAATTTTACAAAATGAGATTAAAGCCAAAAGCAATTAGTAAGTGTAAGAACCAACTCTCAGCTGAATAACATCATTTCTGGAATCCTAAAGTAAATCTCTGTACTGCATGACAAATGAACTTTGCTGACTGAACAGACCAATCTTCATTCATTTCACAAAGTAATTCATGACTAATTCTGTGATCTCTGTGTTGTGTAACATGACAAATTCATTCCCTCTCATTCCTCTTTGAAATGCATGAATTCACCGAAGGCGGGCGCACAAAGACGAGCCATGCAAGTCAATTCATTTCCCAATTTTACTAAATAAACACTGGACAAGATCATATCTGGCATCTGGGCAGAGTTTCTGAATATGATTTCGCTCTTGATTCCCTCAACATAAAAAAATAAAATAAAATTAGATAAAGCAGCTGAGTGCCTCTAATGTGCATTTGTAGTAGGAGAAAAGCCTTGGGGCATTCGCTCTGGATGCGTTTTTAAAAAAGACGGCGTGCCATTAAATGAGCAAATCATTTTCGCTGCTGTCACTCAGAACGAGGCTGAGTTATTGGCACCTTTACCATTATCTGAGATGAACTAGTAAGAAAACAGTGTTGTCTAAATGACAAAACACAGCCCCACGCACCTGAACCTCACAGGTCACTTAAAACAATGTCGCGTAATATTATAAATGACATCTCCACTGGGGATTGGACCAGTGTTTTTCAAATTGGTCACTGAGGCCTAGTTTTCATCTGGAGCTCTTTATCTGTAGCTCTGTAGCTCACAGATGTAAAGAATAAAGGGACTGTCTTATGAAAGAAAGCAATTAGTAGGCAAGAAATGAGAGCTGAGCTCTTTTACCGTCTGTAATAAAATAATTATTATCAATACAAGTCATGTGTAAAATTAATAAAATGAGAAAGACTGACGAATAAACAAAACACAAGGAGTCAGGCAGAAATAAAGCCAAGCACAGGAAGGCAGAGTGAAAAGTATCTACTTTAAATATCAGATTGGTTTACTCGGTTTCTACTTCACCCTTTGTTTCTTCTTCTTCTAGACCCTCTGCCTAACCCACAGACAGTGTGTTAGTGATGTGTTTTATCAAACCACCTGGATGAGTAAGAGGGCAGAGAGCCAACCTTGACTCACTCAAACACACACACTCACACACCCAGAAAAGAGAGAGAGAGAGAGGCCCGTCTCATTTGCTCAGTCTTCACGTGTGGGCCTGAGTTGACCAGCTGAGCGGGTTTCTGCAGAGACTGAAGCCTGCTGTTTGTTTGATGAATCCTTGAACTCCCCTTTCACTGCCGGTGCAGGGACGACAGCACTGCGGACGGAAAGACTGAAACTGAGGGGCCAGGGGGACAGAATAAGGGAAAAAGCACGTGTATAACATTTGAAGTTTTATCTGAGCAAATTGCTTTAGATGACACTGTTACACAGTCCAAAAGGCAGCGATGCAGAGAAGCTGAACGTGTCACCTTGTAAAAGATGTCTGCTCATCAGTACCCGTGTTGCCTGAGTTTTCAAAGCAAAATGATGCAATGGACGTCCAGAGAGCAAACAGTGGGAGCTGCACTGCAGGTGTATCAGTCAAACAAAGATTTGAGCAATGAAAACCAAGCACACAGCTGATGAGCTCCGAGTCACGTAAGGCAGAAATGACACCCTACACAAAAGCTTTCATTGATAAAATAAAAGGACAGTAGTTAACAGATATAAAATAATGTGTAAAGAAATGTAAATTCTGTCTCTCATTCTGTTCCACATCGCCACAAATCACATTTTTCATGTCATTCACAAATGCGCATGCAGCAGTGTGATCAGTATAGAGTGTGGACACATGAGCAGAGAAGAGAGACGCTGGATACCAGCGCCTGATGGTTCCAGTCTGCAGGCATCCAGCCAGTCACCCTGGTCTACAGGACACCAGCATTACGTTGTTTTTGTGAGCAGATGCCATGGCATCTGGACCCAGGGTTAGTGAGCAACCATCAGTGTGTGCTAGTGCTGAGCAAATGGGCCTGCCAGCACACAGGGCCAGGAGACCTCAGTGGAGCAGATTGGTGGCCATGACGGAGCCTGATTTCCATCATGCATTATCCAAGGCCTGCAGACAAGTCAGGGTCCCACGAGGGCCTCCCTCTGAACTGCCCTCTCAGGAACGGGATGGCAGACCACATGTGAGGAGTGGTTGTGCCAGGACAGCGGAGGAATGAGATGAGTCAAACAGAAATAGTGCTAACTCAGTTCTTACAGTGGCATCGTACCGTATGTTGTGCTTTGATTATGTCGTTTCTGTTTTAGTTTAGTGTGGGAGTGGTTGTTGAGAAACTAGTCCAAACCAACTGAACTGAAAGATCAAGAACCAAGAATGAAGAAAAACAGACATGGTAAATAAAATAATTGACTTTCAGAATGGCTAGAAGATGTCATAGCTATTTTTAAAGCACTCCTTAATTAAGGCTAGACATTATAATATTGTCTTCAATTACCTTTTTGGTCTGCCAGATCACACACTTGAACATGTGATGACACTCCTGTATGGCCTCCCGTCTAAGTCACGTCAGTTCGAATTTTAATCATTCACTTTTTCATACAGTGTTTTGCCATCTGGCCAAAGCATTCAAACCAGCGTGCGGCCTGCTGTTCACACCACATTTCACTACACTGTGTCGGTGGTGATGACATGTTTGCCATCATGCAAATTCAATGGCCGCTGCTCTTTCAGATGTGTGGATGTGACAGCTGAAAGCAAAGTGGAGAAAGATTTGAACATGTATTTATGTCTTGGAACACATTTCTGTCGTCCTTGTGACCTCCATGAGTACTTATTCTTCGTTAAAATACTATTAATTAAGCCCCAGTCTGATCAATTAACAGAAAAGATAATGACTTGAGACCATTTGGAAACACAATTGATTTGATGACCGCTGATTCTCCTTACTCCCCCTTGGTTCATGTTACTAGTGTCACACCACTTATCTCGTCTGCAGCACACAAGCTTGTGTTCAGATTGATATGTGTTCATGCCAGTGGTGTCCTACAAGGTGGTGCATTTATTACTTTATTATAGCTGATAACAAAAAAGAAAATACACCCAAAACATGTGAGGTGTGTGTGTGGTGTTTCTGTCTTTACTTTGTGGAGCCAAATGCATTCATCTGCAAATTGGCTCCATAACTGATTTCTCAGGACATCCACACTTTGAATAAATTCCCTCAGTTTCCCAGATGCTGGGAGTCACTTTGAGAATACAGTGGGGGCATGGTGGTCAACAAAACCGCTCTATAGATCCTATATTTTATCACCATCTAGATTAATTTGCACAAATGGTTACATGTGCACATCAAACACTATTACAGCTTTCTTTCTAGTTCTTCATTGTGTATTTGAAATAAAGTACATTTTGAGCATTGGGCCTGATCAACAGGGCATGTGACTGCATGACGTTTTGGGAGAAAATGAAGGCTTCTGATGTCGACACAAGAAATCAGTCTCCTGACGGAGGGTTGGTTTTACTCTTCAGTACGTGTACTGCATCAGATATTTGCAGATAGTGTGCAGGCCTATGAAATGTAAGTGTAAATTGTTTTGTTAGCTCATATTTGTGGCATCTGCAATTATATTTGTACAAGATGTCACCAGGAGGTGGCAGAGGACCTGCTGGGTCCAGTTCACAGAGGAGTCCAAGTCATTTTGAGAACTCATTCAACTGCGTGTAACGTGACATCTTCAGGCTACTTTTTAAAAAACTTGATCAACATAATCGATGACTGATATCTTTTAGTATCGACCTTCAAAGTCCCGTATCACTCATGAGCCTCGTCTCATCATGTGCTTTATCCTCTAGTGTTGCATGTCTTTGGTTACGGCTGTTGCAAGGGCAATGGAAGTGCTTTAATGGGGTCCTCCCTTCCTCCTCCATTTCATTTCCCATGTCAGTGAGAGAGACATGAAAGGAGGACCGGCCAGATCATTATGACGAGCTATTCCCTTTCTGGTAATGAGATGGTGCTGGAGCCAAGGTTAAGTAAAAAAAAAAAAAATCCCATTCGCTCACTCACCTCTTCATTTGTAAGAACATTGGACCCCCCACCCCCTCTCCCCTTTGAAAGAATGGCTTTAGAGAATCAATCAATCAATCAATGAAAGGAAGTGAATGGCGTGAGACACCTCTTCAATCTGTAAAATGACGATGAGCTAGTACATGTGTTCCTTAAAAGTGTGGCTGGGTCAGACGTGAATAAGAACCACGGAGGCCACAGAGCTGCACTCAATCAAGGATCATAACACCGAGCAGCTGATGTTGTGTTCCTTTTATTAACTTTAAGCACCCTTCTTCAGCCCTTCAAGGTAATCTCAATTACCTCATAATCAGTCCAGTGACCATTGTTCTACTAATTAATTCAATACAGTTTGCCAAAATGCTCTGGGTAGACTCAAGTGTCCTATTTTTGTTTGGTTTAAATGGACCTTCTACTCCAAGTGCCCTTCTTGTCAGTTCAAATGTCTAAGAGGTAAGCCCAGGCGGACTCTTACTCAACTTGAATGTTCACACAGTTGAAGTAGCGTTCTTCTGCCCCTATAGTTGATCTGAATGCACCGCTGGTAATCCCAAATAGCCTTCTTGTTTTTATGACTGAATACATTATAATGAACCGCTTGACAGGTGCCTCTCCACTTGATCCAAATGACCTGTAATTGGTAAAAGCCCCTCTGGTCAGTCTAGCCAGTCCAAATGGGACCATTGTCAGTTTTAACAGCTTTTTAGTTGGTCCAAGCATCCTCGCTGTTTCAGACCAATGGTTTGACCAGGCACCATTCAGCAGTTGGCAATGGTTGGCCCATATTTCCTTAAAGCTGTTTCTAACGGCTTTCCAGTTGGACCCAGCACCCTCCTAGACAGTTTAATTGTCCAGCTGGTACCTAAGAAGCACCTTAAGTGCTCATGAGTTGCTTCTTTGTCCCCCCTTCTGATCCTGACTGTACAAACCACAATTAGATCTAAAGCATGACTGTGTGTGCCTGTATGAGGAGACGGGGTGTTTGTTGAAAAGGAGTGTTCATGCTCAGAAAACCTTCACTGGATAAAGAAAGCATAAAGAAGAGGGCAGCCATTTCAGCGTATATCAGTCAGACATTGTGCGTCACCATCATTAACTACTTGCAACATCTCAAAACCATCTTCAAGGCCAGGAAATGCAGTTACAGTACTAGTGCCATAAAGCATATTTCCAGCTCCCTCTCATTTGCAGACAACACCATTTATCAGTTTGGCTTGATCTGTGAATTGTTTTTTTCCTCCATAGTTAATGAGCCACAGTCTGGCAACAAGGAATCGACTCATCCTCATACTCTTGTATGGATTTCACCATCACAGATGTTACAGATGGTTGACGACTGGTCATTTTTTTTTATTGATTTTCTTCACATGGCCAAATGTGATACTGGGGGAATGACCACATAAATCAGCATGCAGGAGGTTCCACTGTGTGAAATGTACCAAGTCTGCATCAAAGACAAAGTTTAGGTGAGCAAGGGTCATCCTGGCAGTTTAGATAAATGTAAAGAAAACTCGAGTGATATTTTGATCATATTATTAATTCTTTGGATTTGACAGTATTTGACATATTTATGGCAGTTCAGTGCAATATAGCAGCCCTGCCATATGTCCTATGTTATTTCAAATGTTCAGGTTGAGACTACTTATTTACATGTTTAGTTGCTGGAATGTTGACTGTGTTCACTACTTTTTTGGGTCATTGAAAATAAAGAGCTAATTTCAGGTACCAAATCTTAAATGCATGTACAAAAACAGTCAAAACTCCACAGACAATTCTTTCACATACACAAGGGACATTTTAGTCAAGTCCTCTACATCCACATGTGAACAACAAAACATACCATACATAACATACAGAAAAATATAACAACCAAGAACAACAGCAAAAAGAAAAACACAGCACAAGACACCCATGGACCATAATAGAGATGAAGAGAGCAGTGGTTTGTGGGGGAGACGGGTTAGGAGTTGTTGGTTTACAGCCACTCTTCTCTGGAGTGGAAATTTCCCTGGAGGAAATCAGTGAGAAAGCAGAAACCATTTATGTGTTCAGTCCTCCCTATTGCAAAGAAATTATCCTGTACAAACCCCCACATCTCTGGGAGCCGAGCTACCTTGACCTTCACCACGCTCCACCTGTTGTAAAGCCTCTCAATTTGTAGCCTATTTTGTGCTGGATATAAAAAGTGGAGTGAGTTTGAGCGGCGGTAGAACAGCGTGCACGGACAGGTCCATGAATTCCAATGAAAAACAAATGGAAACAAGCAAAAAGAGGGAAGCATCCAGTTCACTTCACTGGTCAGCTTTGAAGGAAACAGGGCATCTGTGGATTTAATATCTAAACTGTATGACTTTCTTACTGTGGACGAAGAAGACAATGGGTTCCTCATGTACACAGAGAACAACAGTGTATCCATTATCAAAAGAGAAGGATGCTTCTCCTATCTGGCAAATGAAATAAAACAAAAACAACAACAAAAAGCATTAAATCAATAATGTCACATACAACAATAATAATAACAATAAAATTCAAGTTATTCATGTCGGTCTCCCGACCGGCCAATTTATTCCGGTCTCACAACATTGACTCAACACTTGAAGCTTAAGTAATAGGTTTGGTTTACACTGAGTCACGGTGATGATCTGATAGAGGAAGACACTTCAGTCAGTGTTCCCGTGCAGCACTGAGTGGTCAGCGGACAGATAAGGCAAACAGACAGCTCAATGAGCGAAACGACGAGAGCACAAAAAGGAGAAGCCTTTAGGAGGACGAGCAGGAAGAGGCTGAGCGGCACAGAGAGGAAGAGAGGAAGAGAAATGAGTCTTTTTATCAGGACAGAGGAGAAATGGCTTCTAATCTCAATCTTGTGAGGCTCTGTGAGCGTTTGTGTTTGTGTGACAACAACAACGGCCAAGTGTGCACAGACACTTTGCCCTGCTCTGCACCTTCAATCCCAGGGGTCTCTCCTTCGACACTAATTTGTTCCCACTTTCTTCGCCCTCTTGACATTTTTTCCTCTAATGCAGTTTTTTATTTATTATCTTTATTTTTTGCAGAGCATGTGGAAATATTTCAAAGTCACTGGTGACAAGGTCAAAAGTTTCTTCACGTTACATCACAGCCCCCGAGAACACTGAACACACTTGAAGACGAAGGAGACTCGAACTTTGCAAAATACCACAATAAACACAGTCAAAACAATGTGATCAAAAATGTTCTGCAAAGGTATACAGCCCAACATCTTCCAGGCACTTTTTTACCACAAGCCACATTTCCCTGTTTTGTCAACACTGCGAGCACAGTCACCTTGTCTGAGTGAACTTTATTGGAATTGTGCCTGCACTGATGAACTGACCTGTAATGAAGTAGGAAAACTAACTGGACAAGCTTAACAAAGTCCTACAGTTAGTCCTCAGTTTTAGGTTTGACCTTGATCCTCCATACATGACTTCAATCCTTAGACTAAGCTGCTAAGAAAGCCTTTGGTACAGGTTTTGACTTCTGTGTCTTTTGTTTTTCAATCAATAACCCTGCACTGTGTAGATAATTAGCTTTGTACTGCCGCTGGCTTCAGTTATACTAGTATTAATCTAGTTTACCAGACGTGCTAATGTCTGCAGATTAGTGTACACCCCAGGTTACATAACGCACATTGAACATCAGAGTCTAGTCATCTTAGTGCTAGTGACAAGGGTTTCCTTTGTTCCACTGACTGACAATCGTGCAGTCTGTGCCCAGAAACTAATGTGGCACCAAAAGCAAATCAATTTATATCAGCTTTTCTTTTCTCTGTCTCTAATGATTTCACCGGCACACACCAGACCTCATAAATGAGGTCCTGGAAAGATCTGAAACGCTGGAGTGTCTAAAAGGTACACACAGATGGCCCTCTGCGTGTTGATAAATGTTTCGGCACATTTAATCTGGTCATTTGCTCTAATGACTCAACTTCTTGTTCCTCCGCATTCCCCCTTTGACGTTTTGATGTAGCCCTGGATTCCTCTGTGCACTTGCAGATCCTTTTGTTTGCTATTCATCAGTGTCCAAGATTCATGAAACTTTTTCTGTAAGGCCGCCAAACCGCGCCATCTGTTTCCACCTGCCCAACGCCGGAGGTGCTGCCTCAGAAATTGATATGAGGTGCGCCAGCTTCTCCTGCAAAAAAAAAAAAATAATTAAAAAAAAGCAGAGCAGTACAAAAGCTGCAGACTAATAACTGCAAATTAGAATTGGGCAGTGGTACAAACATGAATTAGGCAGCATCCACTTGACTAATCAGTCACAAATATGTCAGCTTCGTCTATGTGTCATCGCTATTTCTTTGGTGACACTTCACTTTGACTAATCTAATCACCTGCACCTGAGTGATGCCTGACATTTATAATATTTAAAAAATAAATAACAAATGATGAAGAAAAAGAAAGAACAATCCTCAATGTGTATTTGAGAGCAGCTGTAAGCCACAGAAGTTTGCGTCCTGCTGAGCATCTGCCTTTGCAAATTGATTACCCAGGGGGAGGCCAGATTCTGCCCCCTGTCACAGACAGCTGCTGCTATGATTAAAAGTTGAATGCATGTCTGACTCTGAACTGGGACCAGCTTTATCTATACACGTTAGAGACACGGGGTCAGGGGTACTGGCAAAAAGGCCCGGATGACCAGAAACATTATGACTGTGGAGCACATCACTGACACTGTCTGCTTGTTGTCGAAAAGGGTACAACGTACAGCATGTTTCATATTTCATACATAAAAATCTAAAGTCTGAGCTAAAACATAGACAACAACATGAACATGTGCAGCCCAGCAGGTGTTTTAGTTTTAATTGACGCACAAATATATAGTAATTTGTAATGTTAATTAGTCTGAGTAGTAGGTCTGTCTTGCAGTTTGAATTCCTCCAAGGCTTCTGAAAACATCCTTTAATCTTATGTTTTGTTAAGTCATGTTTAATTACACATGAGAGTGTGTGAAAAAAAAGTCAATAAGCGTGACGTCTTTAGTTAGTACATATTTCAATTATTCTAATCCCGTTTTTGTACACTAATATTTGGGAGAGATATACAGTGCAGTGCACTATTAGTCCAAATCATTGCTTTGTGAAGCGAAACCTTTCTCTTTCTTTAACCACTGACCACTCGGAGAGCCGGTGTTTCCTGTGCTCAGCCAGGGAAGAAAGAAGTGAAACATCCAGGAACAGGAAATTGGTCTTTGGTTTATTACTGCTTTCACAAAATGACATCTTAATGAACCTGTGAGGGGACCCTTCTCCTTCTTCCGATAGTTAATTAACTCAGCAACTTCCAACTGGAACAAGAATTGACCTTTGAGTCTTTTCTGGCATTTGTGGAGCTAAATATCAATCTCAGTTATAACAACAGCTACGCCCTCTTCTTTGCCCTGATAAGTGTGTGATTTCTAGTCTGTCTGGTGTGTTTTAGTAGTTTAGTGACACCTTAGGTCCAAAAGGATTAAAAGTGTTTAAGTGTTTGTCCAAGCAAGTTGCCTCCACATCAACAGAATTCACAGATCACAAGACAAACGTTATCATTTGGATCAGTCTCTTTCTATCATAATGAATAACTCAATCTCAGGTTCGTGCCTGCTCAACTTTGCCTGCACACTTTCTAGACTTACTGTAAATAGGGGCCTCCCCCAGGTGTAAATCTGATCTGTCCATTTCTGCAAAAGAGTCTCTCAGTCAAACTGCCCCTGAATAATCAGGGGTTACGATGGTAAAACGAAACGAATCGACTCCAGTCTTCAGTCTCTCTCTGAGTATCTGGTTGTGTGCACATGTGTAACTCTGTGCCAGGCTGAGTGTGTGTTCAGCTGCAGCTGAGCGTTCAGAGGGCCGGGATGCCGAACGAGGGACAGACGCTGAGCGAGAGCAAAGAGAGGGCGAATGAGTAACCACAGAGGTTATTTATGCCTGTTTATCTGAGTAATAGCAAACATACCCTTCTAATTATCGAGCACAGAATGGATTTTCTTTTGCTTTCGTGTGTGTGCAAAAAAAAAAAAAAAAATGTAACCGTGCCCAGAATGTTCTGAAAGCACAAAAATAACGTTAAATACTGACTTGGTGAGTTGATCTTGAACAAATAAAAATGTTTAACATCCATCTGTAAATGTACGTTCACTGGCTGTTTATTGATTATAACTTTACTAACCACTTTTTTCTTTTTAACCAGGACCTCATTTAGTTACAATATCATATCCAGTAAAATAGGTTTAAGTTATTGGCCATTACTCAGGTACTGTATCAGGATACAAAGTGCATATTCATACCATGTGTAAATGTGGTCATGAGCCATAAAATATACCGTTTTGAGTTATGGCCACCGTTCAGACAATTTGTGCTGACAATTCAGATTTTATACGCCTTCATGTCTTCATGTTACATAAATGAAGCAGATGTAATTGGTCATTTGTGCAGCATGTAATGAATCATGTCATATGATTACATTTGTGTCAGAAAGTGCGCCTGCCTGCCTGCCTGCCCGCCCTTTGACTAAAAACGATGACAGGGTGACATGAGTTATTATGTTCATGTGACAGGAAATGAGCGGAGGGAGAAAACAGGTTGGTTTTGACCAACATGCACGAGGCTGGCTCCATTTCACTCTCGAGAAAACATGCACAGACAAATAACATAGTATCGATCCGGTGTAATTCCCAGAATAAACCCGGGGTTGAAATAATACTGAAGCGAGGGGAGTAAGACAGCAAGCATGCTCAGGTGGAGAAGAAATACGATGGTAGGATGTTTGAGAAAAAAAAAATAAACTAATGGGCAATAGAAATGTGACTCTCACCCCTCTTGCAATGCGAGCTTTTTTAAAGCTTTACAGTATGTGATGCAATAAACAGGGCAGCTCAGAGGGAAGGGAGTGGGCATTTTATCAGCTGGAAATGAGTCTGTCTCCCTCAGCCCCAAAGACTCATATTAGTTTTATTCTTGTCATGGTGTACCCACAAGCCTCTTGCCACATTCTCGTAGCAGGCTCGTTTAGACTTCCTGCTCAGATTTACACACTCAGTCTGCTTCTTCACTGCTGGAAGACTCGTTTCTTGTTTATTTCCTGACTAACCAACAGATGAAACAGTTGGAGAGGTGTTACTAGAGGCTGACAGACTCACTTTTTTCCCTTCTACAGTTTGTAAAAAGACAGGAAGACGAGCTTCGAGCCATTACCCGACCTGAAATTTGTACATAGACATCCGTAGTTATTAGTAATTACCTTTTATTTTTAGTATTAAAACACAACATTACAGGAAATGAAACTTTTGTAATCCCTTTTATAATGTCTATAGAAAATCTGATGCTAATCCATCCAGTAGTTGTCAAGACATTACAACGTGGACCAAAACATCCACAATATAGGAACTAAAATAGAATCTTGTGCTTTTCCATCTAATAGTTTTGTACCATGTACGTCTATGATAAAACTTCCCAATGATGCTAGATGAATAAGTAGGTCGCTGAAGACCTAAACTCGTGTTAGTCAGTGAAAGGGTATTGTCAAATCTCATGGAAATTGTTAGATGTCATCAGCAGACCAGTGGACTGATGAAAAACACTACTGGTCTTATGCTGCATGTTTGTTGTCCAACCTTGACAGCAACACTTCAACCGACACCTCTATCGTGGATTGACTCTTCAAGTAGGAAGAATTATTCTCAGTGTTTGCAGGACTTACATACACGGAGGAAAGATTTTGTGTCAGCTGAATCCAATCTGAGAGAAAGTGTTTGAAAAAAAAACCACTCATAAATCAGCCTGTTCACATGGATCACACAGGCAACATTTAAATGTATTCAAGGCAGTTTTCTACATAATCTAAGCCATAAAGCCTCAAATCACTCCAGCACAGTCAACTCCCAGTCTTCAGCAAGGTCACAGGGGCTATCAAACAGATTCTTCAATTCAGCCAAAACAATCTTCTTCACCCACACAATTAGCCAAAGCTCCCATCGGGGCTCCGACAGAACATAGCTGCCGTCTGTCTGCTCCCGGCTCCGTCCAGGATGAGAAGCAGCCACAGTGGGCTCTTCCCTCGGCTTTCAAAACACCAGGCAAAGTGTGTTTCCAGCGCTGGCAGTCAGCAAAGTAAGCTGCCGCTGAGGGTGTCCCGACCACAAGACGGTCCCTGAACACATCAAAAAAGCAAACAATGGGGTTTCAATTTTCAAAACTGTTTCTTTCCTTTTATTTCCTTTTCAGAATATCTTCACTGAATGGGAACTCACTTTATTTATCATTGAAAAATGTGTTGTTTCTTCCTTGATGTCAATAGTTGGAGAGCTCCATGACGACTGAAGCCCATGGAAATTTCACACTGGTGACTTTGCATCAGTCTGGACAAGTCTGATTCATGTGCAGTACAACTTTTTGTTGTTTTACTTAAAGTTCATTTGATCATTCTGCACCCACCAGTCTTCTTCTTGACCACACCCATGCTAACTGTGGAGTATGCACGGTGTATAACTGCCAGACCACTGCTTTATTGTCAGGTTCACTTAGTTTGACTGGTCTGAGTGATGCTGCTCATCTTCTGAGGCTGAGCCAAGGAAGCATGGTCAGGATATCCTCTTTGTGTGAAACGCACCAAGGCCTGAAAGAGAATGGATGGGGAACACCGGCAAGACGAGCAGTAATGTGATCATCTATAACATGCTGGGCAAATATCCCATAATTACTGTGCACATTGGGGTCCAAACATACATTACCATTCATCATTACGGCACAAACTACCTGGTTGAACCAATTGATGGCACCAATCATAACCTTAATGAATCCCACTTAGCACCAGAGTATCCCAGAGTGATTACTTTCCCAGTAAATTAGAGGCACACATCTGTCACATTGTGCTCCGAATTCAGCTTTGTGCTTCCCGTGTTCATCAGCACTACAACCGGAGGATGAACTACAGTATGGATTACCTGCTTGTCTGTAGGTCAACCTAAAGGAAATGATGGGTAGTAAAAACTTTGTCTCCACTCTGGTGGTTCTTCAGTGTGTCCCTACAAGTAAATGGAAAAATAGTTTGCATTTTTTCATATGACTTTGGTCACTTAGTGGAGCAATGAGCCGTTACACGCAGCACAAACGACTTTTCTCCTCCTCAGGCTATTAGAAGAACAAGTTGGTGGATTTGCAGCGTGTGGTGGAAGACTGTCAGAATGTGGATTATTATTCTCCCCAGAGGCAAAGAAAGAAGGTCGGGATCAGAAACAAATGGATTTTGACGCTTGTGAATATAAAGAAGAAAAAAAAAAAAAAAAACAGCAGCCTGTGATATCATATCATCCACACTGTGGTAATTATCAATATGCAACAGCATAATTATGACAGTACATTAAGTAAAATCACTTACTGGGTCGTTATCTTACTAGTTATGTGTGTATAGCTTCATGTAGCTGAAAGTTCAATGTTTTCAGAGGACAATGATACATAACACTCGATTATTGTGACACTGCACTGTGCACCCAGCACTTTATTAAGCATGTGATACATTCAAGGGTCCACATTTCACGTATACAAGATAATCTGCTGCTGCTGATTTACCACATAGGATTCAATTCCTAATCTTTGTAAACTCTTTCAGGATCCTGCTTGTTGTTCAAAATGAAACTGACACTACTGGGGGAAACGTTCCCACGCTATTCTGCCCACCTTTCTGTGTCACCCTCTCCCCTTTCTAACGCAAAGGTTTGCATCAGACGCCAATTAGGAATCAACGTGAACCGGTAGAGTTAATAAAGCTCATGTTCAACTCAGAGCACGTCCAAGCTGCAGCCACGTCTCAGTGAGCAGTGTGTCACACGTGTGAAGCCAGATTTAACCACAGAGGATGATGGTGGCTGGCAACGACAGGAACGAAGCAGGCAGCTAGAGCCAGAGGAGAAGGACAAGTGTAAATCTCAGGACAGGAGCAACATTTCAGATGGACAAACATTGTGTCATGTCCCTGTGAATACAGGCGATAAAAACAGACATATCTTTTGGTCCTTGGAGAGCTTCAGACAAACTGTTTCAGATTACTAAGACAGCAAGGGCAGTGCTGCTTATCAAATGGACAAACTTGTGGATTATGGTGGTGTAGCGAGCTGTTTAGATGGGATATTTCACTCTCCTCTATCAGTTTTCCTTTAAAAGCACACTACCCTTTAGCATAGTCCTCTAGCTGTAAGACAGGACCAAGAGATTTATTGTTGGGGGTTTTTTCACTTAAGGCTTAAAGTCAAATGTAAAAAAAATTCAAATAAAACATGGAGTCCACTCCATCCGAAGCAATAGTTTGTTCAGTTTCCAAGGCCACAGTTCCATTCTCATTTTTAGAGCTGCAGCTTTATGTTATGCAGTAATAAAAAGCCGAGAATCAGCTCGCAAATGTGATTTATGGTCGGGCGCAGTCTTTCATCTGGATCTGTAAAGTGGCTGAAGGTGGAGAAGGAAAGACGGTGAGAAACAGCAGTGGAGAGGGAGACAGTGCATTGTGCGACTACTCGAACAGACACAAGTAGAACACTGCTGCCTTTGGGTACAATCAACGACTGTCCAACCATAGATGACGAAGACACAGACAACGAACTTCACTTTAACAATTTGAAGAACAGGACATGGAGTCAGTGCACAGGGAGCAGCAGGAGCAGATACAGTCCTGTCGGATTTTGGTCACTCAAAATTTGGGTTATCTGATAGAATATGCTATCATCTGTTGTGTTTTCAACTGTTTCATGGTGTACATAAACTCACATATGAACCTTCATCAAGTGTCTATTTGATCTTTTCTTTTGTACAGTACATGTGGAGCACGTCAATGTGTGACTGGAGGATTTCTGACATGTCTGTTTTGTGCTGAACTTTACTTGATGTTTGTACCTCGACCGGCTTAAAGAGGACATACGAGCCTACGATTGCTTAAAGGACTTATTTTAAGAGGCCCAGGTAGGGAGGGGTGAGTCTGGAGTTGGAGAGCAGGGGATTCTGGGAGTTGTAGTCCAGCATTAATATGACGAGTAACTAATACAACGCTATTGCTTAAACAAACTAACAGTCTAACGGCGTTGCAGCTGTCAGTGCAGTGGGTAGTCAACCAAAATACTTCAAAACACCATGAGCTGAGCTCACGTGACTGCGTGAACATCTGAGGAGTGACTGCCAGGTGAATTCATGGCACCTGTCAGGACACGTGGGGAATGATTAAGCAGCCTTATTGACAAGTCATTTGGGTGAGAACAAATTGGAGGCTCAGGCTGGCATTAATGGACCAAAGTCATGGAGAGACGATGGTGGGATGGCGCAAGGCACCTGGAGACTAATTAGATATGACATCTAAAGCCTGCTATCAATTTGTACCCTGCACACATGAGCTTTGGCAGCGCTGACCTAGAGCAAGGGCAAGACAGTCAGTTACTGAGATATAAAAGAGAAGCTAATTGAAGTGTAGAAGAGGGGGAAGTGATAGATAGATGAGGACTTCTGAAGATAGAATGATTTAACACTCACTGCTGGATGTTGCTTGATCAATCTACAGGAACGTAAAATGAAAAACATTATTTATGATTTGAAGAAGGAGGTCAGCTTATTGATGTTTATGAGATAACGTAACTTAACCCTAACACACTAATCGCACAAACACATTGTTTGACAGAGACCAAATCCACGGCAGCAACTTTGAGCCTGAGTCATGTTGCAGATGTGCAAAACTAGAACAAGCGCACCAGCACTTATGCACTATAAGTTCATTAAAAGCAGCATGCAGCGCATTTCCAACATGAGATGTGTCACATTAAATATCACCTCTAATCTGTGGATGCCAGCAGCCATGTTAATAGGACACTGGGGTGGCAAGTCTTAAAAAAGTCTTAAAAAACAAGGGTTAAGTTATTGGCATTATGCCATCTCTATTTAAATAGAGCATAGAGCATTTTATCATTAGTTTATCATTGTAAGATCAGGTGTGTTGGTTAATGTATCGCTGCTCAAGCTAACCTAATCAATTTCATCTAGTTCTTTATCTTATTAATCTAAACTAATTTTCCCTCGAGAAACGCTACAGTAAATACCAGGAAACATGCACACGGGAATATGCTAGACATCAGATCCTGAGATGGTGAATGTTAAAGACTTTACGACTTGCATGTGCATTGAATGATAGCTTATTGATACCATTCGGCATCAGAAGCAGCAGAGGTGTTGTGAGTGATGTTGCAGGTAACTGCTGTTACCATCCTCAGCGGTAATGACAACGGGGGAAATGACCTTGAGCTACAGAGTAGAAATCCTCTTGTGGCTGAAGCTCTAGCTCGCACAGAAACGTTATTTACAACAGCAAATAACAGTGTGGCTGCACAAGCAATGGAGGGCAGTGACAGGAGGGACAGATGGCTTCAGATGAAGCAGGAGGGGAGGTGTACAGTATGTCATTAATTCATTTGAACTGCAGCCTGAATCCCAAATGAAGCGCGTGTAAAGTTTCAAAGACGCAGCAACAGATTGAACATCGAGCCCGAGAAAACCCAGGCAACAAGAGTGTAATTGGGATCGCAGACATGGAAAATTTATGGCGGCATCAAAGGCCACTTCACTGACTTACAAACCAGTCTGTTCTGAAAGGGTGCTGTGTTGTGAATCACTGCAAGAGTGGATCTACACTATGTGGAAAAAGCTCAGTCTGACTGTGACCAAGCAGCTACAGCACAACACCAGGTGGAGAGAATGAAATTCTTGTACATTATTTAGCTTCACTGATCGTTGTGAGGACTAAAGGTGACTGACAGACATCCACAATGAGTCCCAGCTGTGGATCAATAGATGCTCCGTCAGCAGAGGCCGACAGGACCCCGAGGCCACAGATTTGCAGAGAGGAGGCGCTGGGTCGCCCAGGGAGAGGCTGGAAAGTCAAAACGTGTATTACTGAGACAGTGCAGAACATCTTAATCTGCTTTGTGGAAAGCAAGACACTGGGATAAGCCGCATGATCTCAGGAATCTTCTGAGCTCAGTCGAGCACGCTGCCTCGCTCACGCATAAATCCGAGCCTTAAAAAACACAGATACAAACACCCAGTACGTGCAAACAAAACATCTGAGGAGAGCCGGGGAGACTTGTGAATGAGGCCGGGGGGTGGACTGTGAAAGTAAACATCCATCCGCCATCATCAGTGTATTCAGTGGTGGTCAGAACATCACTACACTCAGCAAATACACTGGAAGATGGTGTGTGAAGTATCAGCTGTGCTCTGTTTTATGCCCGTTCCCTTTGTCATGTATCCAGGTGTTAGGTACTGTAATGTTGACCGATGCAGACAGTGTAAATGACGCTGCAGTCAGAGTCAGGATGGGGCGCTGAGGTTCGGATGTGACCCGCTCCGGCTGCTTTCAGCATCATCACTCTGCAGGATTCGGGCTTTTGTCAGTTTCACCGTTTTGTATTCTAAAGTCAGCTCCTAATGAAGAGCACGGAGGTGACTCTGCGACCCCCACACCCCCGCTGTCCGACCACATCAATCCAAACTTTGTCACTTAATCCTCAGCGGATGCGTCCGTGCTTGGCTCACATCCTGACGCTGGCTCCAAAAAGAGGCACGGGCGAAGCAGCAGTCCCTGTGACACTAAAGGGGTCATATTAAGCTGTGCTTTAACGCATGTGATGTCACATATGTACTTTAGTTAAAGTTAGGAGGTGAACTTGTGTTTGCATGCAGGGTTCACATACTTTTTCCACTAGCACTATGAGGTTTTTATGGGTGTTCTCAATAAAAACATGAAAGATCAGAATAGTTTGTGTTATTATTTTAGGCACATCATATTTGGTTGACTTAGATGAAGATCAGATCATATTTTATGACAAATTATTGCAGAAAAACACCAAATTCCAAAAGGTTCATAAGGTACTTTTTCTTCCCACTGTATGCACTAAAGCTAATCATTTCTAAGTGCCAAGAATAAACCAATCTAATATTCTCTCAACATTTACTCACTTTATTGTTGAAATTACAAATTAAAAAACATAAATCTTCCTCTCATTTCTTTCTTTGGTGTGACCCCATCACAGTCGTCTCCACAGCTGGATTTGTGGGATTTCATGCTGTCAACAGTGTGAGAGGGTCCTCTGCTCTGCCATCCTGCACAACACGTGACTCCAGGCTCATACATAATGAGTGAAGAAGAAGTTGTGAATGGTGATTAGTGGTTGCCTCCGTTGCCCTCAGGAGGGCAGTTAAATATTAAATGATTAAGTTTGTTAACCTTTCCACAGGTGTGGTGTCGATTTCACCCCAGTGAACAGAGCGAGAGGTGGACGAGAATTTTAACCAGACGGTTCACAGTGCTCCTGATGACAGAGACAGACTTTGATTCACAGATATGCAGCACGTCAGGCGCATGCAGATATATAGCGAAGTGTGATGGTGCGGTTCTAATGGTGATTAACACAAAAAATGACTTTCCCCTGGTTAAGAATCTTTAATTAAGAACACTCCAGTATTAACTGCCTCACTGGGATTTATTCAGGATTTATGGGAAAACAGGAACAACTGAATTTGTGTCCACTATTAAATGTCACTAAATTATCGATCCATGAAGGGTAATGCATGCACACTGTCTTTCTCCTGAAAACATTATGTTCTCTGCACAGTGAGTTCATCTCCAGCAGGAAAATGCCCAAATCTTTCACATACAATAACAAGTTTTGAAAGTGGCTCAGATATTTGGCCTGAAGCTGCCCGATACACCTGATACAGCGTGTGCCTTTTAATCTGACCTTTTTCATGCCAGAGAATTCCACAGTAAATTCCATTTCCTGTTGCCCCTTCAAGATGTTTTTATTTTAACATGTTTTGTCAGTAGAAAAAGACTGAAAATGGATTTATTGGTGCATTCAAAGTCTACAGTGAAACCTAGAACACATGTGACTGAATCAGAAACAGCAGGTGCTCATCTCTGTCACAAAGCTGGGCGTGCAGCTGACGCAAACTGCAAACTTCAGTGTTCATGAAGAATTAACAATAAATGATGACGTGAACAAAGTGCAAATGAACATGGAGTAATAACCGTTGCAATCAAACGGCAGCTCGTGATGATGAGAACGGTTTCCTGTGCTGAGGAAGTAGATTGATTTAGCTGTTTTCCATTCAGTAACAGTGTGAATCTGAACGCTCATTTAAAATGGATCGACTTTCTTTAAATGTACCTCATCCCTCTTTCTTCTTAATTGTTTTGGAGGTGTTGTGACCTGTTATTGATTATTTATTGGCAGAGCCCCTCACCAAAGTTCATTAGGAGAGTTACATCAGTTTTCTCCTTAATGATTCTTCATCTTGATCTTACTTAACACAACTTCAGTTCATTAAGCCACAGGTTTAAGCAAAGTGCAGTAAATCATCCTGTGGGAAGTAAGAAGAACAGTGAACATTAAAGGTTTAGTCATTTGGTAAAATGTACTTTTATTTTTTCTACTAAACATTTTCATGCATTTGTGAACTGAACCAGATTCGCCAATACACTGTTTAGACTTTTTCCAGTGCAGACAAAAATCAGCATTCAGCACGCTGCTGTCTGGGAACGCGACAAATCTGTATGTAGGAGCTCGCTCGCTGAACTGGAGCTCCACGCTAAGGTTCAGCAGCCCACTCCGCAGGATGAATTCACACGTGAGCAGCCAGCGGTTAGGAATGACAGAGAGCTGTGAGGCGTTGCTCTACGTTGTGCGTCATGGACCGAGACTGTTAACCAGACAGGTGTCAGAAAAAAAAAAAAAAAAGCAGACAGCAGCATCTTCCAACAGCTGTAATAGAGAGCTGAGCTGCACAGCAGGCAATCCAGCATCCTGTCTGTGCAGCTGAGATCCACAATAGACAGAATTTGTTTTCCTTTGATTTCTGCTGTTCAATCTATCAGATCACACGTGAGGAAAAGAAACAGGAGGTACAGCAGGGAAGTCTAGTGCTGTTGACAGGCTGGATGTTGTTGTGGTCATTTAGCGTTAGTTCGAATGACTCTTGAAGGTACAGACACATTATATCAAAAGGATTCAACAGGTGTTTTAGCGAATCCACATGAAATCCAGCTGGTTGTTTTAATGTGGACATGCTGAGGATGACCAGTGCCCATAAATAACAGAAGGTACAGAAAAGTAAGGACGTCTTAAAAAGCCAGTATCTGCAAACTGATGAAGGTGCTGAGTGATGAGCAACGGCCGAGTTAATCAGGTCAAAGCCGGACGTGGACGTCTCCTGAATGTGAACAACGCGTTACGTTCATCGGCACGTTAAGAGTAACGGTTATAAATCATGAGCTGACACTGTTCTCCGACACAACGCTGGCAGAATATTCAACTACAGCTTCTGTCAATTCATCTGAGGGGAAGAGAAGGGGATAACAGGACAGAATACATAAAGAGAATTTGGGATGTGGTGTAAGGAGATAAAAACACACACACACACACACACACACACACACACACACACACACACACACACACACACACACACACACACACACACACACACACACACACAATGGCCAAGGTCAAAACTTTAAAACTTGAGTCCCTGTTGAGCAAAACTCAAATATGAGCCACAACCAACATCCGTTTTTTACTCACAGCGAAAAGTAAAGCGAGGAAACACAGTGAAAGGTCCCGGACTGTCCAACTCCAGCTCCAGCTGTGGAAATGTCCTCGGAGTTAAGTGCTTGTCCCCTGTCAACAGGGACAGACAGCTGGCTGCGTGATGACAAGGCTGTCGGAGCAGCTCAGCGAGGCCCTGGCTACTATCTGTAAAACACTGTGACCCTAATCTGTCCCCAAGACTTCCACTTAGCCCTCTTTGTGCTAATGAACTTCACAGTGGTGAGGCATGAGGGAGTAAAAAAAAAAAAAAAGAAGAGAGAGAGAGAGAGAGAGAGGTCGTAAAATAGGAAAAAAAAAGGGGGTGAAGCATCTGTCCGGAATTAAAAGAAAAGCCATCTGTCATCACGAGATGAGACTACACCTGGCTGGTAATGACTTCCAAATGTGCTAAAAACCTCAGGCTGGGAAATATTAAATGTGAATGATGTTGCGAGCGAACAAAGGGAGTTGGCAGATGAGGAAGATTGCTACTTTTAATGCCTCTTTTTGATCCCACTCTTTCTTTTGGGTGCTTAGTAATTTTGCCAACATTCACTAAACAAGCCCCTGGCATTGCTTTAATCCATTCATTTTGCCGCCGTGTTTACTGCCACCACCTGAAGTGACTCCCACTGAGGGAGGCAGAGCCAAAGCGAGCACAGCCTTTAAGCCTTGATGGTTTCCCTACGTCACGACAGCAGACAGAGGAAGGCCTGCAGCCTGCTAATGACCAGCCCGAGGAGGGGATGCCGCGTTCTGCTCCGTCCTCTGTGACTCACGCCTGCAGCGGTCAAAGTGTCCCGTCCACTTTCTGCTGACATTTAATAAGGCCAGCTGATAGAGTCATAAACGTCTCCACCACTGGAAGTCACCTGTGGGGGCGAGCAGGGCTCAGAGTAGCACCAGAACCAGCCAGAGCAGATAAATCCAGCAACAAAGTGGTGCGTCTGAAAGGACTGCAGCTGGAACGGTGTGTCTCTGTGTTACCGTCTCATCTCAAGGACAGACTTTCTTACCATCCAGCTAGAACTAAACTTTCCGTCTTTCCAGTGGGAAAATAAGATTCTTATACATTTCATCAAGCATCATATGAGAACTGGATACTGTAAGTTAGGACAGTCAGCTAGTTACCAGTAAGATGTAACCGTCAGCTGTGGGAATGGGCAGATCATCAGATCCTGTTTGAGTGAAGAAGAGAGCAGCTGCCTAATTTCCGGTGTTGATAAGTTTTAATAGATGGTGATGAAACCAGTACCTGCTCTCTCTTCCAGTCCGTGTCTCAGCAGCACTACATGAACCACGCAGCAAATAAACGCACCGTGAATTAATTAAGCTGCGCCAAGTTTGCATTTCCAATTAAAGCTCTGCTCCCCCCCCCTCACTAACCCCCAAACACACAGGCACACCCCACATACGGAAAAGGGCCGAGGGTAAATTAAATTACATCAGCTAGGATTGAAATTCGGGCGGAGGTTTGGTTTGGTAATAAAAACTGGGATATGTTATGTCAATAAAAGACTACTGAGGTGCTTCAGGGAAGATTGAGGTGAAAGAAGGTGTAACCAAGAAAAACCCAATGCCAATTACCTGGAGGGCAGGGAAATCGTGGACAACTATGAATACAAGAATATGTTATGACTAAATGAACTGCAAATGTGCACTGATCTATGAGCTGAATTCCCAGAAGTGACTTTTACATTTTGACTGAGTCCAAAGAAGAAATGGATTTGGATTATTAGGATGACTGAGAACCCCAGAATATGCATATTGAATATCTTCTTCTAAAACTGTTGCCATTAATATAATTAATTAATAAAATGAGTGGACAAGTGTTCTAACACTGGCTGCACAGATTTGCTCACATTCAGCAATGAGAGCATTAGTGAGGTCAAACACTGACGCTGGGTGTCACAGATCACCCCTAAGGGGCGTTCACACATAGAGATTAAGGAGCTGGATGGAGATGCAGTGAGGTCTATGTGCAGTCCAAACTGTTTCTCTGTTGCACCGAGGCACAAAAATAACTTCTTCTTGGTTGAGTTTGGTCAAAAAGGAAAATCTTATTTGTATTAATAATTAAAGGCCAGGGGGAGTTCAGATGAACATAAAGTTTTTATTTCCTTTGTGAATCATAAAAATCAAACAGAACATCCTTTAAAGCAGTAAATGTCCATATAAACCGGTGAATCACAGGCTGGTTAAATTATTGTAAACAAATACAGAAACGTGGATGAAAATAAAACGAGACAATGAAGAATATCTCAGAACTACTGTGAACGTAAAGAAAACCCATGTAACAAAATCCAAAAAGATCCTAAAGAGAAGACAAGAAAGGACTAGAGTGGATTTGTGGAAGGCTGATTGTCACTTGAATGAGATGGCTTACATGCAGTCTGACAAGCTGCTTTTCAAAAGATAAAAGATGAGAAAAAAACAGGAGTCGATAAGATAAAAAAAACAAGAAAGGCACATTTCACTCTCCAAACAAGAGTCATCAGAACCACACGTCACTTATTCAAAATCTAATCATTCACTCACACACACACACACACACACACAAGTCATGTGTTTGTCTCCAGATGAAATTATAAATATTAATCCAAGGTTAAAGTGTTTGTGCTTTTGATTCAAATGTTTCACTTCAGGTGAAGAGTACAAAAAAAAAATATCATCAGAAAATCAGAGAATGAAAATCAAACTAACTGGGGGTTAATTTAGTTTTCCTGTAAGCATGAGAAAATGGTGACATAGCAAAAAGCAGAAAAGTGTGGTTGTTTTCTAACAAGTACTGAATAGCAATAGGGGAGGGCTTCAGACATTAGTCAACTGAACTATCAATGAGAGAAAAACGTGTGTAGGCGTGGTAACAACCAAGTTATAGTGTTTTTGTTACCCTACCTACATAACTCAAAGACATTCGTTTGTTTTCAGCAGCTATTTTTCTCCCAAAGAAAAGACTAAACCACAGCAGAGTCACAGCTGGCTCAGCAGGACCCTTCACTTACAGCCACTGATGAGTTCTCGACAGCCAGAACTGAATCACTATTATCCTGTCAGGTGTTGGACTGTGTGATGGATACAGTATGAGGCTGACAGAGTTGTGAATGGATGCTGAGCAGTAAAAAATGAGGGACATGCCCCGCGTGTGAACTACAGGCACGGGTGTCTGGTGATAAACAGAGATGGCTCTCTTCCTGGAGGAATATCTGTCAGTAGATAGAGCTCTGCTGTTCACAAAGGGGGACAAGGAGATCGGAGGCAGCCACGACTGAGAAATGGACACCACACGTCAACCGTAAAAGAACGATCACCCCTGATGTGTTCGTTTTTCTTCTTCTGCTGGTTCCTGGTCCGAATTCATTATTAAGCTGAGTAGATGTCAAACAGTTTTACAACAGGAGACGAGTCTAGAGGTGGACTGGCCCTTTCTCTCCTCACTACTCTGCTCCTTTAATTTTTTGTTACATTTTTATGGGACAGTTGGACCTTGAAAGTCCAGTGGATCGTTCAACACTGCAACGTCTGTTCCATAGATCGGGGTTTGAATGAAAAGCATTTCCTTCAATTCTTTCTGGTGCGACTGGGAATCAGAAAAAGACATCTGTCAAGCATCCCAACATCATGTAATTTAAACGCTGCAACACTTCACATGTTTAAAGTTAGATTAAAGCGTACTGAAACATTTGGATATTTTTTAGAAAGTGGTGTGAGTGCAAAATCTCATGAAGACTTCAGACTATCAGCTTCTGTTGACAAAAAAGATTCCTTTTAATAAATTCCCTTTTGTTATTGTCATGCACTGTTCCAGCTTTCTTGGAACATAAACACCTGACATTTGGTCCCTTTTAAATGGATAATTTACTCTGAATTACTTTTCATTTATACAACTAAAGTCCCATACAAAGGCACACTGTCCAACCAGCAGCAAGTAAGGCCTCGTGTACAAAAGAAACTGGCCAAACAAATAGATTATTTTCTAGAAAGTTCATTGAACGGTGAATTCTCATTTCTTGGTGTCAGTCAGGATGATGTTGGCTGTCACAAACATGAGGCAGAAAGTGGCCCACAACAAAACAAACCACACCCAGAAGGCGTGGCGGAAAGGAGACTGGTGCTTGTTGATGGCGTCTCTGCCCATCACAGGCTCCAGGTGGCGTCTAGCGTAAAAAACGAGGAAGGCTGGCACAACATACTGGATCCCTGTGCCGGCATAGGCCCCTGTAATGCCAACCAGTGACTCCAGGTTGTGAGTGCAGAAGGCCACCACGATCGGGGGCACTAGAGTAATGAGGGGAAACACAACGCGGTCCACCACCCACGGATAGGTGCCTCCGTCCCGGTGGAACAGGGTCTTCCAGTTGTTGCGAAGTGTGACAGCAATGATTGGGAAGTTGGTGCTGATGGTGAAAACGGGGAACAGGCCCAAGAAGTAGCGAAGGACGGGAATATCTAAAACATTGCAGTTGTCTGTGAAGTTCAGGGTGTACATGTCGTGGAGCAGTGAGCTGTTGAAGCAGAAGATGGCGGTGAATGAGAGGAGCACGTAGAAGCCCAGGATCAGGACGTAGTCCGCGAACACCAGGGTGCCGACGCGTTTCTTGTTAGAGATGGGCGTCACCAGAGAGGGCAGGGAGTGTTGGCACATGAAGGAGTAGACACACACCCCAAACAGATTGGGGACCCCCTTCAAGGATGCGATAGGTGGATGGCCCTCACCGGCGCCTTTGCCAATGCGGATCAGAGACAGAATGATCATCATGATGAAAGCTGTAAAAACACAACAGAGTTTTATTAGTTTTAGTTTTTTTTAACACACAATAACAATATAATTTAGAAAACTGTACCCAAGACTTTGCATGTGCCAGTTGCCCTGCTGCTGGACCGAGGATGATGTAGTGATATGTTATAGTATAGTAGTGTTATCTACCCACTGGTCAATGAGGAGTGTGACCAGAGGAGCATAATGCAATCTGCATGCACATTTATACTATCTCCTCATCATGTTCCGTTGCTTTCCCTAAGGCTCTACTATTCATGGATACCAACAAGGCAAAGCTGCACTGTAACCATGAGCCAAATTAGAAATGAAAATGTTCTATTTCTTTCTTTATTTTTCAACGTAAAATAAATAAATGCATTTTTAAAAGAGTAATTTATGCATTGCTTATCAGAAGAAAATAAATGTGCTATGTATACCTCTGTAGAAGTGCAATAAAAATACTACTGCTGATCAAATAATAATTCTTTCTCACATGATTTGTGTTGCCAGGGCTGGACTGGGCAATTAATGAACCTGGGCATTTTCCTGTGTTCATTAATAACCCATACGGAAAACGTTTAATGTCCCAGTGTGGAACTGTCTCTCAGGAAGATCAGCTTTAAAAACTAACAAGTGAATGTTTTATGGCTCGATAAATCATTGAAGCCAGGTGAAGCTAGAGAAGGCACCTGCTCTTCACATTGCAGCTGATTTTTAGAGGAGCCTCTCTGGCAACTGGTATGAACATGACTGAAAGAGACAAGTGAGCCAACCCCCAATAACAATGAACCAGTGGCACCAGTAAGGTGTCATAACCATGCAATCCCAGAAGCCAGCACCTCAACGTTTATCATGAAGCTGTCCTTTAAACGCAGGGTGACATTTATGAAGTGCCACTCAGACGATAACCCGCCACGCATACACGTAGAAAATGATTCTGTTTTACACTTTCACACGCTGGGTGTAATACAGTAATGAAAGTGAGTCCCCTGCTGCCTTTGGTGGGAATACACAGAAAGGCAAATACTACAGATCCTAGAAGAGTGTTCCCAGGGTGAAGGGGAAGTGTACAAGGTGGGAACTTAATTAATCAGCTACTGTGTGCTCTTGCGGTGGCACTTTAATGCATGTCAGGAGGATAAAATTAATTCCAATTATCAGAGACAGACCACGAAAGGTACAAAGGGAAGGAGAAGTCATGATCAGCTACAAAGGCTTTCAGGACAGAGGTGAAAGGTTAATTACGAATGCAAGTTTATGTGGAGGATCAGGAAAAACAGTCGTAACAGTTATTATACAGTTACTACTTTTTGTAGTAGGAAAGTGTCAACTGATTAATGTGTTAGTGTCTATTGGAAGCAGGATGCGTGGAGATTTGACCAGTTGAGTCTGCAGTATCACTCACCATACTATGCTATGACGTACAGATTTGCTGTACGAACATTTAGCAGGTGTCACATTGTTTTATTTTTTAGTGTAAATGTGGATGTCTAAAAAAACATACTGTGCTTGCTAGAATAATTTTCACACACGTAATAAAAAGACCCTATAAGGAGAAAAAGATATTAATGTCTCTATGAGGCGGAAAGCGACCAGTCTGCTGTCAGTGAGTGTCTGTCGTGTTGGTTTTTATGGTGTGTCGGCACAGTTGGCACTAGCTAGATTGCCCATCAGCGGTTTTTCTAGCTGATTCAGCATGTTGAAAGACCACTGACTGATTGGTCGGTCATTCATTAGAAAATCACTGAATGAGAAGAGAACTGGACCCCAGTGCCATTTATAACTTCTTATCAAACATCTCGATTATAAGCAACTGTAAACCATCTGTAATGAGTACTACAGTGTGAAAATAGTGAGAAAAAGGTGTCAAGTGCTGTTTTGTTTAGTTTTGTGTATCTGCAGTCCTAGATCAAATACAGACTAACACCACCTGCTGGTATATGAAGTTTTTTTTATAGCCGCACAGTTTGGCTCAGATGAAGACAACATGAGGCGATGCTGCTGAACAGAGGATACAGCTATATCCTAACCTTCATTTCACACTTTCCACACACCTACTGAGTGTAGACACTAACACACATCAGTGGCCAAGGTCTGTAAACCTGCACAAGTGTTTAATGTTTAATGCTTTGGCCTCCGTCCAATGTAATCTCTGACTCTGGGAAGGGTTGCAATCCTCCCTACACAGACCTCAACCTTCCCTATACTGTAGGGTCAAAAGGTTGGCAACACAGCAGCGGAAAATGGATGAGCACACAGACTATTTGACTGTGTTGGTCTTGATTAACCAATTAATGTTCTAGTCTGTAAAATGTTAAAAATAGTAAAAAGTCTCGGCTCTCGAAACCTTGATAATGTTTTTTTATTTGCTTTTCCCAGATCAACAGTCCAAAGCATAAAGCACTTCAATTTAATTTTACACATGACAAAGAAAAGTGGCAAATCTTTGCATTCGAGAGACCAGAGATTATTTGACATTATTGACAAACTGATTATCAATAGTTGTAAATTATCTGTCAATCCATTACTAATCAGTATGTCAGGACGAGAAAGGACCCCCCCCAAAAAAAAATATTAATAAACTTTACAGAGGTCTTCACGGGTCCACTTGGTTCTGAAGACCCAAAACCTCACATGGGGTTCAGGGTTATGGACCCATTAAGACCTCTCATACTGTATGATATCAGATATGACTTTCAAACTCATAAAGAACAAAGTCTACTGTATTCTCTTGGGTTGGATGCACTTGTTCTACTATTCTCTTTCTACATTACTCTCTACTTCCAAAAAAACATCTTTCTTGTGTGTAAGAGCCACCACTACAAACCATCTGCCCTATTTGCTCTTTTTTCCTTTCTCCTTCAAACCCTCATCTACCCCCTACCCTTCTGTCTATAAGAGGTTGTGAAAACAGTGAGCACAGACACCTGTCTAACTGTACACAGGGGAGGAAAAGGTGCAGGACAAGAGGAAAGTAACTTCTTTCCTCCTTGACACCAGCCTTCACAGACTGCACAGGAAGGAAAGGAGCACGGGGTTTTTAATTAAAAGTGCCTCAGGGTGGCTGGGAAATACTCTATTACTTAAAGCACCTTTTTGCAAGCTCAGCCAAGATTAAGATGCTGCAAAAGACAGCATGGCCGGTTGTACTGGTAAGCTCCCAGTTAAATGTAAATTAAGGTTAATAACTAAATAATATTCCAAATCCCTATAAATCGCAAAATCTGAAGCATAAAATCTTATTATTCAGTCCACAATTCACAAGGTTTTATGGTAATTTGATGCAGGACTCATTTGTCTTACTTAAGTCTCAGGAACTAACCAGTTATTTTTCAAAGAAATTGAAAGCCAATCAAATGGTAGGAAGGAGCGAGAACAAAGCCCCTAAAACGAAGCTTTTTATAATGTGCTCATTTGTCACCGACTCTCAGCTGCATCATGCTACATGAGGTGGGCAAATCACATATGCCTGTGACAATTTTATTGCACTCCTTGCACCTAGAATCTTAAGAGTTGAAGCAGTATGCAGCCATAAAATAAGAACACGATAGTTTTGATTGCGCTGACTGCTTTGAAGGACCAATAAAATCTACTGTAGTCCACTTCTTTATCTGCACAGATAAAGAATGTGGTTAGTCACATATGTATGCATTATTCACTGACCAATAGAAACCATATAAAAATCAGGAACCAATGTAAGGTGGTTACTCTTTGAGCTGTTACTTTCTCTGACTTGTTCTGATTTATGGACCTCCTCAGAAAAAAAAAAAAAACCCATTCAAGAGAAGCTGTTGACTTCCTGATCAAGTCTCATCTCCAGCATGTCTATGTCACCTAAACTACTAGAATCCAGTCACAACCCTCCTACAATATCTGTCCAAAGATTCTCCACAGAACTCATTCAGTCACATGGGATGAGCTGTTTACCTCTGCAAATATCTGTCAGAATATGGTGATTACATACACTTTTAAATTGATATGCCAGCACTGCCAATACTCTCTACAACATTTGACACTCACCAACAGGGGCTGAGTAAATTGAGGAGGTGTCAAACAGCCACATATCACACCCACATAACTAGCGCCTGTCCATCTTGCGGCCTGTGATTTATACACATGGATGGGGTTCGCAATGACCTTGTGAGGGATGCCTCAACTTAACAACCCTCGAGAGGAGGCTCTTACAGCTGTATTCTCTCCGGTAGCAAACAAGACTGTTGCTGTTAAGCCCAGGCTGGCTGACACTCTCAATGCTCCAAGGAGTCATCAACTGCGTATGGGGAAGGATATAGTAGAGAAGATATCCCAGGGCTCAATTAATGAGCAGAAAATTGTAGAAGGTGAGAGGTGATCAATCTCATGCGACAGAGCCAGAGAAACCTGCAAAGTGGGAGCTCTCACTTCTGGGAGGGAGAAAAAAAAAAAAGAGTCGGACTTTTAAACATGAGCAACTCCTTGATGAAAGTGTGAAGGTCGAGGACATCTCTGTTGTGTTTTAATATTTCAAATATAGGAGCATTTTAAACAATAAGAACACTGTATTTTAATGTATTTGAAGTTTCTAAAGATGCTACTATTTTCTCATCATTTCATCTCAACCGCCAATTTAAAAATCATCAAATCAAATAATTAATTAAGGCAAACACTCCTTGAGAGCTTTTTGATATTCACTGCAGTAACTATTAATAATGAAGGCTTTTGCTCTAGAAGGCTGTCATTTGAAACCTATCAGGACAAGAGCAAGCGGGTTGCTGCTGCTCTGCCTGGTGAGTGTCTGGGTGATAAGTGGTTGCCTCGCCTCATAACAAATTGTGTGATCTCAGATACGGCTATCAGTAAACACAGCACAGAGCAGCACAGCAGTTGGCCTACTGTTTAGCACCTCATACTGCAGCTCAGGGTCACAGCGATGAACCAGCCAAACTCTGAACAGCCTCACAAAAACATCAATTAGTCCGCTTACTCAGCCGGAGCTCTGGAAATTTACATATTATATAAAGATAAGAAGTGGATGCAACTTGTCTGTGGAACAATCCAAAGAACTTAAATCTTAATAATAGAAAACATGAATAACTCATTATCTGCTTGTACTCTGATCTTGTGTTGTTTTGTACACTAAGCATATATGCTGATTAGGTTAATAGATCAAATCAACACATTTTGATGACCTATAGGAACCCTGTCTGGTCGAAATGTTGTCAGTCATGTGCAACCAAAAGAGTTATTATTTAAACAAGCCTCATGTCTAAATGTTTTAGTTTTGGTTAGAAGTCAAATGTAGAAAGAAACACTTAACAACAGTTTTTAAGTACACTATACTTGTTAGTGGGCATAGATCCAATTAATCATGTTCTTCGACCAAAGCAGACACCCACCAGACGTTTCCTCTAATCACCCAGGAAGTCATTTCAGTAGAAAGTCAAACGTCTCATTACGCAAACAAACATCAATACTAAGCAGGGAAGGAGGACAGGGTGAGTAAAAAACCTGGATGTCATTGCGTTGAGTTTTTTTTCACGCAGAAAAAGAAAAAAAGGAGAAAAAAAAGCCTGATGTTTTAGTCCTTGGCTGACAACAGGGGTGTCACACAGAGAGAGACAGAAAAGGAATGATGTTTTAAAGCCCGGCTTTTTCCCCCACTTAATGTAATTTTTCAGGACCTCTGAACTGTGGTTCTGTTGTACGGTTCATTAAGAGTTGCTCATATTTCACCGCCCCCCTGTGAGCCGCGTGCTCTGGACAAACTGAACTTTCCAGTCAAACAACCACCAGAGTCTCACTGACCTTCAAAAACAATGTCTCCCTCCATCACCCCTTCAAAATGGCACTGGGCAGCTGTGAGTATCCCTGTGGGCACTTTCCTAGCTCCTTAGACAATGCTGTAGTAAACTAAGAACACTAGATGGATGGTGAGAGCCATGGACCACTGAAGCTGCGTCTTTTCATTTTTTATTCTTGGTGCAGTCTACTGCATTTCACATAAATATTCAGTAAATCACACTCAAGATGCAACTCTAAAGATGCAATAAAGCTAAATTTATTTGCCTATTAAATTTTTGTTTATACTCAAATATAATCTTGAAGAGATGCAGAAAGTAAACTTTTTTTTTTACAAACTACTAAAGTACAACACATATCATAATTACGGCAAACTTTTCCGATTTAATCTGGCCGTTCTGCGTGATTCACTTTATCTGCTTATTAACATTATCAACTCACTTCAGTGTGACCAAGGTGAAAAATATGCAATTGGCTGTCTGGTAGATGCACTGACAAATTTCACACCTTCCTTTGCTTTGTGTTTAGTTTTTAAGATTTTATATATAATAAATCATATTTTACATACAAACAGAGCCCAAGCAATCCCCGTTGTGCTACTTGCTATTTTCATTTTGTACCAATTAAGTGCCATGAATGGAAAAAAAAGTAAAATGACTGCTATCAGGACTTCTGGGTTGTACACAAGGTGTCACACTGACCTAAGTTAATAGCTACACCATTGAAAATCACAGCATGTTACAGGCAGCACAGCAGCAGGTGGTTACACCATCGCTCATGTTTGGTGTAAAAAGCAGGGCTCACTAGACAAGAAGGTGACTGCAGTTGAGTAACAACAACTGTGACAAGGTCAAAGCTGAGGGCCAGAGGTGGGGCCCCAATGCTCCAGCCACCTGCTAACCCTGATATACCATGAGCACACAATGTCCCCACACAAGGTAGCACAGGTGACTGCAGGTGTATCCAGAGAGTGGTGAGTAATGGTTAGGAGGCCCATGGACACAACCTTTATTAAACTAAATGGAGTATACTACATAAAAAGCATTTGAAGTGATATTCATACAAGAGTTAGCACTCTCTCCCAGAGTGATCAGCTCAAATTTAAAAATATATCGAGGGAAATATAAGAGGATCTAACGTTAACTTTAGACTAGTTGGTTATTTCTAAACTCAATCAGATATCTGCATGTTCGAAGCTGCTCTAAAATACCTGTGTACCTGTGATTGCTTAATATTTAAATGACAAATTATTTAAATGCACAATTTGTGCTTCACATGTAAAGAGGAAAACATTGTAGGATATTCTAACCATTTCGTACAAAGTCACACTAAATACCAAACTAAACAAAGAAGTCTTAAACAATCCATGTCTTAACAGTATGATAGATTATTTTATCCTCGAGAAGCAGCTCTTCCAGAAATGCTCCAACAAACAATCCATAAATAAGGTAAAATGCACACAACAGAAAATGTACTTGGTTCTCTGCATAGCAAAGAAAAACTAAATTAAAGGATAAATGACATTGGTCAAAATAGAATATTTAGGCCATGTCTTCACTGCACTATTAGGCCGGATTGGGTGTTGTTTAATTAATTAAATTATTAGCAGGAATGAATCAATAATTAATTTTAAAAACATTCCAGAGCTGGAATTCTAATGTTTTGGTAAAGTTTTCCATTATTGGCATGAGCTACTACTGGAGCTATTTCAAATCATTAACCTGCATGCTGAGCTCTGAGCTCTGCCAATGTGGCACAACCAATCAATTACAGACAGACCAGGAGGAGTGAAAGGTGCAGCTAAAACCCCTGTGTTATTTAGCCAGCCAGACAGTGTGTGGATGTTCCCGTTTGTGTGTTGTTTATGCGAGCTAACACATGGCTGTGCGGGGGCGGTGGGAGCGCCATGACTGTGATGTTGTGATTTTAACAGCAGGCCCAGGGCCGGCGGTTTATTTTCGTCTGTCACCCTGTGAGTGACGGTCCAATCAAGCTTGGGACGGACTGTCAAGCCTGTCAGGCTGAGGAATGAGAGGAGATGGGACAGAGAGCAGGATCAAACCATGATGGACGGACCTAAGCAAAGCAGCCACACAGTCAAAACGGGGGGAGCACGATGAAATTGTGGAAGACACAGTAGAAAATGGAAATATGTATGTGTAGAGAAAAAGGAGAATGGCATTGCTGAAGGAAAAGGGAAAAGCTCACAGGACAAAAAGACGGTCAGCATAACTCATACACTGAATAATGAAGAACTATTTATGTTTATTCTTACCAATCCAACGCATTAGTGAGGTGAGAATCTGAAGATATTTTGTCTTCTGAGCATTGAAGAAGGTAAAAGGTCCCAACAGAAGAGTGAACACGCCCTGTAGAAAAGAAAAGAATTGTAAAGTAGTGAATATTTTTAATTGTTTAACTAGCTCAACAATCAACAGCTTACAAAAATCCCAACAAAAAAGCAGGCTGTGACTGAGACTTCCTTTACTATACAATAATAAAAGTAGGAGAATAGAGAGAAACCAAGGCAATAACAGAAAAATGTCAGCCACCAGCAATGATGACAAAAATGTCAGAGCTTGTAAGCAAATAGCATATGGACTACTGTTATGATACTTCTAATTTTTAAATCAACTGAGACTGTAATTTATTAAAGTTTTAGATGTTTCTTGAGGTTGCCTTTATGTATGCTGTGGCTATCATTAGTGCTGAAACAGTTTTGAAAACTGGGTTTCTCCGATTGTGATTTTGCTCTGACCTGTACTGTAACTCTGAAATGCCAGTAGAGTTGCATCATTCCCCATGCGCTCCCATGAGTCCTCTCAAAGCTACCTGAGCAGATGAACATGTGGACCAATCCACAGTCCAACAAAACTTTCAAATCCTTTCAGGCCACAGCCCTGATTGCCTATCAGATACTTTCTTTATCAAGAGCTTCAATCAGTGACAGTAGCTCAGCTACTGTAGCCTCAATTCCATCAGTTCCCCTCACTTCTCCTCCTCCACACCTGCAAATGTATTGCCCTCATCCATTTCTTCCCTCTATCTCCTTTCTCGCACATGCTCAGGTCTGACTGCACAGTTTGAGTGGCATGTGATCTGGAGGCAGCACTGTGCTTTTTCATCTGACGAGCGCCCTGCAGGGTTTCAAAGAGGGACCTTGACCTCACATCAAACGTGGATTGGAGCACCATGGTATCTTATGAATGAATATTTTTTTAGCAAAAACAACAAGAAACAGCTGACATGCAAAATCAATAACATTCCTCTTTGCACATGGAATTCCTTCTCAACGTTTCACTAGATAACAAGGGGGAAGCCAGTTGCTATGACTCAACTTCCAAATAACTTCACCTGGACGACTGAGACTCTTCACCGACTTCCCCCTTTGCACAACACCTGTTCTGTCTGTAGCAAAAAGGTGTATTAACTACACTGTTTTTTTAAGAGACTAACGGATACCAGGCGATGCTCAAAATCTTAGTCCTCCATGCTATAAAATGGCATGTTGTGATGAAAATTAAGTGATTTGTTTCCCAAAATCTGCAACAAATACACTGCGGCTTCCTACAGTATGTCTGAAGTATTGGATTAGAAAACAGAGGAAGTTCAGATGCAGGAAGAGTCGTCTATTATTTCAACCTATACACATTGACAGTTGGGTTATCTGGCAAGAAAAAAAACTTAATAATGATGATGCCTAGGTGTCTATATATTCAAGTATTACCAGCTGTCTTCTTGGCAAAGTGCAGTCTAAGCTCAAGCCAACTCAAACCATAAATCTGTAAAACCCATTGGAGGTAATGAATGAACCATTACAAAGAGAGATGTGTCTGAAAAACAAAGGGAAATTAATAGTAGCTGGCTGACATACAGCAATATTTTAGCGCTGATTGGTTCTGCGCTGTCAATTGTTTCCCAACACCTTTGCTTTCATTGTAAACTTAGTAAACTATAGTATGACATCAACCTGGGCCCAAGCTCGGATATATTTAAGTTTGAAACATATTTTCATGATTATTGAGTTCCTGATACAATGACTGAATAATGGTGGCTCAAAATCTAATGACCTGCTTGGCACTTTGAGAGTATTTATCAGTCCAATCATCTATTCTGTTTAAGTGTGCCCTCACTGAAGAAGCTGTGCTCTTAACATGGCCTCTAGCATACAGTTCCTAAAAGACAGAGAAAACAAATATAACACTCGGAGTTCGTCTTATTGATGATTAATTATTTAACAGAAAAAGCAAATACAGGAGGAAGGTCAAGTGTTATGGACTACTCGGGGCGAGTGTGACAGGAGATGATTTCACAATGAATATTAACACAGGTTGGTCATCCCGTTGATTATTGTTTATTACGTTACATCGCCTGCAGAGTCGTCAGACACCGTGTCTGTGAGACACTTCACTTCCTCACGTCTCCATGTTTGTCCTCAACTAATCAAACAGCTTGTATTTGGTGGACAAGTGAAAGAATTGGAAATCTACACTACCCAAAGCCCTCAAATCATGCGATACATAGCGTTTGGTCCTGTTTTGGTTGCTCCTGGTGCGCTTTCTCACCAGGAGGACCGCACCAGAGTTTGCTAGATGATGCAGATCAAGACCTCCTCTTTATGGGGGTCTCGGTGCGGTTGTTTTGATGCACACTCGAGTGCGATTACCGTGTTCAGAGATCAGAGATAACAAACCGCACCAAGAGGGAAAACGAACTTGAGTTCGACTGAATTGAACTACAGTAAAGCCTGTGAAAGCACCCCAAGACAGCGGTATCTGATCCTACAGTAAGAGTAAGAATATAAGTGTAAATGAAGTTTGATTCTCAGGCCTACATACAGTAAAATATACTGGTTTATCATTGCTTTATACACTAAAATCCAGGCCGGAGTAGCAGAGATTCAAGTAACATCCCTGTGAGTTAATAGCACAAAGTCTGTTAATATGTGGGCATATGGCTGAAAATGTTCTCAGCAGTTTCTGGACAACTCACAAATCAATATTTCATTTCCAACTACTTCTGATCTCCCATAAAACTCCATACTAAAAAGAAAAACTATGTTTGCGCCAATATGATCACCAACACAGACAATTGTGCAGATACTAGAGATGTGATTGTACACAGCACTTTCTATATACAGTATATATACTATATAGATTATTTTTGTCTCAGGTTGTTTCACACATCAATACTAAATGTGCCTTACAATTACAAAACACAGTGATTTAACAGCAACAATAGTAATGGCAACACATAGAGGAAGATTCACCACAGAAAACATTTAACTGTCTAATCACATAGTCCATTAATCCATTAACTAGACAATGATGGCACAAACTGCATATCAAGTGTGTACTCCCACAGCAGAGACAGGAAAGCCTTGGCCCTCTGAAAAAAAAACATTTATGTGTTTGGTAGAAATTAGATCACAGAGGTATTAGATCAGTGGAGCTGCACAGAAACAAGGCACAGAATAATAACAGCATGGGAATGGAAAAGTGGAAGTGTGTGTGGGCGAGTGTAAAGGGATCAGATGCCATGTGCTGTAGGATGACTAAGACCCAAATAGTTGGCATGTCCCTATACCAGAGCATAGAGGGAGAGACTGGTAGGATCACAACACAAATCACTTTCCAGCTTTATGGAAATCAACAATTCTTTACAGTAGATCCTCTGAAAGCCCTTCTTGGTGAGGCAGGGCTCACATAAGCGTATTCTTGTATGGAGCAAACTTAAAAAGTTTAGCACTATGAGGTTTTTATAGTTGTTCTCAATAAAGACATTATTTATTATTTATTGTTATTATTTGAGGCACATTATATTGGTTAATACTCTTGACTTAGATGAAACCATGAAATTCTAAAACGTTCATATACATTTTCTCGCCACTGTACCTATTAGAGGCAAGCGCTACTACAGGAACCTCGAACTGAACTACAGAACCCTGAGGCTTCTGTAGATCGACTTCAAAACAGCATATTTCACATACTCCCAAAAAGTGGTGTTTATTTTGTTCTTGGAAGACATTTGCAACATAATGTGGCAAGACAGCTCCCTCTAAACTCAACACTTCCTTAAGAAAGTTCCTTCACATGTTGCCCCAACAAATAAAACTCAACTACTTGTGACTCACAACAAATTCTCTACCTTTTATGAATCTGAATAGATGGATGTATAAATACATGTATTTATGAATACATGTACATGTATGTACATTTTGAGTAACTATATTATACAGACTTTGTCAGTTAGTGGGTATGTTGATGCACAGCAAAGTGGCATATAGCATATAATGTTTTGCACTTGAGGCATCTTGATGTGTAACACATGAACACATGCAAATCTACTGAAAAGCCACACAGAAAATTGCAACTTCTACTTCACAAAGCTATCAACACAGCACAACAATAGTTCTACTCTAAATGATAATATTAACAGCACATTAGTTTCAGTATCCAAGGGAAATGTGTAGCAGTGTCAACTAGAGAAATAAAACTGCTGGACAACAGGAGAAGACGACATTAATATAACTTGAATTCCTTAACACAGACATATTGAATGACACTTGGTTCCAATGAATTTATTCATTTAATACTTTGCTCCGGCTGCACTAGCAATTTAATCTTACTCTCGCTTGCAAGGCCGACATACAGCTTTTTGCCTGCATTTTTAGCTTCCTGCCACAGAAACTGCTTACGTTTCATGCTCAGATAAATAAAAGTCTCAATAAACAAAAACAAAATATGTCAAGAGAAAAGTGGCATTAATCAATTCTGGCTAGATGCTTCCCCCGCTTTCCCTCCTCTTCGGCTAGCTGATGGGTTTTGCTTCTCCAGAGCAGCACAATCATCAACTATTTCACATTTCACTTGTGACAACAAAGACATTCTTAAAAATGGCCAATTTCTCCTCCTCAATATGAGACAACACCTTTAACAACAGCTACCTCGCTGGATGCAATCACACACTTCAGTGAAATGCAATAAGCAGTGAGTCTAAGATGAAAAACTGCAAAGGTGACAAGGCAATGACGGATACAAATACTGACATCTGCCCTATTAGCTCTCTTTAGCTCTCAGTGTACAGAGTGTAGGCAGATTAGCAGATACTGAAGAAAAAAAGATTCTTAAACTTGAGTTTAGTGTAAAATCATTAATTTGTATAATGCGTGAGAGCTCAACAGGAGAACAGTTGTATGCAACCATTACAATGGAAAACGTAAATGGTGGTCATATAGATTCCTGAAATTCTTAAAATTGACCAACTCACAATGTCCCCTAATTTGTGAGCATTAAGGCATGTTAAAAAACATGAATTCAACTTATATAGAACCAGTTGACTCCATCACAATATACAAATGTGTTTTGTTTCTACAACTCTCAAACATTTTCAAATAAGCACCACTTCACAGATTAGGCTACAACCTGAAAGATGATCTTTTAAATCTTGTACTTCTTAAGATTCTTTGTTACAGTGAAAAACTTCAGATAAAACATCATTCTTGCCAGCAGCCTCTACAGATGATACAAATCAGGTAATCAGGTAATTGCCATCTTTTGGGATCCACACTGTAGGTGTGTCATCCTCGTTCAAAGCTTCAGTTCTTTGTAGTGACACCATTGTTATTTTGGCTCCCAACAACACCTTTGTTGTTAATCCTCATGGCTATAACCAAGGTCTCATTACAGACCGTGACCTAAATCAAGGCAACACTCGGAGGACAGATTTTTTTTTATCATTATGTCAGAGCTGGAGGGCTCAACAACCTGCTGCCTCCTGTTCCTGTTTCCAGGGTTACTTAACATGGTCATATTTCCACAGAGCTCCCAAGGAAAGCAGTCAGGTTAAGGTTCAGACCTCCCGCTGAGCGTGGAAGACAGATCAGATGGATGTTGAATTCTGCCGCTTTCAGATGTGAATATAGAGCGAAAGCTTTGAGAGAGAGGAACACTGCTTCTCAGGTTTTTAAATATAGGTTATGAAAACATTTTAAAACAAAATGGGGGCATCCTGATAATCTAGGGGTTTACTGTCCTCTTTATAATACAGGGAAAAGGTATTTCTTTTAGAAAGTCACTTTTTTCCCCATCAACTTTTCCAGCACACTCTGTGATGCTGCAAAGTTACAATTTGGGAGTAAGAGATTAATGGGGCTTAGATATGGTGAATGATCTCAGTAATGGTGAAAACCTGCCACCAACTGGCAACCGGGGCAGTAGCTGTCAATCACTTTCAAACTTAATAAAGACCAATGTTTTGGATTTGTGTGGATGACAGCGCAGAGAGTATGGTATGGATATGTGATTGGCATTCGACTGCATGATTCAAAGTTCACAAGCCAATATACTGGTCTCATGAATCGCCCCATATGTGAGCGTTTCTCCTGAGCCACGTGTTGCGTGGACTAGTCATCCATCACAGTTGGACTACATAAGTCAATCCCTGACCATTCATCCCATTTAAGTAATTAATCAACATATTTTCGGCTGTTGTCTCCAGAGTTACTCAAATACTGTGATGGCACAGTTGTTCTGAAGCTCTTGGATACTACTGTAGCTGAATTCATATCTAGCAGAGCCATATGAGTGTCTTCTTCATGACTGCCAAGCTATCAAGCACTGGACAATTGTGAAATTACTGTTCAGTCTGGTAAATGGTTTTAGCTGGTGTTTGTCTCACACGAAGACAGTTAATAGTAAAAGACCCAGAGGGCGAGCAGAGATTGTGCTACAGACAAAGTCCAGCATTGAAAATCAGAAGTGCCCCTATGATTCCATGTGGTGGTGCAGCCTGGACACTGATAATCCCCCCCACAATCAAACAGAGAAAGAAAGATTACGATTCCCAGTGCCCACAGTCCCAAGGTCCCAAAACATTTGTGTCTGATGTTAATCTTTATTCCAAACAGATTTTAAACAGAAAACGGTGGAATGGCTGGTCATCATTCATTAATTTTTCTTTATTATTGTGAATTACTGACTATTTAAGTTGTTACCCTATATGGTGTAAAGACACAAGATATAGAAAAAAAAAATAATCACACTCAACTTATATTGTTTTCTTACAAGAACATATTTGTGTAACACATTTTGCCTGTTTAGGGGAGATATAAAACTGAGTAAACCAGATCTATTTCACAACTGAAACGTGCAGTTGCAATGCAGACACCTCGCCACCAACTGAAACACAGATTTGAGCAGAATAGCTGCAAGAAGGACCATAATTTAGGACCTGAACAACTGCACAGATCATTTAACTTTAATTAAGACCTTGAATGTCTAAAACATAGAGTCAGGCAATCTAAGACTTTTTCAACCCACAGACAGTTTTTTTCCTTTTCATTATGATTGATTGAAATTAATCAGAGAAATGAACCAAGTACTCGATACATATTTAAATGGGGGAAGGTTCAAAAAACGTGTATGTGTGCGTGTGTCTTTATGACAAAGCCCATAATCAATATCTGAAAAAAGAAAGAGAGGTTGTTTCAGGTTATTTATTTCTGGAAATGAAGCAAAACAAAATAATGTTTGAATGTTGTTGAGGAAACAACAACTTCGACCTGACCATAGTGGTATGGAATAGAAATAACATCAAATAAATGCCCTGAGGATATGTACAAACTTTTATGATAGCAATAACTAGTCAACTGATTTGCTGCACACACACAGACATGCACACAACACGGAGGAAAAGTACGCACAACACATGATGGTGGGGGGGTGACACTCTGCATAGAGGCAGGTCATACAGAGGGGGGAGGAGACAGTGTGAAGTTAAAGCCATAAAGCAACTATACATTTGTCAAGATGAAAAAAAGAGTGTATCTTCAGAATCATTAATAACCATCAAGTAGACATAATTAACAAATAAATAATAGAAGAATGAATGGGTAAAATTATTTCAGTCGTCATATTTCAAGAACCATTTACAATTAAGATATATGGTTCCATCTTGCCTTAGATTCCCTTTATCAGGAATATATTAAATATGGGCCGTTTACCTTGTGTGAGTGCCAACATGCAGCCCTCCAAGTTATTAAGTTTGCCAAGTGACGGCTCGATAAATATAAATTAATAATAAGATGAACATACTTCAAAAAGCGTAGAGCTGAAATGATTACTCTGTAACACTTGGATGACAATTGCCATAATTGCAAAAAACTTCTCAAATGTTACACTTCCTGTTTTATGTAATTGTAAATCACACAAATTACAAATACATGCATATGGTATTTGTAATTTGTGCGACTAGTGAACAAATATGTGTCTTCTACAGTATTTGTGTGACTCGAGCTCTAAATACAGTAGGCATGACAGAATGGCAGAGATATGCCCATATTACAACAGATCCTGAAAAAAACTAACTCGCTTGCACCTAGTGCACATGCATCACCACGTTTTCTACTACGCCTACTTTACTTGCAGTTTCTAAGTGTTTGATCTAACAGTATAGTATGTGTATATGTTTTCTGCAAATATAAAAACCCTCTCAGTGTATTTGCAGTTTGTCTTTTATGGGACATTCATAAAGACTATATCTGAGATTGCTGAAGGCCTATCAGGACAACAGAAAGAAATCTCCCTGGAGGTCCTTTGCCCAGTTTGATTAGACTACAGTAGGTTTGTTTATTATAATAACTCTATTACCAAGCACAATAAATGCATTGGCAATTCTATACACTGGATGTCAGGGGTTTATCAGGGGCTATTTTAAAGTTTAAATAAAAAATAATAAAACTGATCAATATCTGAAATTGTCTTTTACATTTGTCAACCACTGCTTTTTGTGTCTTCAGCTGACACAAAGGTAAAAGGTAAAAATAAGAGTCTGTTCAACTATAGACAAACTTTAAAAGCAGCTTTAAAATCATTTCCAATCGGTGAAAGTGAAACATCCTACACAGTAGCTTACACTGTTAATGAGTTATGTGGCCCTGGAGAGTGCCGTGTCTCCACACTATTAAAGATAGGACTGTAACAAGAGGAAGAAGACAACGCTGACTTAAGGAGAGATGGAGGAAGGATAGAGAGAGGGCAGAGATGCAAGGAGAATGTATCTTTGTGTTCCCTGGAACAAAGTGAAAGGACAGCCAGTATGGTTTACTAAATGATCACTAAATGAAGTTAAGGTTAAAATGGACTGTACCTGTTTTGGGGGTCACTTCTGATTAGAGTCACCATGGTAAAATTTAATGCAATGACAGGACTCTGAATAATTTCACCCAATAAGAGGCAAGAAGGATTAACTATGTGACATTCAACTTTATACCAGAGAGCCAAATTGATATAAAAATATAGAGCAACGACACCTTTATCTCACTGCAGTATCACTAAATCACACGGTCTCATCACTGTCAAGCAAAGACCATTGCAGTATGCAAGCAAAATTAATGAGCTCGTTGGACTGTTTGTGGTAGAAGTCTTGTGTAAAAGTTAATCACACTTTGGTCATCTGCAATGTGATTTAGAAGGTGATTAGGATGTTCCACTTCAATGATTTTAATAACAACAAAAAGGTCTTTCAGCAAGAAAGCTCTCACGTTTCGGTAAGGTCACATTTACCTTGGATCCTCTTTACAAACACTGAAGGAAAATAAATCAAAGATAATTCGGGAAAACGAGAACTACCTAAAAACAGTTACATGCTGCCATCCCATTTTTGTGATTATGGAGCAGGGTTTAATTTGAATTTAAATTCAGAAATTCAAACATTGCTTACTCTCTCATAACCACATACAGTACCGTAGCCGACCAATTACTGCTTAAAGCAGGGTTAAATCCTCAAATTAGCTGCTCATAGTCTTAACTAGTCCCTCAATTAATAATGCGGTTATGCTTACAAACCTTAACTGCACCCTGCTGTGGTTGCATATAAAAACATGGATTTACCGACATTAATTTTTTTCACAAGACAAGACAGTCACTCTGCAAGGTAAACAACGATAAGCATCCATTTGTTCCAGACTTTGACATTGAACAAGCTGCTGTTTCCAAGATATTTCCGTAATTAAAAGTCGTAATATGCAGTTCTGCTTCTCAAAAAAGAAACCATTACATACCTATCAAGGTAAAAATAACGAGCAACAGCACACAGAGAAGATTTATGACGGGCTTGGGACATATCTGGGGAGGAAATGAGAAACGATAATTTGCCAGTGGTTTAATAGGGCGATGGCTATTTCACTCCGCCCATTATCCCAACTATTGTAAAAAGGGAGGCACAGAAGGAGGAGGAAGAGGAAGTAGCTGCATTATAGTACATGACACTTTGCTCCCAAATTAAACTGGCAGACCCTATGAAAATATAAAAGAATAAATCAATAAAGACCGCTTTGTGAATGTGCAATATGTTGAGCCATAATTGGAAAAGACAATGATTGGATATTTTATTCGCTACTTTAAGGAAGAGCAGAATGGGTCAGTGGACAGCACTTAAGCAGGTGCTCCCTGAGGAGCAACTACAGAGCACCATGACCTACAGTAACTAACCAATCCATTCATAAAGACACCAAGGTGGGATGTTGCTTCCATGGTAAACTACAAAGTACAAACCAGCAAACATGCAGCAGTAATGACCCCAAGGTAATACTGGGTTTCAATGAGGACAGTTATTGTTAAACTGTCTGCATTTTAAATGTGAACCGCTGTACATTTCATGGAAATCATGTTTATTTTAAGCAAGTGAGACCATTACATCACTCTGAAATGTCCTTGTACCAGATAACCAGCTTTACACTACTCCCATTCAGTATGTAGACTTGTCTCCTTTTTGCGTCCTTCCTTATTGTGAAATGAAAGGACCTTGTTTAAGCAGAAAACGGACAAGTAATAGTAGTAGTAGTAGTATATACACTTTACTTCAACTGCAAGCAGAAATAAAGAAATGTGGTAAATTCAATAACAGACTCCAAACATTAACATTTTACTGATGGAAATGGAGTAGCCTACTGGGAGGAAAAATGTGCTGTAAATAAAAATGATATTATCTGCTAAACTTTAGTGGGGAAAGACATCGGTATAGAAAAAATATATATGATGCCACAGCATAAAGTACATTTTGTCTAGTAAAACAAGTCCTTAGCTAAAAAAGAAAAAAATCCTCAAGGTCCATTAGTTATTCTTTAGTGACCTCTGCAGAACAAGTCATTCCTGCACCAGCTACATAGTACGTCTTCTCCCTCTCCTGATCTGCTGCTCTGATACAGCTTCCTGCTGCTGTGTTGAGTGGACTCCCCCCGTGTGCATCGCAGCTTTAACACTTCTTCCTGCTGAGATAATCTCAATTAAACCATCTGCACTGTCATCTCCCCATAGTTCCAGCCCTGACTGGGAAAGTCGTTGCCACTCGGCTGAAGTATATACCTCCCTACTGTACATATCAAATTTGAGTGTGCGGCCATGTATATGACATCTCTAAGATAGCAAACGAAGCTTATCCTACTCTTAAGAACCCACACTCAGCCCAGTCAATTTGATACTGGTACATAAATAGCCAGAGCATAGTAATTTATTAATCTTCCAGCTTTTACTGTTTTTCTACAGGATAAAAACATAAACTCACTCAGAACAAATGTGTGAAAATCAAGGACATATTATCAACCTAAAATGTGGGTAAAAATGTATCATGTTTAGAACAGGAGCTGTTCTAATTTATTTGTCCCTTTCCTGTGTGAAGTTGCAATTGAACTAAAGAGCTTTTGTGCAGGATTCAAACCCAAACAATCCTGTGCCATGCCAACAACATGCTACTGTAGTTTATTTTCTATCTTTTGACAGTGCTTTAGATTTTTTCCATACAACATGATAATCTACAACAGTCTCTCTCCATAACGTTTGTCTTTAGTATTCGTGTTTCGGAAACACACGCTCTCATAAACTGACTAAAGAAATGAAAGAAGGCATCAATGCTGTTGAAATACTGCAGTAAAAAAAAGATGGCGTCCACAGAGAACGAGCATCAAGGTCACTGAAATTCCTCTCGGAATAAATCTTTTTTTGTCACTTTATTAATCAATCAGTCCAGTCTTGAGGAAAGTGGTGGGGTGGGTCATTTCTGAACACTTGGCAGGGGTGGGTGGGCTGCTACTTTGCTTGTACGCCAAATAATAAATTTCAATGCATGACACACTGTATGGCTTAATAGACACGGTGTAAATTGAAACATCTGCATGACGATGAACGGAGTGAACATGCAGTGTAAGCATAATGTGCCTTTTAGCTCATATACCGCATTGATTTTCTATCACTCCCCACATACTGGGAGAACAATAAATCAGCCATTTAAACTGCACCGGCTGTCCAGCAGAGTGGAGTCTACCAACCACTGCTTGACTAGCCACTGTGGCAAAGCCCCCACAGTGAAATTCAAAAAGAAAACTTAGCAGGGGACAATCAAGGACACAAGTTTAATTGAGGTCTCGGGAATCACTGCTGGGGCTGAACAAAAACCCAGAAAGACCTCACAGTTGCGCAGCGGCTTAATCTTTTCAATCAAAGCTGTGTAAAGGGTTAGGATCAACACTGAGTGCTCTGTTATGCAATGGCCTCCATCTCCCTTTCACACCCTCAAACCTGACAAATATTGTAGATATGAGAAGAACAGCACTCAGCTATCCACTCAGGCAGTGAACTTGAGAATCAATCAGAGACAAGCCACAGTCAATGGGATCGTCCTAAGAGCCATCAGAACCACAGATGAAAGAAAGGGCTCTCGTGACATGTCCACAAGTGATAATGCTGATGTGTGAAGTCAATACTGATTAAGTCAAAGATCTGACCTGAAGAAAAATCAACTGAGCTGCTTTGGGCTTTATTAACATGTAGTAATTACTGCAGTCACTTTTTTAATTCAGCACTTTATTAAAATTATGGTGTCTACCATAATGTTAGTCAATATCACTTTATGTTTTTTGAAAGCTGAGTAAAACGGGACATGACATTGTGGAATAGATAAGACTGTTGTGAAGAGGCAGAAATCAGCTAATTTAACTAGAAACCACGCGTTTATTCCAGTCTACAAACAGGCTGCAAGTCAAGACTGACACTCAGTTGATGTGACTGACACATCATGAAGGAATAAGCCAGAGGTGTGGAGCTAATAAGAAACCATGATGCCTGAGAACACACTAAATTCAATTGTAGCCTCCAGAAGTTAAAGTGAAAAAAGCCAAAAAAAAAAACAAACAAAAAAAAAAGACCAAGTCCAAGGAACAGGTTGAAAAACACTGGCCTGCTGCAGTCACACCCAAGATATTAACAATCGAATGCAAATAGTGTCAGAACTCAAAAATTAACTACAGACCTACTCATCTGCAAAGGGACAGATGTTAACAGACCTAAAAATAACCCACAATCGGTTGTCCACTGTGAACAAAGCACCCCAAACACTGTCTGTCTAGGGGTAAATTCAGCCAGAAATGTTGAAAGAGATTCACACCCAATGTCTGAGAACACTATGCCTAAAAAGAAGGTACGTCACTAAAAAAGATCACCAGACAGAAAGCTCCTGTTTCTAAGGGGGAGACTCATAGGGCTGAAATTATGTTAATTAAATCATTTGTTAGAAATGCAATCAGCCCATTCGTTATGAAATAAAAAGTTTGAATTTCGGGACTTGCTGTTTTCTCTGTTTCATAATAAGATATTTGAGATTAGGATCATTGGTCAGACAACAAAAGCTGCAACGTATCTGTGGTGACCTTTACAATGTGGGTCAAGATGAAGCGGTAGGAGCATTGATGAAGTAGTAGGAGACCAGTGAGGGTAAGTATCAAAACTGTGGATAACAATTTATCCTGAAGTACTCACAAGAGGCAGCCTCTGTCCATCACCAAAAACAACTATCTCTGTCCAAATCACTCTGTCCCTTTGCCTCTCTTTCCCTCTCTCAGCACCAATCACCCTCACAGGGATTAAAGCTCTTTAGAGCAACACCATAATCAGGCTGCACTTTAATCTCTCATCATTTTCTAAACTCCAAAAATGCTATGGCTGCAGTAATGTCTCTAGCACCACCGCAGTGATTCCAATGGACGCAGATGAGCTGATGCCTTTTCACTACATGGACCAAATGCACTTCCACAGGCATTTGTTGGTGTATTTTAATTATTTACACAACAGTACACTACAGTACAATGCAGTACTAAATAAGGTAGAAAAGTTGAATAAAGTATCTTGTCATGAGATGTCAAATTCTTAAACAGGCGGCATTACTTGTCAATCTACAGAATTAGCTGCCATTATGCTGATAAAATACATTTTATCTATACTCAAATTAGTATGACAACATAAAACTAAGTCCTGCAGTGACGAGACTTTTGGGAACTAAGAGAGCAAAAACAAATGGTTTATGCACATTTATTTAGTTTAGTATTTTTGGCTTTGTGTCAAAGTCTGATGCTGTGTCAATGTGACTGATTAATTATAATAACTCATAAATCACAGTGTGATTCATCCAGGATGGATGGATCAGGAGGAATTAGAATGGCTTAAGACATCACTTTGATTAAACAAGACAGATATCACCTCGGAGACGTCACAAAAATGTGTTTAAAAAAAAAAAGCACAAAGATACAGATGAGACTCAAAGTGAGGTTTCAAAGTGGATCTAATACGAACACACCTTCAAGACTGAAACATCATAAAAGTCTATTTTCCCGCTAGTAATTTTGAGGATGGCTTCCCTGAATGACTAAACTGTGGAAAAAGGGCATCTTGTCCTTGCAGCTCAGCTCACAATGCAACACTGACAATATAAAGGAGCCTGGCTGGGTCCTAGGTTTGGCAGGTTTTGATATCTGTTTCCACAGGGTAGAGCACAGCTGATGAGCAATGGTCAATTATTTACACTGATTCCAGGCGGTGTCTTAAGGGGAGAGCCTCTGAAACAATCCAGTTAGTGCACAGGTCTGCTAAAAGCTTGTGATTTTTTTATTATTAAAGCAAAAGTCAGGACAAAAAGACTTTCAGAATGAAAGCATACACTGAAAGTCTGAAAAGCAGATGTCAACTGCAGAAACTAAAAGACAAAGGTTCTACAGCAATCTATGGATAGAGTAAATGCCCCGCTCCATCAGCTGCAGCATTTATTGATCAGTGCTTATAAGGTTAAAGGATACAACTGCAGTTTATTTGTTTAACAGCTACAGCACATTGAGCCTCTTTAAAGGTAAGATACAAACACAGACCACTGGGAAGCAAACCGTGGCAGCAACACGAATATATAACCAAAGATTTCGCAGTTTTTCTATAACCAGATCAACCATAGGTAGTTTCTGCCCTTTGTGCTTAGATAGTTCATTTGAAACAGTGCATGGATTAAATCACTTTAATGCATTTTTTAAAGAAGCTTGGTAAAGGAAACCCGCTCAGAAACTAAAGACACTAGGTATTATTAATGACAGACTTTAACAAGTGGAGTTAAACAACACACACACACTGAAGGGCTTAGTTTGTGAGATAAAAAAAACAGAGCTCTACAGGTGAAGTAATTTGGTGAATAGTAATAAAAGGATGTAATTACACAGAGTCTGTAACGCTTCTATCTAACGTTCTATCTAACACCACTAACTACTACATGCAGTGCAGCTACAACCATGTGTTACGTTAGTAACAAAATAATTATTTGGTGTTACATGGAGAGATGTCAGATTTCAACTTTGGAAAACAAAGAGCGCAGGTATTAGTGAGTGCGACTTTTATGGCCCAAATAAGAACATCCCTATTTGTCCATGTTCACTGCCAAAAAGCTTTTCTACTGTTACATATCTATTTCTCTAAACAGTCATGATGAAAATGATAAACCACAAGTGTAAACAAACTGACCGGAAATTACAGATCAGCATTATTTCAATTTGCTTCCAAGCAGTAAGAGGCTTATGCCAACGGAAAAAAAAACTTAATTTATTGGTAAATGGTTTGGGTTCAATCTATTAATGTATAAGCACAGATAGAAAGGAAAGACCGCAGAGAGGAGGGAGGCTGAGAAATTATACAGAAGAAGATCAGCACATCTATCACTGTCGTTGTACAAAGTTAAAGCTTGAGTGGAAATCACAGAGTTTGGCTCACTTAAGACTTCAAGGGTACACTCACATTTCTACTGTGGGTTGCAGAGGTGGGCTGTCATGGGATACTTGAGTGAAAAAAGGGAGTCAGAGGACAGAAAACACTGTCAGTGGTGAATCTGACAGAAATGCAGGTGGGGCTTGGCACATTACACCTTGTTCACGCAGGAGATGAAAACATCTGCATAGCTCGGCCAAACGTACACTATATTCTCTGTCCAGCAGCTTCATTGCTATATAACACCCTTTAAATAGGAAAAGTCCTCTTTGAAGTGAAACTGTATTCACAATATTTAACATTTTAAACCTTGTAAAAATATAAATACAATTCAGTACTGCTTCACTTCGCTGGTATCTTGACTCAGCCAATAGTAACTAAACTGCTATAATCAACTGGGTGATAGTTTCAAATGGTCACTTAGTCAGATCAGCCAAATGTTGAGTCATAAATTATTACCAATACTTAGCTTGACTTTATCTAGTGCACAGTAGACATGTTGCCAACAAAGAAGACATTTACTGCGAGTGAAGAAAATGCAAAGCTCCCATTTTTGTAACACCTAAATAAGTGTCTACTGAATAATAGCACTAATCCTGCGCTTCATTTTTATTTGAAGATTTGACCAGTAACCTGTTGCATTTCTATTTTGGGATTTGTTTAAATTAGTAAAAAAAGATGGAAAAAGTAAAAGTTATTTAATCTTTTTAAATTAAATTATTAAGTAAAGAAAAGTCATGTATGCTGTTAATTATAGGTCTCCTATAGAAATATAGGAAATCAGAATGCAAAGAGCATTCTTACTAGATCACAGCCACATGGTTCCATCATAAAAATACTTTCTTTCCATATCTCCTAATGTTTTTTGCCTTAAAACTGTGGTCTTGACCAGTTGCTGAGATTGGAAAGGAGAAAGCAAATTACAGGTAGAGTGTCTTGTCACTACTGTGCAAGAAAGAGGAGTAAACAGAGGTGTATGCTGTTGGGATAAGGAATCAACACTTACCAGAAATACTCTGTACGCATTTTTCCTGGTGACAGGACCCCAGCATGGGTCTGTATCATTGTACTTCACACTTCCAGCACTGCAGGAGTGGTTTCCACTGCACGAAGCACAAACACACACACACACACACACACACACACACACACACACACACAGGTTGGTGTTTAACTCCAACCTGCACACTGCAGATCATCACATCCCCCTTTTGAATCTATAGCGTAAATTCTCATTACAACTTGTAAGGTGAACGTTATAAAAGACACAATCAGATTAGTCATCTGAAGAAAATGCTAATGCTGTGTGCAGCAGAGGATGTGAAAACTTAAACAGTATCACTTAAAAGCAATCATATAGCCTATCATTGCCTTATCATCGCGTGACAGGGAAAGCTTTGGTAATATCATTTGGTTCAGCCCATGTTACTAAGAAGAATTTGCGCCTTCGGGCAAAGCGAACTGTGTTTGAAGTCGCAGTTACATCTCACATTTATTCTTGCTGGAAGGTTATTAAGGTTTGGACCACAGTGGGAGAGAATTTAATACGATAAGACAGCATCAGTGTGCTGTGCCTCAGGACAAGATGAGATAGGACGTCTTTGTCACAACAACAATTAGAAGAAGAAGGCGATGGAGTTTATACTGTGACTTTAATTTACCACTGCTATTCTAATATTATGAATTAATTCAATGAAACAGGAAATAAAACTTTTTCAAATACTTCATGGCGGTGGGAGGGGGGTTAAAATGAATTCACTGTATAACTGTATAACAGCATCTTTTTTGATAAAAGATCTCAGTCTAGGAAATCGCTTGGCTTTCTGTTGAAGCCTGGGCAACTGTCAGGTAAGGGTCTAGGCCACCAAGGAATTTGACATCAACCAAGTTTAAACATCACAGTGTTGAAAATGAATTTGTTCTTTCTATGTCTCTGATCAGCTCCTCACTACATTGACTGTGTTGAAGCCTTTAGCAACTGTGTTTCTCTAGGATCTTTACAAAAAAAACTAAGCCTGGTTTCAGCTCTTAAAGCCCGATTTAGCGTAGAAAGTTTATTCTTGTTGATACCAAAGAGTCCAAGAAAGAATTAAAGATAAGAATGTTGGGAGTTTATAAAGGGAAGCCATCAAAAACATCACTGTCAGAAACTATCACCACCCTGACATAATTTCAGTAACACAACACTAAAGGGGGGAGATGGCTATTTCGGCAATCTGGGCTCTTAAGGGCAGAGTCTGCAACTATATGAAACACCTTCTTCTCACCCAGTCTGGTCAAAAGGCTTCCAATAAAATTCTGCCTGGAAGCAAGTCAATGTGACTCAGTTGCCAGAAGCATCAGTAAGAGGTTAGCAGGACTAAAGCCCTCTGTCAGCAAAGCTTTATTGTGTTAATCGTGAATTCAGAAGGTGACAGAAGGACCACAGTGGGAGGGAGTGGGGGGCAAATGACATGTAGACAGATGTGCTATGTCTTGCTAAAAATGAAAAGTAGCAAAAGTTCCAAATGTTCTTCGAGGAGAGCATCTGTAAAATCTTTACATTTCACAATTAAACTGAGAATGTGATTAAAAAAAAAAAGTACATTCTTACCAGGCAACTTCCATCAGTGAGATAGGCACAGCTGCCGCGTAAATGGCCATGTCCCCGTACAGATAGACTATGATGCAGATGTAGAACATATTCACACCAACTGAAAGACAAACATGAAAAGGAGCAGGGCATAAATGACTCCGGAGATGTGTCAAGTTTGTCTTTGTGTATAAAATCTAATTCATGAAGTACCATGAAGTGAAGTGGTGATGAGAATACATATTAATCATCTTTATCAGCCATATAAGAACTTCATCATGAAATCTAGTTCATGGATATGTATGCCACACTTTACCACCATGGTTGCGTCTCTGTTAAAATGCACCCTCATCCACACCTCTTCATTGGAAAGCAGCACGTACTGCAGAAGCACATCTTAATGGTCCACAGGTTAACATTAATTCAGTCCATCAGTCCATGAACGAAACTTTATCTGTCAGCCTTTATTTAAAAGCAGCACACTCTTAACTGTGTGTCCTCCTGGGTTTATCCATGCACCCAACGAGCAAGCCCGGCCCAGGTGCATGTGCCAAGCCAAGATGGAGAGCTTTCACCATCAGACAGGTCGTCACAGCGCGCCACACATCTATCATGTTCTTGACGTCTCAGGCGGGGGTTCAACTGTCCAACTAGACCGCTCAGCTAATTCATTACTGCCTAGGAAATTAGAGCGCAGAGTCCATTAAAAAGAAATTTAAGAAATGACAGATTTACAGCTCCACGAGCTACACTGATTCCTTTCTGAGTTAAAGGCTGAGGTTAAATTCAACAGTTAAATTACACTGGAGCAGAAGTTGAAAACACAAGGAACTGACAGCCGAGCAAACAACCACTTATCTAGTCATAAAAATAAAAATCTATTATCAGATACACAACACAGTCATAATCCAACATTAAAGGATTCTGCAAGTCTAAATCATCTGGTACTCTTTAAGTCAGTTGATGAATTTATTTATTAAACATTTTAAATTCTCATGCTAAGCAATGGATATGATTGTGTCGATTTAAGACTTTTACTTTTGTAGAGCCACCAATTGACTACAGATTAACGATAAAGCAGTACGGAGAATACCTGCAGCCCAGTGGTTCATGCACAAGCTAAATAACATCCCCAGTTGAAGCCTGGCTGGAGCCCTTTGCTGCACATCACACTCTCTTCTGACATGTTTCCCATCTGCCCTCTATTGTCAAACTATCAAGGCTCAATATTAGCATTAGTTTTTGCTTATGAAGTGTAGATGAAGGAACAGAAAGGTAAAATTCTGCTACTTACTTTAAGTAAATCTAAAGTAAAATAACTAGACTCCAGCATAACATACTGTATATTATGATGATATATTATGATGTTAAAAGATCATCCAGCTAGAAAACAGCATATGTGTAAAGGTTGAGAGAATAACAATTAAATGTTCTGTCTTCCTTCTCATATCATCAGCAGGAAAAATTAGTCTCTCTGTATGTTGTATAATGTCTCCTATGGAACAACATGGACGAGGCACATTAGCTTCTCAGTGGAAGACAGCGGAAACAGGGCATACTGTACTCTGCTGCTGCTGCTGTCAGTAAGCGATAGTGAGGCGAGAGCACTGCGAGACCACAGGGATGCCGGCCTTCACGGCACTGTAACTAATATTTCCCAATTACCCAGAGCCACAGGCAAACGCTGCAAAATGGCTCTTCACGTAGGAGCCCGGTCTTTCATGAAGCTGTGACATGCACCCCTATCTGTCATTACATTGCTTCTGACTGACAGCAGACCTGACAACCTCTCTGTGAGGAGCTATCAAGTAAAAAAGAAAAAAAAAGCACTAAGGACACACATAGTTAAGTGCATAATATGGGAAGGCAGTTTTATTACCTTGTAAAGACTTAACTATACTGAGATACTGGTGCGTTCGGAGCTTTAATACTCATAATATGTCATTTTAAGGGTTATTTTAGTAAGAGTCTACTTTGACTGGTACTATAAGGTAAAACTTTTCATGGTGCTTGGTCACAAATAACTTATCAGAAACTGCCACTGTCACACTTAAAGCAACCGAAATAAAGAAGAGGAAAATTTATTTCCCCTCATTAACCTTTCTCTCCTTAAATTCGTATGCTGCTTCCCTGGGAAAATCAGCGTGGATGTTTGATGAACTGAGATTAGAGACATTCACAAATCAAATCTAAATTGAGGCAGCCCCTGAGGCAAAAACACTATTAACAGTTTGTCTCCAAAATAAGTAAATAGGACATTACAAAGAAGCTAATTTAGGTCAACGGCTGTGAGGTGTGGGTAACATTAAACTGAATCTCTTAGTCAGAACATAATGCTAACAAATTAATAGTTTATGTGACGGGTAATGAAAAAGATGTTTTGTTAACTAAATGCAGTAGAGTAAACCTGACGCAGATTTATACTGGATTGTTGAGGCCGATACTAATGGAAATATTTGAGAGTTGACTATAATAATAATAGTTATTATTATCTTGTGAGAGGGAAACTCACGCTATGCTATCAACTGCCCCCAGTAGTAAAGATCTAAATGATCTAACAGAAAATACTCAAAATCTGTTTCATCATTTTGTCAAATTCTCCAATCTGATGTGTCGTATGAAACGTGTACCACATTTCTCCTACTACTGATACTCTTTGCTCTAGAGTTGCATAAAATCTTGGATCCATCAGAAAGTGGCACTGAACTTTGACAGGACTATGCAGATTCTTTGTTGCAACAGACCTTTGCTTGGTTTCATTTTGAGAAACAAATTAAGCTTTCACTGACCAGGCTTCCTTCCTGGGACTAAAATTGTAATATCGACCTGTTGGGTTGATCACAGTTCACCATTATAACATACTTTCAGAAATTAACCAACGAAGTGCATCTGTTACAAAGCTGCCACAGGAAACTATTGTTGCAGTGGCTTATGGAAAATGATTGGGTTGCAAGCTGAAGCAAACATGTCCATTTATCTTCCCAGTGGCTTAGGCGCTGTGGATTTTTATTTTGCAAGTGCTCTCAATGAACAAGTATGACATTTAAGTAAAAGTCACTGAAGTATTAAAAATGGATGTGCCCATGTTTGGTTCTCATTAACGAAAGAAGCCTGGGCTGCAGGCGGAGTAAATTATTATTCGCTGCCATGGTCTCTGTATGTCAAGGGAAGGATGGCTCACGTTGAAGAAACAATCTGTGTTTGCACAGTCACCATGTTAACCACCACCTCACATCACAGACATAAGAAAAGCTGAGACAAGACAGTGATGCAAGCAGAGAGCTGTGTTACTCTCCCCCTCTCTTTGTGACTTTAGCCAAAGTCGTCTTCTAATCAACTATCAAATCATCAATGTGAAGGTTATAGTAACACCTTTCCACAGTGGCGCAGATAAACCAGCCCCCCATCAACATTCCTGTCAGCGGCTGCAGGTCAGGCTGATACGATACCCATGGCCTTATTCCAAGCCTGCCTTACCGCGGCTGCCATGTCAATTTGAGCCCAGGAGGAAGTCAAATGCCCTCTAAGAGTGCCTCTTCAACAGCAACAGAGATGCCTTTTAATTGCCTGCAAAAGATGCAGAGCAGGAAGGCGGTGCGCAATCATGCCTACATTTTATGATCTGTGAAGAGTGGGGAGGTGGCGTTAAAACGGTTTTAACGTCCTATAACGTCAACAGAATTGTTTTCTCTCTAGTTATTTAGCTCCGTGAACCATAAAAAGAAAGCAGAATAGGCCGGTCAGTCCAGAATGCAGTTTCTCTTCAGTAGATTTTGTGTTACTTCGCTTTCGAAGAAAGAGCCACTGGTTATCAAATGTCAGCATCTGTCTCCTCACACCCATAATCCCTTGTAATTCCAGGCTGTTTCCTGGAGTTGTTTGGATTAAGTTGCCACTTACAACAAACTGCACAGCAATTCCCATGGAAAAGAAAAGAGATTTACATTGCCAGGCAGGCATCTTGTTGCATTTCTAGAAGCTCCCAGTGACCTGATTGTTTTTAACTTTAGAAACAGAAGATTCTGTGAAGTGCAAAACTATAAAACCTAAATCCACAGCAAAGACAGCAGAATCAGAGAGGTCTGCTAATAGTTGTTTATGTCAAATTATTTACTACTTCTTTCCTTCATTGCAGAAGGAGCTGCTCTCTAAGATGCCAGAACACAATGAAAAATGAGCCCAGGTTAGCATTAAAACTGTGTACACTGTCTGGCAGTCATTTGAAAATTAACATCACAGAAGACTAAGAAAACACTAAAAATATTTATTTGAGCTAACTGAAAATTAATGCAGACATTCTTGCAACCAGAGACCAGTAAATTTTCTGACTGTGGTAATGGTGCTCAGGGGGTTTTTACATAAATTATAATTAGCCTGAGCATGCAGAGGTCGTCCATGATCAAGTAGCCAGTCAAGAGATGTACAGAGCACAAATTAAGACTTCAGTTAATTAACTAGGGTTGAATATCTAATTTAAACACTCATTCAGTACCAACAGTGAACATTAGAAACTGTAAAACTGAATATGTTTAAGATTTGTTCTTCAAAGTGAGCTATTGACAAAAGCATCATTGGCAGCGGGATAAAAGTATTTACCTGTCACATTTCATCATCTGTAGACTGTAAGTGCACAAACACTGTGAACAGCAGGTAAAAAGTGAGCAGTTCTCTGCTGTCACCGTAGACAAAAGAGCCACTTTTTCCCTTTCCTCGTTCAGCATGTGCTGGGACTCGTGCCTATCTAATTCATTTCTGATTAGAGTCACTGGGCAGCTTTCCCATAGTGTGGGGAAAGAGAGAAGAGGAGAGAAAACTCATTTCCTTCAATCGATACCTCCACGTGCCCCCACCTGCACACTCTCCGTTCCATGGTGGGAAAGATCATCAGCAAAAATTATTTTTTAGAGCCTCACCTTTAACGGACAGGACATGGGAGCCACTGCAGCTTTAACAGCATGAGCTGCATGATGGCATGCATGAGTGCGTTCACACGTGTGGGTGTGAACATGAGCTGAGCGTTGAGCTCTGTGTGTGCCGACTGCTCCACCTAGTGTTAAAATCCTTTAGGACAAAACGTGTCAGCTCCGATGATGTTGTCAGAGCTTTGACCTTTTGTTGTTCTTTATTCCTGCGACAACAGAGATGCCGCAGACTGTTGAGTCACTCACATCTGGTTAAGTAGAGCCTGACGGCGTAATGCAAGCAGACAAGGGGAGAGAGGAGAAGGAGGGGGAGCCGTATGCGGACACAGCCAAAACTACGTACTGATATTAATGTCAAATGTAAAGCCGCAAGGTTTCCTGTGTGTCTGGTTCAAGGTGATCCTGCATTCAATTTGATATCACAAGTTAGTGTTCATTAGCTTCCAGATCATTCAGCCTCATCGTCTTTGTTACAAGCACAGGCTGTACCCCTTCCCACACACATGCACTCTAGGGGGATTAACAGCTTTGATGGGGTCTCAAACAGGTAATTACAACCAAAGGCAATTTACCCATAAATAATTGCATCCAATTAGAGAGCCAGCAACTTTCTTTTGTGGATGTGAGGAATGGACATTAAAAGTAAAAAAAAATAAATCTGTCCTGAATTATCTCACACAACCTTCACTGCTCCTCCATAAATGTTACACGGAGCTAATGATGGTGGCGTCTGCTGTTAACGGAATAATGAGCAGTGAGAGTTGAGGCTTGAGGCCACACGTATATTACCTTTGTTGAAGAACATGGAGGCCATTTGACCCATCTCAACCCGCTCCGCAATGTCGAAATGATCGACGTGACCGCCGGATCGCTCTGTGAAAACATAAAAACGCCAGAATAAAGAACAGCACTATAGTAAATGGGTTGGAAACTGGTTTAGAAGACTACAGTTATTTGTTTTTATGTGCTGTAATTAAAATATGCCATTATCTTGGTTGAAATATGCAGAGTGATATCTCAACAGGATAATTATACAGTAGGAAAAGACCAGATCAATTTACTGTGACCACTAACTAAAATCCAGACAACACACTGTGACTGCTGTTTGGTTCCTGTTTCTAACCAACAGTCAACATTTGTTTCTTCAAACCATGATCACCATCGTTCTCTAAGGCAAAAAGTCTGTTTGGTTATTTAGATTGGAAGACTTAATTTACCAGGATGTAATAGTATCTGGTCCAGTTATACGTTTAGTTTAAAGCTCACCACTGTGTCTGTTGTCCATACTTTCCAACTGAATTTTAAATGTAACACTTGCCATACTCACGAACAGACAAGATGGGCTTCGTCTCCGGCTCTGATCGACCCCGGCCCACGACATCGTCATCCGAATATTCAGAGGTAGAGTCGCTGTCGTCGATCTGTGAAGACAATATGAGTGTGTGATCCTCTCTTTGGGTTGCCTGTTTTCCTAATTTCTCAACACAAACAACACTCAGTTTACAAGCTATTAACACAGTGTTTATTTGCTGTGTATGTGACGCTGGGGAAGGAAACATCTGGAAATTACCAGCAACAGCTGGGAAGCACTGTGGAGAACAGAGGACCTCGCAACTCACACCGATTACATGCACACACGTGGTCTTTTATCATTTCACAAATTCTGTGTAGATCAATGTCAATTAACTGTCGGTGACAGTCGAGTTTATGAGCTTCATCGGTGACATGTTGGCTGAGAGGCAGAGGGAGGAAGACGAGATGAGGAGTGACAGGAGCTGATGGCTCCGTGACATACAACAAGCAAAGATCAGCAGACATAAGCAACTCAACAAATTAACACGTGCAGCTACAGACAAAAACTAACTAGACAGAAACTAACTTTCTCAATACTGAATAATAACATCTGGCTAGAGACAAACACAGTCACCTACAAAAGTGCAGGAACATAGAAAATAGCATGTTTTGTAACAGGTCACACAAATCAAAAAGGTTTGGAACACGTGAATGACAAGTGTTGATTGATCAAACAATAAAATAAGCCATCGTCAGCCAAACTGAGAAAAGAGGTAACACTGGAGGCATTACGCAAACACTAGGCACGGCTAATATAACTATTTGAAATGTCCTAGAAAGAACAAATTCACTGGTGGACTGAGCTACATACACAAAATAGGTCAGCAAAGGATAACGACGGCTGATGAGAGAAACATTGTGACAGCTGTGAAGTAAAAACAAACTGCTCATGACCCAACCCATACAAGCTTATCTGTTCAGCACGGTGGTGTTAGAGTCATGGCTCGAGCATGTATCGCTGCTTCTGGATGGTAGCAGCAGAATGATGTCAGAGGAGTAGAGAAACACTTTGCCAGCGTAAATGCAGCAAAATGCATCAAAACTAATTGGGAGGAGCTTCATCATGCGAAAAGACTGAAATCCAAATCACAGTGCCAACTCAACAAAGAACTTCACACCCGACTGAATGTGCATTTCACCTGCTGAAGAGGACAGTGAAGGAACAAATTCCCCAAAACAAACAACTAAAAAAGGCTGCAGCAAAGGTCTATTATCTTATATCATAATGTATTTCTATGGAAGGAACTACAGTATATTCAACACCTTGCTGTGGCTGTGAATGTTTAATTTCTAATTTATGCAGGTAGATTGGAGAGCACAGTGTTGCAGCACGATTTATTCTACAAAGACAATAGCAATTTGTATTTTACTTTCTCATCAGAAGGTTCCTGGAAAAAAACTACTTAATTTAGTATTTACTGATATTATTTATGAATTTTTAAGAGATGGATACATAATACATCTATCATTTAAAGCACAAAGTTGAGTTCAATTTTGGTGAGCTGAAATGAAAAAGGGAAAATGTGTCTACACACAAATACTTGAGCTTTTATTAAACAAACATATGACGATGGACTGTTACTGACTGACTGATCAATGCTAAAGAATTTTATTTTTGTTAAAGGCCTTTAGAAACAAAAACATTCAGTTCTCCCCAGTTCTCTTGTTTTCCATTACATGGGAGGAAGTGGCTGAGAACAGAACAGGAGCCATGAATCAAGGCTGAGGGTTGGGGCTCAGTTAGAGCCAGGCTATTGTCCTCAGGCTCATAACTCCTCAACTAGAAACCCACAGACATTAAGCAAGATGACTTCTGTTCCAGGGGAGGAACAAAACGCAAAGGCTGAGCCATTTAGATGGCACAAAGACTTTTTCTTAGTCAAAGTAAAAATGACTGAAGACTAGGTTGTTTCCCTGGGTATGTGTAATGATGTACAATAAGTAATGAGTACAGTCCTACACTGACAGCTTCATCCAAATGGGGTTTCTTTTAGACAAACATTCTGCCAGACAGTAAATCCACCATCGTTTATATAAAAACATGTCAGGCTTTAATGTGAAACATTGTACAGTGAAATGATTTTGCTGGGGAAATATCAGTCATTCATTGTCTCAACAGACGTTCAAATGTAGAAGAAAGGGTGCAGTGATAAACCCGAGCTAAAATAAAAAAGATATTACTGTTACTTAAAGTCCCTCAGCTTTGTTGCAGCAGAAATACTGGGACACTGTGAGCTTTAGTGCTTAAGACCACTAACCAAATGTTGCAGTTTACTAAATGTCCCTTAGTCAGCTACTGTATGATGAAGCTTTTTAAACATTCACCTCAGGATTTCTTGTTCTTAAACAGATCAGTGGATGACACAGTTTGCTTTAAGGTGGATCTGAAGTATCTGAAATCTGATTTGTCACATTTCCATATATCTCCCTACTTCTGCTTTTAAACGTGTAGTTGCAGTGGAATGCAGGAAGCTAGTCCTGCCAGCAATTATTTAAATTATTAATTAACCTTTCTCCATTTGTTTAAATGTCATAAAGCCAGATGCACATCCTAACACTGTTAAGTCAAACCAAAACCCAAATCTCTAAGTCATTCAGCTTACAGTAACGGCATCAAATCCTCAAAATACTTGGGTTGAAATGGGTCAACAAGAATTTTTTATATTACAGAGTAGCTCTCCACGATCTTTCAATAGTTTTAATCTATAAACAAAAACAAGTCTTTTAAGAGGTTTAAATTTGCTGATGATACTTCAGTGACAAGAGCTGACAAATCAGCAGAAATGAGCTTGTTCAGGTCAGGTGGTAGAGCAGTCGTCTATGTTTTTCACTAGTAAACATGGCTGTGACTTCTACTATTGTTTTTAGATTTGATTTCACCAAACGTTTAAGAGATTTTTTTTCCAACCACACTTTCTCGAAGATGATGGCTCCCCACGGTCCTTCCAGTTTTTAATAATGTGTTGGACAGTTGCTAACCCAGTTTTAGTGCTTTCTCCTTAGATGTTTTCTTTGCTTGATTCATGCCAATAATTTGACCCCTCTGAAACAGATTAACATCTTTTCCACAGGATGGGTCTTCAGACATCGTTGTTTAAGAAATGCGAAGCGACTCGCTGCATCAGTTAGGGCTAAATAACTTGTTGTCAGCTAAAACATAATCATCCATGCAGTAATTATCCAATGGGAGGCTCTTAACTATTTGATTAGTTAAATCCAGGTGGTGACTTATATTTTGGAAGGGCAGTGTATAAAACCAGAATAAATTTAAGTGAAATACATTTTTCCAAATTGGCTCTTTTTCTTGTGAAGTTCAAAAATTCTGCAGTTCACAGAGAAGATATGAACCAGCTGTAAACATTAGTTAAATCAGACTTCAGTGTCTGTACATTGGGATTTATACATGTGTATTACGGGGTTAAAACCTCTTGCAATGTGGTTCACAAAAAAGTACACAGGTAGAAAATTACCATCACCCTCCTTCACTGAAATCAGTCTCTTTTTGTGTTTGTTTTAACACAGTTGATTTCAAAGGTTTATTTCTTGCGTTCATTCAGTTATTAGCAGCCTAAATGTGCTTTAACATGTCAGGACAAGTCCTGTAAGCCCATTAACCAGACCTAAGAACTGGAAATGTCCCGGCACTGCATTTCTATTAACATTAGTTCCACTTTTTGCCTGCAGGGTGTAAATAGTGTTTGACTTAATATCTTATTAGGCAAACTCCCCTGACAAGGAGGAACATTTACTTCTTCAATATGTGGTTTGTCTGACATCCTTACAGCAAATGCAGAACCATCAGTGGAGTCAACAGCCTATTAAAGACATTTACATACACGGCAAAGACTCGGCTCACCTCCTCCTGCTCTCTCCTCTTCCAGCGGAGCTGAGCATTGGCCGCTGCCATCGCCTCAATTACAAAGGTGGTGGTCATGTAGCTGGTGAGGGATTAAAGGATAAGGAGGCCAACGGTTAACAAGCTGCAATTAATGACACTGATGCTCCAATGAAATGTGTCCATCCTCATTTAGGCTTCACTGCAACATAACCACATGTTTACTTTCCACTACTGGAGTTTATTCGTCAAACTCTAGATAGGAATCTTTGTTCTTTTTTATTTCTACAACAGATCTCTTCTCACGGACTAACTGATGCTCAGCCCTGATCCAGGACAACCAGTCGCTCCTGTGATATATTACACAGGAACAGAGACAATATAACCCTGGAACTGACAGACATTTTGACATTTATTTCAATATTAAAATAGCAAAAAATCTCAAATACTTGATCTAAAAGAAATGGCATGCAATATTTAAGTCATGTGTGCCTATTACAAACTGCGCTGTCCTAAAACTCAACATTTCATGTCAGCCACATAGTAAGTAAAAACATTTGATACAGGAAGAATGTGGAAAATGCAAACTCACATGACTGGTACTCAAAAGTAAAAGTATTGAATAGGACACCACTATGTCTTCAAATGAGCAGTTTTGCATGGTTTGTATTGAGTTTATGGAAGAATAACTCCACATTGGAGTAAATAATGTTATGTGGTTACTTTTTATCAGCCTGGTGTTTATTATTTTCCACCTTATTAACTGCAGAGAAACCTGCATGCCATTCAGTGCGTTGGTATTGTAAACATCCTTCAGGCCACGGTATATAAAACAGGTTGGAATGGAAAAGGGCTAAAAAAAAGCGCTCAATCTCATGTCATTATGGCATACAGCCAATGTGTTCATATTATGGAGTGTATTTTCTAACTTTTAAACAAGGAACATGGTGTCTACCAATAAACTTTCATAACATAAATGAGCTTACATCCTAGGACATTGCCCTTAATATATATATGTACATTTATGTGTGTGTCTGTGTATGAGTTTGTGTGAGTACACACACATACCCAGAGATATATACATACATATAAATATATATTTTTCAATATATCATTTGGATAGAGATGCTGTGCAAATTTTAATTCTGCAACAGAAGATAAAAGAAGAAAGATGTCAGTAGAAAATGTCAACTCTGTATTTCAGTTAGAGTGGGTACAGGTATTCTCTCTATTGCTAACAAATTGAGTCAGGGAAAGATCTATACTTACCTCATGAATCCTAAAAAAGAGATTAGCACTAAGCTGACCGCCCAACCAGCTGTGGCGAAGGCTTTGGGCATTGTCAGAGCTCCTGTCCCCACAATCAGATTGAACATGTACACCAAGCCCACCTATAGAAGACATGAGCAGAATGGTAAGGTGAAACACTCCTACAGCTTTTATTCTTTTTGCATCTTTGAACTCTACTTTCCCCTCACTACAACCCTTTTCTGCTGTACTTAGCTACTTTCTCAATCAAGTTTCATCTAATGATTTACTTAATGCTGTTTAAGTGCAAAATCTCAAGTACTACAGTGTCAGCATATTCTTCAGCAACCTGACTGATAAAAATCAGACTACTAAGTAGATTAGCCAACCATTCTCAAGGGAGACAACTGGCCTATTTGGGCAGCGCCTGCCTCTACATGGTAGCAAAATACTTTCATTCATTCCAAACTTTTTTTTCTTGGAAAAAAACATGTGACCGTTTGCAGAACTTAGGTCTATGCAACAAAGTGGTGCTAATGTAAGGAAAGTCTAACAAAGTCTAAAACTGCAATGTCAAGATGTCAAAACTGAGTTCAGACCATAAAGAGATGTCGTGTAGAAAAAAAAACCGATGCGTAAGCATTTAAGCTTCCTCTTTATTTTTCACTGCACTTTCTTATGCACAATCCCTACTGACAGACATTTCTCAAAGTATGTGATATAAAATAACATGTTACAATCTTAAGTTCTTTACCTCAAGATAGGCATGCAGTTCAATCGTGTTGTTGACTTGATAAAATTATCTGTCACAAGAAGAGATTACTACAATTTCTTTATCTTAGCTCTAAAAAGGGTGGAAGTGTTTAAAATTTAATTTGCCCAACTCAGGTGCTAGAGAACAGTCAGCATGCCTTAGCCCTTTTCTGGAGTATCTTTACTCTTTTAAAAACTTTTATAATATATTATACTTTTACAGAGCACTTTCAAAAGCAGCAAGTTACAAAATGATCAAACATGTGATGGATTGGATAAAAGCTGCTCAATACTCACAAATGGGGAGTAGGGTTCTCCGGTCTCTGTAATTCCACCTGCCATGGTTGATGACACTTGTCCTTGCCTAAAGGAAAAAACAACAACCCTGTAGATAAACCCAGCTGTATTGCTTTGTTGTATAATAGGTGCAGTATGAAACAGACAGGAAAGTGTTTATAAAGTTATTTCAGACGATAAAGAAAATTTATAAGTGGTTATCCTGGTGACGTTTTAATGTAAAAAGAAATCATTGCACATATCTTGCAATTCAGTATTTAGGTTAATGTGGGCAATAAACATTGTTAAGTTAAAGTTAAACATTTGATTCAAGAGACTTCCTACATTTGAATGGCTGCTTTTTGACATACTTTCAATACAAATGTGCGATTTACCAAGTGTCTACTGATCACTAAGATAAGTTTGGTGAGAGATTGTGTTTCCTTCATTTGATTCAGTATTTTAGCATTAACTTTACACAATATGTTTGTTTACTTCCCACCCTGTTTACATTAAATAGTTTGACAGTGAGTTGAATTTCCTTGTTAGCAACATTTGGCAGCGTCAACATATTGATAGCTATGGATATTATTGTGACATTTTGTGATTAACAACAATACAAGTTATGTAGCTTACAGCTAGCCACACTAGTGCAATCAATAAAAGCAAGTGAACACTGCTTACCTTGCTTATTTCCAGTGTATTTTGCTAATTTAGCTGCCAGGCTAGTAGGATGCTCCAAGCTGAGAGCTGGATCAGATCCTCGCTAGCTAGCTAGCTGAATAACCGCAGATAAAAGCCACCCGGTAAACATTAACTGTTCTGTTGTTATGTAAATTGGAGGAAAGTTGGTGCAAACCGAAAGCTAAGAGAAAAATACTTTCCCATGAGCTAGGAATATTAAAACATGTAGCTAATTGAAGCAGTAAACTAACCAACCAGCTGACTTGCTCCAGCTTGAACAGTCAAGCTAATGCTAGCATTAAAGAGGACTTCCGGTGTCTACCTTGCAAATAAAACCTTTATCGACACAGGCAAGTCGGCAAGATTGTCAGTTAAACTCGCGCGTTTCCCCTTAGATGACAGATACAAATACAATATTTCAGAAAAGGGAACAGAAACAATCTGAGTATTACCCAAACTCCTTTTCAAAAAACTGAATCAATAAGGCGAAATTCTGGATATTCCAATTTCCACCAAAAGCAAAGAACAGTTCTTGATCTCAAACACGATGACCACTGCAATTTCACCAACTTATTTGTCAACAGTCACACGAAACGTTGGCGAAACTTATAATTTAAAAGAAATCGACGAATCTGTTATGTGAAGCTATAATAGAGCTTTTATTATGAAGGGCAAGCGGTGATTGTATTCAACTTGATGCTTCCGGTGGTCGGTTCGCTCGATATGTTTGTCAGTCAAATCATATGTGCACGGATTGTTGTCTCTACACTATGTTTATCAGTAATGGTGACAGTTTTATTCAGTACACTGCTGTTTAGAGGACTTCACACTAGTTACGTCTATATAACCAGCGTTACATTTATATTAGGTTGTTCCGGGGGGTTTTAACCCGCCCCTCTGTGCTGCTCATTTCACCATAACGACCAAACCCAGCATAAAATATCATATGACACGTGTACATGTCATATGACATGCTGTTTTTCAATGTGCAACCACAGTAGCATCACAGTTTATTTATCCAAGGGCAGACTTAGGTACTTTGCTTAACTTTACTTTGCAGATCCAGGTTAACGTTACAAGATCAATGAATAATAATGTCTTGGCTCCAGGTGAATTTACCCAGCAGTATTTTACATCAGCTCCATGTTTTCTGGCTGAAACCCTAAAGAGCTGCACACATGCAGTGATTATAATCAAATAATAAGCTTTCACCACAAGTTAAATAAAATAATTATTCTGCAGTAGAAAGCTTTACTGCTGTCATTTTGAAACCAAAAAATTCAAATGATTAATAAAATGTCTCTGCTTGACACTTCAACAACAACAACACATTTAAATTTAATCAATTCGTTTGTTCTAAACAGATACAGAGTACTACATTTTTTCTGTATTAATATGTTTCTTAAAGTGTTTATTTTTTTATTTTGTAAATTTGTTTAATTCATTCAATTCAATCAATTATATATTTAGCAATTCATACATGTTTTAGGAGAGACAAAGTTGCACTAGAAAGGTCACAAATCTGTACAAGTTTGACGCATGACGTGGTCATTTAAAGAGCACGCACTCGTCTTCTAATTCCCACTATTTCTAAAATATCCTTGGATCCACACTATATACATGCACACGGAAAACGATGCAACAGTTAGAAAATAGAGCGCAAAGAATACGTAATCTATGATTTGAGCCAGTCGTTTGTAGCGCCCAGGCTTGAGCTCGCCTTTGCCTTGTCTTCCAGCTTCCTGTCGAGCTGCCTTCACTTCCTCCAGTATTTGTCTCAGCAGGTTGAGGCCACTGGGCCAATCCATAGCTAGGTGACGCTTCTCTGGTTTCGCGATGCCTTGCTCTTCATATGTAGCAGGTTCTGTGTGATAAAAAGGAAACATTTCACTTGGTTTATGTCTAGATGTTGCATCACTTACCTTTATCTCTTAGTATTTTCAGATCCACAATGTAGAAAAACCCCTGCCTCTGTAGTTATGATGCATTTTGCCATCTTTCAGCATCTTGTTTTGGTTTTTATTCTCATCTTTTGCCTGTAGGCAGTAAAAAAAGCTCCAAGCTCAAGCAACCACAATCCAAACCGCAGTCAAACATGGAGAGTTTGTGTATACCAAACAACAGCTCAAAGCCGAGTGGATACATTCATCAAGTGACCAAAACCACAAGCCCAAATAGGTGTGTATGTTTGTGGTGCAACAACAGGAGCATCGTGGTGACAGGAGTACCAGCCCTTCATCACCATTGTTACAATAATAAACGCATTGGTCAAGGTTGTGGGATTGTCACGGTTAAAATAAACAGTTTTGACTATCACTGTTAAAGAGGAAAGCTCAGTTTTCAAAAATCCAGTATCTCAAAAAATTACGTTTTCTAAGATCAATCAACAAAAAGTTCACAATGCCACACACAATGGATGCAGGTGATCAGCCTGTGTTACTGTTGAGACATTATTTAAGACCAGGTAGCAGCTTTCAGCTCATCTGTTTTGTTGGTCGTTTCTCATCTTCCTCTCGACAGTAACCCATTGATTCTCTGTGGGTTTCAGTTCAGGTGAGTTGTCTCAACCAATCAAGCACGGTAATATCATGGTCAGCAAATCAGTTAGAGGTAGTTCTGAAAGTCTGGGCAAGTGACGTGGCTCGGGAGAGGTCTAATTCTGGAAACACAATAGTTTCATTTTCAACAATTCATTTTCTGATCACGTCCATGTGAGGTGGCTCTTGATGCATGGACTCCAGCCTCACTCCAGTCCCTGTTCTCACCCTAAGTTCTTGAATCAGTTTCTCTTGACAATCATCATAAGGCTGCAGACACTCCTGTTGCTTATGGACCCTTTCCTATGAAACATTTTCCCTTCCAGCCAACTTCCCATGAATGTGCTTGGATACAGCACTCTGCAAACAACCAGCTGATGAACACCTTCGGTCAACTCAGCAACCTTCCTCATAATTATGATTGCGTGCACTGAGCCAGCCAGAGAGGGGCACAGTATTTTACTGTAGGAATAGTAATTCACTCAAAATCCAAATACTGTAAGGATGTCAGATACTGGATATTTCATTGCAACAGTTTTGAAAATTTTCTGTATAAAGCAACAAAATCTAGAATATAACTCATAGAATGTTTTTTTGACCATGCAAACAGCCAGCTGATACTGATTTTAAAGAAGAGTCAGGAAGTCTTTTGAAGAAGTATGTTGAGTGGACAGTTTTATTACCTTTGTGATAGGTGGCTTCCAGCTGAATATCCATGTGTGTATTACCAGAGCTTTGAGCCTCTTTACCGCTATAGCCATCCAAGCCAATTAAGAAGCTCACCACCATGGCCTCCAGGACACTAACCCCCACGAGGGCAAAGATCACAGTACAGTAGGTGGCTGGAATCACAGTCAATAGACAATACTGGTCAGTATAACAGATTGACTCACCCAGTTAAATCTCTGGTCTGAGGCGTGTGTGGTCGCTCACCAATTAATGGCAACTTCTCTTCAGTGGAGGGCAGCATGTCCTTAAGGATCAGCAGCAAGACAGAGATGGACAGAAGTATAGTCACTTTGAAGCTCAGCTTTTCACCACTGGACTCATTGATGCAGAAGGAGGCCAAATCCAGGACCAGTAAGTAGAACAGGGGCACAATAAAGATGGCCACATAAAGCATTGGTTTCCGTTTGATTGAGACCTGAAAAAACAAACAGTCAAACTGATTAGAGACGAACACACCTGGAGAATGGAGAAATAATTGTGAGTAAATGTCATTACAAATGTTTTCTTACCATGTATGCGAGCTTGCTTCGAGATATATTGTCTTTGATGAAGGTATAATTAAAAATCTCTATGTTTTTGAGTTGCCATTCTCCCTGTGTAACCATGAGCTGCTCAGAGAGCGAAGTGAGGTTTGTGCTGGTGCTGCCAGTTCCCAGTTTGACAGTGTCCGCTGTGCAGATCATTTTAGAAATAAGTATTTATTTATTTTATTTTATTAAAAAAAAGGTGATCCTGCAGTTTGTCTGGGGTGATTTACCTTCATAGTTAAAGGATACAAATGTGATGTTGCACTGTTGGGTATCAAAGGGAAATTGGAAGAGATTCAGGTGGCAGGTGGACGTCAGCACCTGATGCTTGCTCGTGGACACTAAACCGTTTGGATACAAACTGACAAGTGGACTGTCTTGAACACTCCCAGTATCAGAGGTACTGAAGAGAAAAGAAATGTGTAAAGATTATTTTTCTGTTGTGTGGATTGCAGTTTATTATGCCCAGACAGCCTGTATTTTGTAAAAAACAACAACGCTCTGAAGCAGCAACTAATACATACTCCTCTAAGATGGTGATATCTGGGATCCAGAGCATCGATCTCGGAATGACCAGCACGTTTATCCCACAAAAGTCTGATGGATTCCACGTCAGGAATTCATTTCGCCAAAACTGAGAAAATACATTTTTTAAAGTTTAAAAATTGTTGATAACAACTCCGTGATAGTTGGTATTTCCTTCACGGGAGCCTTACCATTTGTGTCCAAATGTGGCTTGTTACAGTTTGAGCCTTCTCATCCTGCAGAAAGAAAAACAGTCCGAAATACACTTCAGCATAGTGATACCTATCCAGATTGTTGTGGGTTTAATTTGCTAAATCGTCTTCAGAGATTTGTCGTCCTAACACAACAGTTTTGAACAAGGTATCATTTTTTACGCTCACGGCACTGAAACAGCAAAATGTCTTTATGAAGCAATGTCCTCGGTTTTCTGGATGAGCCACAGACACTAAACGCATAAAGCGAGACATGGAAGAAGTATCCAGACCATTAACTTCAGTAAAAGCAGCAATCCCATTAAACTAATAAAGAGCTGTTACAAGTAAAGATTCAGCTTTTAAAATTCAACTCAAGTAAGAGAAGCATTATTAAAATGAGTAAAAGTAGTCATTACGCAGGATGGGCCCACTAAGCTGAAGATTTTTTGGAACATCTGGAGAGGTTGGGCTGTGCATGCTAGGCTGAGAGATGATGAGTGCCCGAACAAAGAGTTTGACCCTACTTTCAGGAAAAGTCGGGTCTGATGTTTGTGATGCTGTGTCAGTGCGAGTGCTAATCTGCAAGTCCCAGAGTAGAAGGAGATGTTGACAGCAAACCTTAGTTATAGTCATTAATGATAACCCTGCATTTAAAATCACACTTAAAGTAAATACAGTAAGTGTTACCAGTTAAATTTACTATCAACAGTTGTACAACGTTGCTGATATATTATAATAAATATTATAATAATTATTTACATAGTAATGCGAAAGCTGAATTTTACTGTTGGAGCTGCGGGAAGTGGAGTTGGTTTAAACTCAATACAGTGCAGTGATTTCTAACTCGGCATTAGTTTATAAATGTTGAGTAAAATAAAAAAGTGCAGTGAATCGTGCAATATACAGCTCTGAAATTTACTGCAGAAGAATAATGTAAAAGAAATACCTGTATGTATGTACAACATTATTTTTAAATACAGTACATGAATAAATGTACGTTGTTAAAAGTTATAAAGCAGGTGCATTCATTGAAACAGTACTCGCAAGAACTAAAAAAAGACACTTACCACGTCTAAAATGCCATACATCACCATGTCCAACTGAACAAGGCTGGGATTAGTCCAGTTTCTCACAGGTCTCATAATTGTTAGGAGTTCATTGGTAGGTGCCAGGGTCAAGTTATTCAGAAGACTAAGATATGAGCAGTCCGAAGTCTGACTGCTGGAAATACCTGCTGGGAAGGAGATAAAAACCTTCAGGAATGAGGAGAACAGGGGATCTGGAGCTTTAGATAGAGCTACAACATGTTTATAGTTTAATGTAGTAACTCACCAATTAAAGCAAGAAAGGCTAGAGTCCTTGGAGCCGACATGGTTGTTTGCCTTCAGCTCAGTGTGATCAAGCCCCTTTTTAAACTGCAGCAGAACAATGGTGCAGTTAAGTGCGGAAGAGGCATCAATAGATCTAGTTCACTGGACTGTCAAACCTTTGTTCCTGTCATTTGGCGGCTATGGACTCAACACAAAACAACTATGTCGTTCCTTTGTTGACCCGCAGCTGAAGCAAAAAGCCAGCTCGAGGTGTGTGATATGAAGTGGGAGTGGAAAAGTGTCCTGAAACACTGCAGGTGCACGTAGAAATGATTCCAGGTTTAAATCTTTATGTCTTTTAAATTTTAAACACACATATAATAGAAAGCAAACCGCAAAAACAGAACCAGCACCTAGAAAAGTCTCTGGCTGCCTTCTGCAGCACTGTTTAGTATTTTCCTCTTTCTGGGATGCAAAAAATAAAAATAAGTCTGGTCAGTAGAACTTTCTTTTTTTTTTTAACTTTTCTTTTCTGTTAGCACTTTATCTAAAAAACAGGTTAACAAACAAAAACGCGTTGTTGTTTTTTAATTACTGTTTTTTTAATCACTTCTCAATTACAGGTAGGTGTAGAACACAATTTTTCCACTTCGGCACAGTAAATTGCTGCATTTCACATCTGTTAGAGAGAAATGAGGTCTTAGGGGTACACGTCAGTGGGCAGCTGGAAGTCTTTGAATGTGTAGAAGGAGATGTCCCCATGGTCCACCACGGCAAAGACTACTGGGATGTCTCCACTCTGGAAGGCCAGCAGTTTGAGAGCTCGCAGGTCTGGCACGGGACTGTGGAAACTGAGGCGCAGGAAGAGAATCAATTTAAATTTTGAAGGAGACACGAGCCAACGCACTCTGTGCAGAACAATTTATAAAATGACAGAAGAGAAACACAAACAGCAGCAAAATTTGCAACTGAACTAATTGCTTTAGACATTTATCAATAAAAGTGTCTGTCAAGCTGTGCTCTGAGAATGTCTGACGGGCATTTGTCAGACGTTTCTGCCAATTTACAGGCTGAACTACTAATCAACAGATTCATGAGTTATCTGCAGCATTATCACAATAATAAAAGACAGACAAGAGGCATTCATCATCTCCAACAACTGTGATATTTATTCAGCCTGAGTCAGATGTCTGTTTTCTGTAAACCAATCTTGAGTAAACAGGACTGCTTACCTGCACACACACATCCGGGAGTAAGGTTTCCCCGGGTTACTCTTCTTGAAGTCAGCCACCGTATCAGGTTGGTAAACATTGAAACAAATCCTCCACTCATCGGAACCTTTTATACTGAACAGACACAGCACAAAATCATTAATATCTGAATGGCGCACCCTCACAGTACAGTGAATTACCCCGGGTTAACGGGGGCAGAGCGAAGCAGTGACAAAGCACCACACTCTTTTGTATGTGTCAAAGTAAAAGAACAGGGGGGTAATGAGAGGAGCTCACTTCAAGTCCATTCCACATTTTGACTCGGGGTTGATTGCGCCTGACTTTATTTAACAAGATTTACACTTATTAAATACACAAATTTCCAGGCACTTACTGTATTTACAATTTTCCCAGATAACTCGCCTACTATCGCACTGCTCAGTTTTCATGGCTAAACAATTTTACGTGTTAGTGTCTGAGAGTCAAATAGGCAATGAGCGGCAACTAATTACGCCGAATACTACACACTTCTTACAAGTGTGCTAATAACATCCCATCAGACTGTCGGGTATCAGTTTGAGTCAGATGGTACAATTAATAAATGAAGACGACATCGAGCAATCTATCTGCACTGTTGTCATGTTTTAAAATGTTACCAAACAAAATGTCATTGCAACCGAGGACCAACACTCCCCCACAAATGCTGCCGCTTCATTACTTCTCAGTTTGAAAGCTTGCTTTTGTTGTGTGTTACATGTTACATTATTTTTTATCCCTATTAATTTATAGAATGAATCATTAACACATTGACACATTAAGATTTTTCTATTGTAATACAAATGCAAGTATGTGTAGGTAGGTGGGATTGAGCACATAAGAATATGGAGGAAGCAGGAAAGGATAAAATAGAAGGATAATAAAATTATGAAAAATCTATTTTTAATGTCTTCTTTTTTTCTTCATGTTTTTTTAATTAATAAAACAAAACAGGTCACCAGTTTTTCTTTTTCAGGGCTGACATACAAAGAAAGACAATGGGCAGTTCAGGAAAAGGGAACAAGTGATACCTGGATGCTCCCTCGAGCAAATTAGTAGATTTGATCACACTGATTTTATCCAACAGCTCCCCTGGAATAAAAAAAAAACAAAACATATCACATATCAATGATTCCACTTTCAAATTAAATTCAACTATGATTACTGACAAAACTAATGCAATCTCACCAGTGGAGATTGGCTGTCTTGGGTCATGTAAAGGAGTGACTTCTCTGTTCCACAAGTGTTCTGGTCGGCCTTTCTGCTTCCCCTGCCGCCTGGACATGAGCTCCTGATACTCTGTCCAGTTTCTGCACTGCCGAACCTGTAAAGACCTCAGACCGTGATCCCAGTAAAGAGCTGCTTTTGTATCACGTGAAAATAAACACAGCGATTTCCCATTGGATATTTCCAGCAGTTCGTTTCTGATGGTATGTTATATCCTACGCACCTCTTTGTCTTTGTTCACATCCCATCGGCGCCTATGCTTGTCCTCTTCCCTCCTTTCTTCCTTTGAAGACATCTTCACTTTCCGCAGGTTAATTCTCTGACTCCAAGTGGCAACATCACACACTCCCACAGTTAAAGCCCCAGGCAGCAGAGAGGGGTCTGGAGAGGCCAGACGGCCAGGATGATGCTCTCTGGAGCCAAGGTCAGGGAAAATGATGGATCTGAAGTCCCAGCGTGAGGAACCAGAGGTGGGGCTATGATCTGATGTGTGTCCTGGATCCGTGAGAGCATCTGACATCCACCAATGCCTGCCTGCAGCTTCATCTGCTGAGCTTGTGGCAGCAGTCTGGAACTCTGGAGTCTCAGAGGAGGCTGTGAAGTGTGATTCACTTTTTTTATCCTCCTCATATTCACGGCTGCATTTATCCTCCTCCATTCTCTCAGTAGTGGATTCCTTCTGTGTTTCAGTATGACTACAACCACAACAGAAACAGTGTCAAACCCAAAGACTCTGACAAATGATAAAATCTAACAACCAATAACCAGATCAAACCAAAGTCAAAAACTATAATAAAACATAAAAATTCTTTTGACTTTCTTCTTTACTTAGCACACGTGTATTCAATCATGGAAACCCAGAGCTTGGCTCAAATTAAATAGAAAGCATTAAATCCAGCGCAGTAAACAGTAAATAAGAAGTGGCTTTATTCATGGCCTCTGTTTACCTGGACAATGGGGTGGAAGTCGAAGTGGAGGTGGAGGTGGAGGTGGAGGTGGGGCTGGCGCTGCGTTTCCTCTTCAGTTGTCTCACTGTTTTGTCACGTGACTGAGGAAGGTTTAGCTGCCTCATGTAGGACGATGGCTCCAAACTGTAAGAAGCCAAAAACAAAGGTTAACAGTACTAAAAATGACTTCCTGTGAGATCACATAATCATATACACGACCGTCTAAATGGCACTTTAATGTTCCGTTACCTGGAATCAAACCTGTGCACCACATAGCCAAGCCTCTTTAAATGTCCAAACACCTTTGAGATGAGAAACACTTGTTAGATCATTCGGGATCTGTGCCCCACTTCCACACTGTGTATTGGATTTCTGGCTGTACCTGATACTGCTGCAGGCTTATTGTGTTGGAAGAAAGGAATCTTTCATACCCATCCTGGATGGACAGAGGCAGGCCCTTATAAAACACCAGCAGGTTTCCCTGTTCACACACATAATTAAGACTCATAGATGTCAACGTTTCTCAGATCACACGCGATATTTTGCAGCTTTAAAAGTTGGATATAAATATAACTCAATAAATATAAGAAGGAATGATGTGTCTCGATGGGAAACCACAGCCTGATGAACAGGTTTTTATCTTGCACTCACACACTCCATCAGGTAGAGAGCCTCTTCAGGGAGGAGATACTGCTTGCCATTGGCAGAAAAGCCCATTGTCTGCCAAAACTTTCCCTGTGTGATTAAAAAGTAAACTATAACGATTTCCCAAATGGTTTAGAACCAGAAGTGACAGAAGTGGTGTAATAAATTACTCACAGCTGGAGACTGAAGCTCCACAATCTGGTCACTTGGGACCCATGTGGCCTTCACAAGGTTTGCTCTGTGGTAAAGTAAAAAAAGGACAACATTTTTCACATGTAAGTGCAACACAATCTGACTGATACACTGATACCCTGCTGCCATTTGGTGAACATTTAAAACGGATGCTTTGCCTACTCACAGCCTCTCCACTCTCTCCTCTGATATGAGGCTCCAATGCTCGTTCAGAGTCTGCTCAAGCCGCTGTCTTTGCTCATCTGAGTCATTGGGAAAGAAGTCCTTCTGCCCTCTCACTGGGATCTTGTGACTCCTGGACCGGGCTGCAAACAGTTCTGATGGGCTTGAATTTAAAGAAAGTTAACAAGGCTCAGCTCCTGGTATTTGATATTTTAAAGTCTGCAGGGGCCCAATGTATTTGTAACAATAAAGTTGGAAAGCTTAATCTAACTGAGCAAACATTTCACTTTCTAAAGGCAAAAATAAAGGCGAAAGATTTGCAAGTATCTACGTTGACAACTCAATATAAGATGCTGTTTGTTTATATTTTCAGTCACTAAAATTTGGGGTTAATTAACAAAATTGTTAAAATTCCTGCAATATTTTGAAACCACAGCCCCTCAATTAAAGAGGGCAATCTATACCTTAAGGACATCCCTGTTTCATTTGAGATGCACAGTGGTGGAGTGTGAAGCCAAAATGATGACGACTGCGTCACAGTTTCTGTATACACAGACCTGACTGTTGATCTATTAACTTCAGAAATCAACAAACATGGAATTTCCACCTCGGCACAAACTGTTTCCATTCATTGCATAAAAACTAAACTTTGCCTCTCCAAGTCAAGTTTGGACACACAAGAGAGTAAATAGACCTGCCCACTGATCATCTAATAGGACATGTGATCAAAACTATTCAATTGCTTTAGTCATGTAAATTTGCTTAAGTACATCTGCAAATAACTTGGTGTATTGTGTATTACATCCTGACTCATAAACCCATGATTCACCGCCTCGGGACATCGCCCTCAAACAGCCATGATGTCTTAAAAAGACTTTTCAGATCACCCAAAAAGGGCATTTAATCCAATTCATTTGTAATATTTGCAACTTTTGCAACTCATTTATGACAAACAACACACAGTTTGAGGGCCACAGGGACACACAGGTCTCTGTAACTCCCACCTCTACACGTCTAGTAATAACCTCAGCTGGGGCTACCTCATGAGTAAACCTCTTTAAAGACAAACTCGTGTGTGTGTGTGTGTGTGTGTGTGTGTGTGTGTGTGTGTGTGTGTGTGTGTGTGTGTGTGTGTGTGTGTGTGTGTGTGTGTGTGTGTGTGTGTGTGTATTACAGATACGTCTTGTTGTCCGTGACATGTTTGCTAGTCAGCTAACAGCTGGAAGAACCCCTGTCAGCATGTGCGCAAGGCAAAGACGAAGTATCTCCCATACAGAGAAAGGTACGGAAATGAACCACTGGGCAAAAGTGGTAAAAGGGTTATCGCTACCTGTCTTTAACTGGCAAATGTTAGCGAATGAAGGCGAGAGAATACCTTAAAATTTCATTGTAGAACTGCCCTTCGGTGTCTGTCTTGTTTTGGTCCGCCATGTTTGCCCGTCCACCCGCCGCAGCTCTCCCCTGGGTCCTGCTGTCCGTCAGGTTGGGGAAACAAAAGCAGTAATGGATACGACCAGCAGGGGGCGAGCTGTCTGGATTTGTGTCTATTTCAGTCGATGCTTCAAGATCTGTTGTCAGATGTGAGGCTCTTATCCTGCAGCATGTGCCCTTATATTAGATATTGCCTAGTAAATGAAATGATAATATGCAATAATATTACATTGCAACACCTTTTAGAATAGACTTTAAACAAGTCACATGTGCAAAATAGGCATTTTCACAAATAGGTAGGTGACCTCTGCATGACATGCAGCTACGGGCTCAATATAGAATCATGAATGTGAAATTATTGACAAATAATTCCAAAGTTTGTAGTTGTAACGCAACTATGAAGCAATCCTACGGGTTCAAACTCCTTTTTGATCAATTTTAATATTAAAAGGAGTTTCTGAAGAATCTCTCTGTTAAACTGAAACACATATATACTGTTGGGTAACTTAAGGTGAAGCAGGGTTGTATACAGAGGCTCAAACCAAGGACCAGACCAAGAGCACAGACAGAATGGGAGGAGAAATCTGGATTTCTACTACTGAAATATTCTTTATTTCTTTAGCTTATTTTGTATTTGTGATAGTTTTGTTCTTAGTTAGTTTTAGATTTTGTTATGTGACAGATCATCGGTTTTGTTAGTTTAATAACCCCCACTTCAGCAGGTGGTAATGTTTGTCTTTGTATCCCCATTTATTTAAAAATGACCTGATCTCTCAGTATATGAGTTCCACTTTGTCTATAGATCATTAGGTCAGTTTGTTTTTTATTGATGCAGTGTGATTTAGTTATGTCGTTCAGTTCTTAATGCTTAAGTCTACTTCTATTTTGGACCTTTTATGGACCCAGTTCTTTGTTGTATATTGTTTGTTTGTTTTTCATTTTTTAGTTAATAAAACCCTCTGTGGCTCTGTTTGACTTCCAGTTCTGTTCCTTATCGCTTTGCCTCTATGTTGAATCCACATGTAGCTACAGCCTCAATATGGACTCATGAATGTGTGACATTCACAAAGATTTCCAGCGATTGCAGTATATGCACAACCTTTGAGAAATATTAGCTGTTAAAACCTCTTTTTTCATCAATTTTAAAGTTAAAGCTGGCCCAGGAGTTTCTGAACCATCTCTGAATTAAACTGCTATACATATAGGCTGTTGTGGGACCTCTCTCGATACACTCAACTCCTCTCCATCTCTTTATTTAAATGTTACCATTGCATGTCATTGACTTGGGTTTTCTTTTTCCTTTAGTCGTGCTTCCTCCTCTCTGTATGTTTCTGCAGGTATCCCAGGAGCTGTCTTCACTTTCCACTCACCTCAACTAGTCACAGCACACAACCACCACCCTGAGACTGGTTCTGCTGGAGGTTTCATCTGTTAAGGATCCATCTTTCCTCTCGTACTGTTGCTGAGTGCTGGGTGGGTTTTGTTGACTTCTCTCTACAATTCTTTTTAGCTGTGTTGATATATCCTGTAAGGTCTAACAGATGTTGTAGTGTACACTTGTATCCTTCCAGACTTATATCCTAATAGGTTTATGCATGAGTTCAAGCTGATGTTTGTGCCAAATGGAATGAAATTCCTTCCAAACATTTCTGAAATATAGCATCAACAATGGGATATACATGAGATCACAGTGACTTGGACTATCAAAATTTAAACAGTTCATCCTTTACCCCAAGTGACAATTGTGCCCAAATTTGAAGAAAATCCTTCAAGTTGTTTGCAACACATCACATTCTCAACAAGCATGAGCATGAGGCGACTGTGGCCTGAACTGCTGGCCATCAAAATCAAGTTTATCACCGAGTCAAAGTTTAGCTTTGCAAATGTTTAGTTTGCATCTGTCCATTAAGCTATATGACCCACATTAGCACTGATGCAGTCTTTGTTTACACAGCCAGGTAATAGAATACAGCACAACAGACAATGTTAGAATACAGTTTTATTGGACTGAAAAGATTCACAAGGTTTAGATCATCTTTGTCTCAGCCTAGTATTGCTGAGCATGACAGTGTGAAGTGTGATTCCATCACTCCAACATATGTACAATATGATCATTATAGCTACAGGTCACGATCAACAACTTGTACTGCTCCGTTAATATTAAACTTGATGCTTTGCCAGTCAAAGATATTTCCTCTAGGTACTCTCTTCTCAGTGTAGATGTCTTGGATGGTGCCATCTGAGAGGACAACGTCCCACATATTAACATCACTGATTGAGCCTACAAAACTCTGTTTGATGTCAAAGTCGCCCAGGTAACTGTCTGGGTCTTGTCCGAGGATGACCTTGCCATTGGGTTTGATTGTGTGATCCTTGCTGTAGATTTTGGTCAAGCTTCTCCTCCCGTTGACAAAGAGAGCAGACGCACCAGAACTGGAATCCCAGATAACACACAGGTGGGTCTCTAGGCCACCAAGATCAGGAACTTGGAACAAGACACCATCTCCAGCCAGGTAGAAAGACAGTCTAAACACAGAGATACAACATTCATTGTTATGTGCACTTGAAGTAGTGCTTCATGGATGACAAGTTATTTTGTCGCAGGAATTTCTTGGCATTTATTTCAACAGCTTATTGTTACTAAATATGGTCTTCTGTGACCCTAAATCCAGAGTATTAGCGTGTTGTCTACCTGCCGTCCAGTTCACGCCACACATTGAGCTCATCATGGTTTTTGGTCCGGTACGCAAACAGGATGATCTCTCGCTTGCCTTGTAGCTCTGTGGCCACACGCATACACAGAGTGAAGGCCTTCAGGTTCAAAGGAATCTCAGGGACCAGCTCAACATAACTGTTATCGCTTTCGTTGGGGAACACCAAGTTCTTAATGGTAACTTCCCCTGAAAGACAAGAGTCACAGATTTTGCCGAGACAGTTTTCTTTATCTGCAGACTGAACTAATGCCCTTAAATTAACAATAAAAAGCTAAATACATACTGTTATTCTTTTTTTACTAGATATGCACAAAATAAAACAAAGCAAATGAGTATAGTTACCTGCCCACACCGTGCAGGCGACAGTGAGAAAAACAATGATCCAAAATCTCAATTTGTTTGAGCAAACCTGCAAAAGGTTACTTCATTTACTCAACACATTCCACTCATTTTTATACATCATGCCATTTTAATTCATATGCAAAGTCTCTACTCATAATAGATTTGAAAGGTTATTTAAAAAGTCAATGTACAGTTAAGCAGTACTCACCATGATTGAGTTTCCTCCTGATGTGGCAACAGAGGTGACTGAAGGTGAAGCGGGTTTATATAGAGAGGCTCAATCCAAGGACCAGACCAAGAGCACAGACAGAATGGGTGGGGGTGAGGTCAAATGAAACTAAATATTTGCATTTGGGGGGGGGGATCGGAATTTCTACTATTTAAATATTCTTCATTTCTTTAGCTAATTTTGTATTTGTACTAGTTTTGTTTTAAGTTAGTTTTAGATTTTGTTATATGACAGATCATCTCTTTGCCTCCCTGTCTGTCCCTGCTTTCCTTGTTTTCTCCCTCCTGTCAGGTGACCTGCTAATTACCGATTGTCTGCACCTCTGCTTCCCCTGTCTCTTTATTAGCAGGACGGTCAGCCTCGTCTTTGCCAGATAGCTGTGCGTCAACCTGTGAACAGCACTATCCATCATTATCTTGGGATTGCTCTTTGGAAATGAACCCTGCCTGACCTGAAACCTGTCTCTGCCTGACTCCCCCCGACTCCCCCCCTACATTTACGGTCCAGGTCATACACAAGGGAATCCAATATAGGGACAGAACAGGGACAGAGGCAGAGGGGAGCAGGAACAGGTCAGGCCCCTAACCGGACCTGTCTTCTGTTTTGACCTGCCTCTGCTCTGCTCTTCGACAACGTGAGTGTTTTCTGTCTGACCTGTTCCTGCTGGACCTGGACCGTCCCCTGACATCGTTATCAGTCTGTTGGATCTCTGTTTTCTAGATTACCTCTCAGTACTGACCTGGATTGTTGTTTGGACCTCGGATCTTGCCTTATGGACATTAGTGCTTGGACTGCTTCTTGTGTATGACCCTGGATTCGTCTCTTACTCTGCGCCTGGGCTTTTTGGAAACCTGTCGACTGTTTTTTTTGTTCACTAACCCACTGTGCTTTTGCCATTTAGCCTGTTCTGCAGATCATATCATTCCTCCTCTGCTCCCAGTCAACATGCGTCACTCCACTGTTGGCCATTTTGGAATCTCCAACTCTTCAGTCTTCTCTCTGGTTCACTCCTTCCCGCTTCTCAGCCACAGCTCATCAGGACTTCAGCCACCAAACTCACCTGACGACAGCTCTGTTCGGACGCAAGTTTCCAACTTTCATCCACTGCATTATTATTGTCAATAAAACATTTCTTATCTCAGTTCTCTGGTCCTGTGTGGTCTCTGGCTATGTAGTCGGATCCTAGGCGCATGACAAGTTTGCACTTTTTGTTCAGTTAATGTTTGTCTTTGAATCCCTGTTTGTTTAAAAATGGCCTGATCACTCAGTATATGCACTCTTTTTTGTCCATTTTCATTAGGTCAGTTTGTTTCTTATTGATGCAGTGTGATCTAGTTATGTTGTTCAGTTCTTCATGCTTCTACTTCTATTTATTGGAGTTTTTATGGGCTCAGTACTTTGCTATATATTATTTTTCCCATATCATTGGAAATGAATACAATTTACATCTGAAAGATGGAAACATGACAAATCTAGAGAGTGTGTGTGTGTGTGCGCTCGGTTCAGTTTTTTTGTGTGTGTTGAGGAGCCTGATGGCTTGGGGGAAGAAACTGTTCAAAAGTCTGGTTGTGAGGGCCCGAATGCTCCGGAACCTCTTCCCTGATGCCAGAAGTGTGAAGATTGGGTGTGAGGGGTGGGTGGGGTCGTCCACAATGCAGGTAGCCTTGCGGATGCAGCGTGTGGTGTAAATGTCCGTGATGGAGGGGAGAGAGACTCCAATGATCTTCTCAGCTGTCCTCACTATCCGCTGTAGGGCCTTGCGATCCGAAACGGTGCAGTTCCCAAACCAGGCAGTGATGCAGACGCTCAGGATGCTCTCAATGGTTCCCCTGTAAAATGTAGTCAGGATGGGGGGCAGCAGATGGGCTTTCCTCAGCTTCCTCAGGAAGTAGAGACGCTGCTGGGCCTTTTTGCTGATGGAGCGTGTGTTGAGTGACCAGGTGAGGTTCTCCTCCAGATGAACACCAAAGAATTTGGTGCTCTTGACGATCTCCACTGACGCTCCATCGATGTTCAGTGGAGAGTGGTCACTCTTTGCTCTTCTAAAGTCAACAACCATCTCTTTAGTTTTCCCACCGTTCAGAGACAGGTTGTTGGCCTTGCACCAGGCTAAGAGCTGATGTACCTCCTCTCTGTACGCTGACTCGTCGTTCTTGCTGATGAGACCCACCACAGTCGTGTCATCAGCGAACTTGATGATCTGATTCGAGCTGTGCATCGCTACACAGTCGTGAGTCAGCAGAGTTAACAGCAGTGGACTGAGCACACAGCCCTGTGGGGCCCCAGTGCTCAGCATGGTGGTGCTGGAGATGCTGTTCCCGATCCGGACTGACTGGGGTCTCCCAGTCAGGAAGTCCAGGATCCAGTTGCAGAGGGAGGTGTTCAGACCCAGTCGGCTCAGCTTCCCAATTCAGAACGCAGAATTCCAGCAATTGCAGTTTTTACACAACCTTTGTGCAATATTAGCTGTTAAAACTTTTTTTGATGAATTTTAACTAATGTTCCACGTTCGTACTGATGCAGCCTTGGCCTGGACTGCTTGCCACCAAAATCAAGTTTATCACCGAGTCAAAGTTTACCTTTGCAAATGTTTAGTTTGCATTTGTCCAATAGCTATATGACCCACATTAGCACTGATGCAGTCTTTGTTTACACAGCCATGTAATAGAATACAGCACAACAGACAATGTTAGAATACAGTTTTATTGGACTGAAAAGATTCACACGGTTTAGATCATCTTCTTTGTGTCAGCCTAATATTGCTGAGCATGACAGTGTGAACTGTGATTCCATCACTCCAACATATGTACAATATGATCATTATAGCTACAGGTCACGATCAACAACTTGTACTGCTCCGTTAATATTAAACTTTATGCTTTGCCAGTCAAAGATATTTCCTCTAGGTACTCTCTTCTCAGTGTAGATGTCTTGGATGGTGCCATCTGAGAGGACAATGTCCCACATATTAACATCACTGATTGAGCCTACAAAACTCTGGTTGGTCTCGAAGTCGCCCAGGTAACTGTCTGGGTCTTGTCCGAGGATGACCTTGCCATCGGGTTTGATTGTGTGATCCTGCTTGTAGATTTTGGTCAAGCTTCTCCTCCCATTGACAAAGAGAGCAGACGCACCAGAACTGGAATCCCAGATAACACACAGGTGGGTCTCTAGGCCACCGAGATCAGGAACTTGGAACAAGACACCATCTCCAGCCAGGTAGAAAGACAGTCTAAACACAGAGATACAACATTCATTGTTATGTGCACTTGAAGTAGTGCTTCATGGATGACAAATTATTTTGTCGGAGGAATTTCTTGGCATTTATTTCAACAGCTTATTGTTACTAAATATGGTCTTCTGTGACCCTAAATCCAGAGTATTAGCGTGTTGTCTACCTGCCGTCCAGTTCACGCCACACATTGAGCTCATCATAGTCTTTGGTCCGGTACGCAAACAGGATGATCTCTCGCTTGCCTTGTAGCTCTGTGGCCACACGCATACACAGAGTGAAGGCCTTCAGGTTCAAAGGAATCTCAGGGACCAGCTCAACATAACTGTTATCGCTTTCGTTGGGGAACACCAAGTTCTTAATGGTAACTTCCCCTGAAAGACAAGAGTCACAGATTTTGCCGAGACAGTTTTCTTTATCTGCAGACTGAACTAATGCCCTTAAATTAACAATAAAAAGCTAAATACATAGTTTTATTCTTTTTTTTTCTAGATATGCACATAATACAACAAAGCAAAGGTGTATAGTTACCTGCCCACACCGTGCAGGCGACAGTGAGAAAAACAACGATCCAAAGTCTCAATTTGTTTGAGCAAACCTGCAAAAAGTTACTTCATTTACTCAACACATTCCACTCATTTTTATACATCATGCCATTTTAATTCATATGCAAAGTCTCTACTCATAATAGATTTGAAAGGTTATTTAAAAAGTCAATGTACAGTTAAGCAGTACTCACCATGATTGAGTTTCCTCCTGATGTGGCAACAGAGGTGACTGAAGGTGAAGCGGGTTTATATAGAGAGGCTCAATCCAAGGACCAGACCAAGAGCACAGACAGAATGGGGGGGTGAGGTCAAATGCAAACTAAACATTTACATTTGGAGGGGGATCAGAATTTCTGCTATTTAAATATTCTTTATTTCTTTAGCTAATTTTGTATTTGTACTAGTTTTAAGTTAGTTTTAGATTTTGTTATATGACAGATCATCTCTTTTGTTAGTTTGCACTTTTTGTTCAGGTTATAATGTTTGTCTTTGAATCCCTGTTTGTTTAAAAATGGCCTGAACACTCAGTATGTGCACTCCTTTTTGTCCATTTTCATTAGGTCAGTTTGTTTCTTATTGATGCAGTGTGATCTAGTTATGTTGTTCAGTTCTTCATGCTTCTACTTCTATTTATTGGAGTTTTTATGGGCTCAGTACTTTGTTATATATTATTTATATTGTTCTCATTTTTTGCTTAATAAAACCCTCTGTGGCTCTTTTTGTTTTCCAGTTTGGTTACTTATCACTCTGCCTCTATGTTGAATCCACATGTAGCTACGGCCTCAATATGGACTCATGATTGTTTGACATTCACAAGGAATGCCAGCGATTGCAGTTTTTACACAACATTTGAGCAATATTTGGTCTTTATACTTCTTTTTTGATCGATTTTAACTAATGGCCCACATTCGTACTGATGCAGCCTTGGCCTGGACGGCTGGCCACCAAAATCAAGTTCATCACCAAGTCAAAGTTTACCTTTGCAAATGTTTAGTTTGCATTTGTCCAATAGCTATATGACCCACATTAGCACTGATGCAGTCTTTGTTTACACAGCCATGTAATAGAATACAGCACAACAGACAATGTTAGAATACAGTTTTATTGGACTGAAAAGATTCACAAGGTTTAGATCATCTTCTTTGTGTCAGCCTAATATTGCTGAGCATGACAGTGTGAACTGTGATTCCATCACTCCAACATATGTACAATATGATCATTATAGCTACAGGTCACGATCAACAACTTGTACTGCTCCGTTAATATTAAACTTTATGCTTTGCCAGTCAAAGATATTTCCTCTAGGTACTCTCTTCTCAGTGTAGATGTCTTGGATGGTGCCATCTGAGAGGACAACGTCCCACATATTAACATCACTGATTGAGCCTACAAAACTCTGGCTGGTCTCGAAGTCGCCCAGGTAACTGTCTGGGTCTTGTCCGAGGATGACCTTGCCATCGGTTTTGATTGTGTGATCCTGCCTGTAGATTTGGTCGAGCTTTTCTCCCGTTGACAGAGACTTGTCTTATAAAAATAACTGATAACTGTTTTTCATCCCCTCGGGGAAATTCTTTGTGGACAGGCTGCCCCCTTGAGGCACCAAGGGTTTAGGGTTTGGTATCTTCTCCAGGGACACTACCACTAGTGGCCAGTAATCAGGGGGGAACCTGAAACCAAACCACCAGCCAGTGGACATCAGTGTTTTAGATAAGATCAGTATCAGTATCAGAGGGTAGACAAACTAACAGTACATTTACTGGCTGTTACTTGCAGCAGAAATTCACTGTGGAACAGTTTTATGCAATTTAAAAGGTTCAGTGATCCATAGAAAACCATTCTACACTTTAGCGCAGCTGAAACGTTGAAATGTTATCATAGAATGAAATATTACACAGCAAATCTGGGATCTGATTGCAATAAAGCAAAGCATGACAAAGTGCAAACAGTGATTAGAATAGTGGCTCTATTTTTCCCAGAGCCCACTAGCAAGTTAATTTAGTCATGTTAAAAGCCATCTTGCTGTAACAGATTATGGCATTTAATAGTTTTTCATTTTCAGAATAAAATAGCTAGAATAGTAGATAGAATGAAAATGAAATGCAGTTTTAATATTGTCCTAGATTAATTAATTACCAGCATTATTTGAACTTCTAAATAATGTTTATTTGAACTGCAATCAATTATTTTTCTTTGTTTGTATATATATTTTTATCCACGCATATGCAAACTGTGTACTTCTGTCATTCTACTGATATTTTGTTTCTGAGTAAATTGTAAGAAGCACAAATTCAACTGGATCAGATTTATTATTATTATCACACTCGTTTTTTACTTTATTTAAAGTGTTATATACTATATGAATACTGTGTAGTGCTTATATGTTGCTGTGTGGAATCACGTTCAAAGAAAAGAAAGTATGATTCATGAACAGAGCCGAGGCACGGACGGGGTTCGAACCCGCGATCTTCGGTTTACGAGACCGACGCCTTACCACTTGGCCACCGCGCCCGGTAATATAAAACACGCGTCATATAGGTATTTGAGAGAGGGCTAATTAGTATTATTATTATTTAACAGGTTTTCATCACCTCTAGCACGTTTGTTAGTCTACAGGCCTGAAGCAGCATTCAGAACTCCCATTCAAAATGTCCCCTTTTATCCGCTATAACGTTGTTTCGACTTCGACATAGAGATAAACGTTTGTCCAAATTCAGCAAAACCCAATCAAACAAATATCAGAAAATGCTGGGAGCTTTTAGAAAGGGTCACTTCTTTTGCTATGTTTTTTCTGTCTACCAAATCAATGTCCTTACTTAGAAACAATGGACATTAAAACTAAAACACGTCTTGTTAGGATAATATTCAAATGTCCCAGCAGATGGCAATTACTACTTTTCACATAAACCATTACGTAATGTTGCAATTATAGTTTTTCGACGATCAGTGAAAAAAGAAAAGGTTTAAAAGTCATAATAAAATGTGGCGTAACGTTACAAGTCGCTAAACATGAGAGGAAAGGAAAAGAAACTTAGAGACACAACACATCCGGAAGTAGCTCACAGCAGATTTAGCAGTTTCATGGTCGCTACAGATGTAATACGATGATGTGGAGAGCTGCATGTTCATGCATCGGATGGTGGGAAGATTGTGCAGCCCTTGTTAGATCCACGACTAGTTAATGCTGTAGGTAATATGATTTATTCTGAACAGTCACTGCTAGTTTGGCTGGAAGAGACAAACCCGTATACTAGCTAACCTAAAGCGTTAGCTTGCTAGCTTGCGATGGCTTTGATATCTGTTTTTTTGTGTGCAGAATATGCTAATATATAGTATATAAACCAAACGCATAACAAAAAATTTAACATTAAATAATTATGTGCTGATAGGCTAATGACACTGCTGAATAATTACGATTTGAGACTTAAGACATTTCTTTGTTGTGCCACTTTTCAGTTCGGCATATTATAAAGGGTGGTTATATCAATATGCAGTTTAAAATTTACAGGAAGGTTTAGACTACGTTAGCCTCAATTTGAATCTCCTGGAGCAACAAATTGAGGTGGAAACTACTGTTACATGGTCGAGCAACGTTTATATAATGATTATAAGTCAAATATTACCCTTACATAAGGCACATGAGTTGCTTTTTATTTATGTATTTTAAATACATACGTTTGCCTTTTGGAAATAATAGCTCCCTGACATCTTGGTGTGTCTTCTGTTCTTGTTTCAGTGTTTACGTTTGATCTGCAGCAGCTGTTGCCCCTCTGTCTGCTTCACCATGCCACTTGTGGTGGATGCTGTTTGGGCATTGTGGAGCATCGGAGCTGGCATCTATGACTACTTCCACACGAGTGCCATGGAGGAGAGGATCCACACACTGGAAAACGTCCTCTCTATCCACCAGTTTGTGATCGCGGCCCTGTCAGCAGGTCTCATCCTGCTCATGATGTACATACTATGGAGAAAACATTAAGACCTCATTGACATGGGCGCCCACTTTTCCCTTTTGTCAGGATATCTTCAGCTAGCCATGGTAGATTTCATCCAGATGTTGAGTGACAGTGTGGATCATACAGCTGGTCACTCAAAGATCAAGCATGAGCAGTAATGTTTGTGATGCCCCAGATGAAGTCAAGAGCACTGATGGGCAACTAAACTGCACACCTCCATAACCAAACCCCCATGAAGACATGTGGTGTCTGAAAAGTTGTCAGCTGCTTGACCTGACTTGTCTGGCTGTCTTTCTCTGTGTTTTGGTTGTTTAACTGCCCTGTCTACAGATGATAGTCTGCATTAATGCAAAATCATAACTGTTTCTCAACATAACTTTGCACAGTTTTTACAACTTTGAAGGACTTAATAGTGTGGTCAGCCCCTCTAAATTCATGCTATTAATTTAAACACGTTCCCAGTGTTTGATGACGAGTCGTTGTTTTTGACAGCCTTCTCTGAAAAGTGGATAAATATGAGAATTTTAAACTTCTGCTTTGTTATAGAAGCCAAGTGTGACTGCAATTGCTAGAATTGCTAAACCTGTTATTACTAAATCGCAACAAATTTATCTCCATCCATTGTTTTCTCACTGTCACGAAATAAGCGTGTTTTGTTTTTGTTTTTTAATTTAAGGTAGTTTTTGTGAGTTATGACTTCATGTATGTGGAATGAGGTTACACATAAGTTAAGTACACTAAAACTATTTTATGTATCATTTTTATTCTTATATCGGTTAAAAAGAAAAACCTGGCGTGAAAAGAAATGAACATATTGAAAAGAAAGTCTGTGTTTGCTCTGCACCCATAAATCAAAGTGACCCCTTGCTGGTCCTAATTGCTGACTGTCTTGGGATATTAACATTTAAAATATAACACTATAAGTAAATTTTCATTTAATGCTCTGATATTTTCAGACTTTGTAGATTTCTGTGTGGGAGAATTTCCCACCACTGATTTCAACATCAAACAACAACACTGGGATATTAATTGATCATTTATTAGATTTATTGTTTTGTTTTGTTTTTCATGCTAAGGCATATGGTTAGAAGTTAGTCGGGTTCTTCAGTATTTAATTAGTCCATGTTTACATTTGAATTAACATTGCGTTATTCATATTTCTTCATGCTTTTGCTTACTACATTAAAAAAAAAAAAAAGTATGTGATCAAACAAAGTACTGGTCAATTTTCCCCTGTTGTACCTGCATACTGTCTAGATTGCACTACTGTACACTAGTAAGACTAACTACTGCTATGTCTACTATTAAAGGGATTATGTTTGAATAGTAAATCACTATAAAAGTCAGAACTGCTCTTTTTTTCCATGTACTTTAATAGTGTGCTTTTGTATGAATCTAGAGTAAAATACTGTGTACATGTGTACATTATATAACTATAACTGTACAGGTATGTAGGAAATATCAGGCTTAAAAGCCGAACTGAACACAGCCACTATTTTCAGGGATATTTTCCAGTAGAGTAACATAGTGGAAATATAGCACCAGTGAGTAATTTTAAGTACTGTACATGCATGAGCTATTTTAGTCCTCACTATGTTTCGAGGTCAGTGGTTTGACTGTGCAGGCTGGCAGTACAGTGTTCATTTTGAACCGTAGCGTGAGAAATGTCACCATGTGCCATCTCTCTTTACCACACAAGTATTTTGCTCCTCAGAACTGATAACCACTGATTACCAAGATTTAAAATTGTAAACCCTCAATCTGTGACTTATGTTTGGTTTTCCTTTTTTAGTGGTGGTTATCTCAAAAACTACTACCAATATTTGTTTAATGATTTCATATTAGGATCTGTGTTTTGAAAGAAAAGTAAATTCAGGTGGAATGTCATGTTATTCATCGACTTTAACCGCTCTAATTTAAAGCAGCATTATAAGCAGAGACATGGGTCAACGAGATAATTTTGTCAGTGTAGGAATAAGTGCTCAGATCTTTTAAATTTAGACATAGTTGAAGAAAAACTGAACTGCAAGGTGAAAAACCTGAATGTTAAGCACGGAAATGTTCAGAAGTATTCTTAGCAAAATGTACTTAAATATCCAAAGTAATTGAATAGGTCTATTCATAGCGAAGTTAAATTTAACTATAAATTTAAATGTGCAGAATTAAGGTGACATTTTCTAGCCACTTGATGGGCTGAGCTTGTCTGTCTGGTGATTATGGACATGCAGCTCTGAAACTAAATTCAATTCTTAATTTGTAGTTATGATGTGATGGGCTGGGGTAAGGCAGTGTCGTAGATTAAATTCATCTTTTCAGTAGAGTACAGCTTAGGATAAAAACTTATTTATGATGCCAGTAATACAAACAAATCTAAATTGCAGCTAAAAACATACTTCAGGTTTGCAAGCAACTTCCAGTGTTTTTGAGGGGCCCCCTCTTACTGGGGCCCCTGGGTACTTCAGTCCACTGTTGGCAGACTGCAGACCTTTTACTGGGCAAATTAGTATCATTTCATACATGTACATTTTTAATATAAAGTCGCAGTATATAGTGGCATGGCATGGAAACAAACTACATGTATGTCAGAATTATACTAATTTACTAAGTAACAGATACATTGAGTTAACCCACCACTTTATTTCATTACATTACATTAAATAGACCACGCTGCAGGCGGCAAATGTGCATGTGAGACCGTCCAATGTTACCACCAATTAGAGCCCGGGGTTTAACAAACAAGGGCGGTGATTGGTTGGGGCTGTTAGAAGGCGGGATCTTTTAATTGAAGCCATAGTGAAGCTTTAAGCTGCGTTCGTCAAGTGGTAGAAGTTAGTGCAAAGATGGCGGAGGCCGGATGGACTGTGCCTTCCAAATTAATGGTAGACAATTAAAAAAAAAAACATTTTCTAAATTAATTTGTTTGATGTAGGAGGTATTTCCATGGGACTGATTTTTTTGTTTTATATTTTTTATATCTACTCTGTACACAAACGGAGTGAAACGTATATTTAAACGTGTTCTAAATTAGTCTGATTTTATTTTTTAAAAATACCGGAAAATGGTTTGTTAGTGTGTGCTACTTTATGAACCAGCTAACCCAACTTGCCAGTAGGTGTTAGGGGATGAATAACGAATATTTGTGAACTTATTACAGTCAAACCACTGGAAAGGACTGCCTTTCTCGTGTTTAATCAGTTGTAGTTTGGAGGTTTCCTTCCCAGTTATAATTGGTGAAGTCAGAGAGCCGGAAAATGCTAGCCAGTTAGCCCGGGGTTGGTGCTAGCTGGCTAAGGAAGTTAGCCAGTTAGCTAGCAAGCCGCGTCAGCTTGCCGGGGCAGTTCTCTTGTTTCGCGCATTTCAAGCTTGTTCGCCGACCTCTGTGCTTGTTGAATCGGCAACGCGACATGAGCGAAAACGTTAGCTTGTATCTTGACTAATGTCAAATATTAAAGAATGAAATTTCCATTAATCCGCTTTTAAAATGAAGTCGGCACTCTTTCTGCTAAGCGGCTGGTTTTCTTCCAACGGTGCTCTTTTGTTTTGACAAAGGAAGAGGACCTGAGTTTCTTTCCTTTTTTACACCAGTTAATTTCTGGTGTTGAGGTAGTTTCTTTGGCCGTTTTCTTGTCTTGGCAATGGCTCCACATAAGCAGAGCTCCTCAGGTGGAAGCCACACGGTGGGTTTTGGTCCTGGTGGAAAAGCCAACGGGTTGTACCAGTCGTCCTCTGCCATGGCTGCAGCCAAGAAGCCCAACATGCAACTCATTCAAGCCGACCACGAGTTGTTCCTGCAGGCCTTCGAGAGTGAGTTGCTGCTGTCATCAAGTTGCATATTCAATAATGTCGATGTTGGAGTTTAAATTAAGGTCATAGGAAGTTTTACAGTGGTCATGTGAAAAGTGAGGTGAGGGTCTGCATAGCCAGAGGAATAGATCATTTTACAGCTTACATAAATTTCCACTGGCGAGTCACGTCCTTGTAACTGTACACTTAGATTTTAGCCCCGATTTAGTCCGTTTACTGTCGGCTACAGTTGCACTACTGTCATACTTTTTTATCAGATACTTTACAGTCCTTTATATAGTTTATAAAGTATCAAAAATAAAGCTGTTACCTGACTACAGGTTTTTCAGTCAGATCTATAGTATGAAACACAGAAAAACCAAGTAGTTCCACATGTCTTTTTATATATATTATAAAGACATGGAACATGTGGAAGAGCAAATATCAATAAGGTTTTTATTCATTTAACAGTTCATTGTTATTCTAACTGTACTGCACAGTTCATTTATTTGTGTAGTCTTATTCTTCCTCATGATGTAAAATGTCATTTTAAATGATGACTACAGCATAAAGTAGTACGCTGATGGTGTAATTATATTTATTCACAGAGCCAACCCAAATCTACCGGTTCCTCCGCACCAGGAACTTGATCGCTGTGAGTGTTGTTTTTTTTTTAAAACTACTTACATGATTAACAGTTTGACTATTTGAGATAATAAGAAAGTTTGTTGCAACCCTTGGCATGTTGAATTAACACCTAATATACTTTTTTTTTTACGTCTCCCTGTTACATTTCAGCCTATATTCTTGCACAGGACGCTTACCTATATGTCTCACAGAAACTCCAGGAATAATATCAAAAGGTAAAATAACCTCTTGAAATTGGTGGTGGTGCTGTTTTACGTCAATACTTGTTGGGCTTTTAAGCTTTTAGGATTAGAGGAGATCAGTTGTGTTATGGGTCGTTTTACTTCTCATCTCTTTGTGACTTTTTTCCCTTCACTTTAAAGTTGCATAACTGTATTGATTGAAAGTTTGTGTCTTAGAAAGCAGGTCAACTGTTATGGTGAGTGAAAGTTAGCCGACTTGCATGTTGCTGTGGGTGGGAGCCGGCTGGTTCAGTTAAAGCGGAGATAGGAGACATTTTCAGTTAAACTACTTTGCATACAGGCCCTACACAAAAAAAGATCTGCTTATACACATGGGGCAGCGTGTGGTTCAGTATGGACTGAAGGATCTGTTAAAATGCAGGGGGCCTCATCTGGTTTTATGTGGAATGTTGCAGGCTACAACATTATATTCAGTGTTTAAAATGTGTGGGCTGTAAAATTGTCTAAGACGTAATGGTACTGTCTGTTTTTTTTAGCCAGTACTATTAATGTCACACCAAGTAGGTACATGTTCAGGATGAGCTCACTGTTTGTTTTTAATTTGCAATGAAACTGTGTCATCTTAAGGCAATTTTCAGGCAGGGTTCCTGTGCTGCTGTTTGTGTTTTAACTTTCTAGAGCCATGCATAAATTGTCACAAAAGTAATTTGGTAATATTGGTAATAAGAAGTAGTAACTCAATCCCTAATACTTGTTACATATATTTGAAGCAACACAGTATGTCAGTCAATCTGTGTGACAGTCATCACTAAAATATGTAGTTTAGTACTTCTTTTTTCAGACCTTATTTGGGCATTCATACTCATCTGGTACTTTTCTTCTTTGAGCCTCAGTAATTTCTCTTCATTGTTCTGGACTTGATCAGGGACTAAAAATGGCAACCGTTAGAATGTGTGTTATTCCTGATTTGAAGTGGAATTGGTGAACCAGGTGACGTGTCTTCTGCTGCTCAGCTCAGTTTCACTTTCTGCTGAACCTGTACATGCCCCAGTCACATGAAACTCTGCTTGTGATCTGAGATGAATAAGTGCTACATAGGGTACCTTTACAGTTAACTGTGCTGTGTGGACAGTTATTAATTTACAAACATGCTGTAAAAAAAGCAGAAAGCGTTTTTTTTCTCCAAATTTGATTGCTGTTAATGCTTCTTTTGTACTTTGATCAGATACTGTGAACTAAACGTGTTTGATCATGAACTCCTTTTTTCACACAAGCAGTTATGTAGTGTGTATCAAGTGTTCAGCCATGTTTTCAGTCATTTTATAAACTCTGTGACCAAAACTGCCACTTTACTATCACAATGTCAGAGCAGTGCACAGTTTCTCTCTCTAGCCTCTGTACATTTACATTTTTGGGATTTAAGCAACTTCAGTAAAAGGCAGTCATCTGACAAGTATGACCATAGTGTATCATCAGGACATCAAAAGACTTAAAACCTGATATTAACTTCCTCAACAAAGGCATTATAAGGCATTAAAAAGTTCTTTCATGTGCAAAGTTTTCAGTATTCCTGAAGATTCACTTGCTGCAACGTTATATTTTTGTATCCCTGGCCCTTTATCCACCTGCTTCCTGCTTCTTATCCAGACCCAGGTTGTGTTTACAGCTCATATTTAATTTATAGTTACCGGTGAACACCCTTGGTAAGTGTGTAATTTTTTCCACCTAATTTAAACCTTATGGCTATGAAACACATATTAAATCACATGCTGCGTGGTTTTAAGATATTGAAAGATATTGACATTTACAATACAGAGAGCTTGTACATATTTGGTTAGTGATGGATGTTACCTTGCTTTACAGTAAAAGTTGATCCAGGAGGAAGTTGCATTTTTTTTCAGGAGACAACAGAGTAGTCTAATTGAAATGACCAAGTACTGCACTTTTTGATTCAGTGCTGTTAAGCTGAAATTATTTAATCACTAAACTTTATTTAAATTTTTACGATTTTACTGTTATTGTATTGTCTGAATGTAGCCTAACGGTGCACAGTTTTCTTGCATCCTTAATTGCTCTGCGCAGCCTTACAGATGTTTTCAGTTACTCATTCAGTGGCTCATTAGACCTCTACTCAGGTTGAAGTTGGACAGAGCATGGATTTATGTGAGGCCACTAAACTCTGTAATAATGCATGAACTCCAGGTGGGCCAGGTGTGTGTGTTTTCCATCTAAATTAGGTTCAGTACATAGTACTCCAGCACATAAAACTTTTAATGAGTTGGATTTAAACTTTATGCATTATGAACAAAAGCTTAACAAAAGTTTGCTGCAGTGTAATTCTTAGTTGATGTTGGTGAACTATATCTGCTACCTGTTGCTGAACAATTACTTACAGACATAAGAGTTGTCTTTTGAAGCAGCTCCAAATGCTAAATGTATTTTCCTGAAAAAGCAAGAAACCACTGGTGTACTGAGTAACATACATAGAATAGGTCACCCAAGGAAAACAGCAGATGACAGAGGCTTTGTTAGGGTTGGGGTAAAACGCAACTATTAACAACACCAATAACCTCCACAGAGTAGGGCTGAAGGCAATTCAAGATTAAAACCCCTCATCTGCAGGAAGAGTTAGAAAACCAGATTGAAACTTTCAGAAAGATGCTGGAGAGGAGAATGGAGGAAGTAATGTTTCAAAACAAACAAGTGCAGGAGGCTGCAGTAAACACCTGTCAGAGTAAGAGCATATCAAATGCTTGTTGTTTGTTGTACTGCACTTCATTAAAACAAGTTACAAAGTATAGTGTACTCACTAGTGACAAATCATTACAAGTGTCTGACCATTAACAGCACTATTATAGTGGGTGATGTTGAGTGAGTAAGAGTGGACTGAATCTCAATAAGAAATAATTTTGGCTCTGACCTGTCACTGGATGGTAAGCTCTCTGCATGTGGGCGATGGCTGTATGTTTAACTGCTGCTCTTTGTGTGCATGTACAGGAAAAGCTCCAAGGTTGACAATCTGTTGTCCAAAGTGGAAAAGATGAGGGGAGAACAGGAGACTCACAGGTAAACATTCAGTCCTCCAGGACTTACTGGTTTCCATAGAGTTAAACGTATCAAGTTGCTCTGTTATTGCTCTCCAGTATTTTACAGATTGTTTTCAACACTTTTCACATACAGAAAACAAAACTCTGTAGACAACCCTGAATATGTGTAATGAGCTGAAATTTCAAGACATAATTGTGGCAATGATCAACTGTAACGACACACATCTCAGTTGTTTGATTATTATTATTTTTTTTTTTAATCTGTTTTTATTTCTTTATCTACTTCTTGATAGAACATCAAATGTATTTCATGTCTAGTGGATATTTGTTAACATAGCATCACCTGTTAGTATTTAAAGGAGATGTTAAAGTTTCCCTGTTTTCCACAGCTTGGCCTCGAATCTGCAGCTCACCTTTACTGGTTTCTTTCATAAAGTCGGTAAGTTTCTTCTTCTAAACGTCTAATGCCTTTTTCTTTTTCTTTTTCAGATTTAGTTTTTCCACTGATTCTGTGACTCACAGGAAGTATGTTATTCAGGTTTGTCTTGTTTTTTCAGGGAAGTCATCTCAGGACTGTGAAAATGAGCAGAACTCTGTTTCTCTGGAGGTGCTGCTGGTCAAAGTGTGCCACAAAAAAAGAAAGGTGTGTGTGTGTGATATTTACTGTCTATTAAAAGACAATAGGGCATTTCTTGCCTCTAGACTGTTATGTAGCTGTTATGTAGTATTTCAGTGAAATACATGTGAAGTTTCCTTCCTCTTGTTTGCAGGATGTAAGCTGTCCAGTGAAGCAGGTCCCTACAGGGAAAAAGCAGGTTCCCCTGAACCCAGACACGAGTGCTGGAGTCCAGGCAAAGCAAGGCTCTTTTCCCTCCCTGCTGGTCCCCAGCAGCGAATTTGAACCCAGCAACTCTCACATGGTGAAGTCTTACTCGCTACTCTTCAGAGTGTCAAGGCCCGGATACCCTCGCACACAGATCAACGGTCTCCCCAATGGAGAGAATCACCACAACAGAGGTGAGCAAAAACAAAGGAAAGATCTATTGTGAGAGATGAGGAAACATCAGTGTCATAAGCATCTTCTTGGTAAACTTTGATGTGTTTCTTATGAATACTCTGAGAATTTCATCATTCAACTTGGCTAGTACAATGTAAATGAGAGAAATGATAATCAGATCTACAAAAAATAGCCCATGTTGTAAATGAGTTGAATTGTGTGTATCAACATTGTGGAAAGCCACCTTAAATCAGACACCTATGTAGATGTTTAGCTTTTAACAGAATTCACTGATTGGCTAGTCCCGACTGATTCTAACGATCCTCGATGTTGTGTGATGGAGAAGAGGTACACATCATTGTGTTTGTGTGGGTGTGTGTTTCAGATTTTACAGAGGAAGTGTTAAACAGGAAGAGGAGGAGCTCCTCTCTCAGGGAGGAGGGAGAAACCACATTTGTGGCTCAGATGACTGTCTTTGATAAAAACAGGTGAAAGTCACACATTTGCACTATTTGACACTCACAAAATGTTCAGACACACACAGGAAAAGACGTTTTATTCTCTATATAGCAGAAACAAGAAGTGAGAAAATGATGTTGTGTGCTTGTGTACAGACGTCTGCAGTTGTTAGATGGAGAGTATGAGGTGTCAATGCAAGAGATGGAGGAGTGCCCTGTCAATAAGAAGAGGGCAACCTGGGAGACCATCCTGGATGGAAAGGTGTGTGCAGTATAACCTGATACTTAAGATATTTACACAAAAGCTAGTCGTTTTTTAACAGGGTTTGGTCTAATGAAAAGAAAATTCAGTGTTGTTTCTCCTGAAAGTTCAGTGAGGTCTCAAACTTACAATATGTTCTTTCAGTGATGTTACAAGATCCTTTTATGTAGCTAACATTACCATGTCCTTTGTTAGCGTACTGTCTCTGATTCTCCCATCAGCTCAGCAGAAGCTTTCTACTGTAGAATACTTCACTATGAAAAAAAGCAGAGCTCTTAACATCTATAATAACTTAATCAAATCATCTGCTGTCTCTGTGTAGCGTCTACCTCCATTTGAGAGTTTCTCTCAGGGGCCCACCCTGCAGTTCACCCTGCGCTGGACCAGTGACTCCTCTGACCGTTCTACTGCACCCGTAGCTAAACCTCTAGCCACACGCAACTCTGAGACCAATCAGGACACCCGACTCGGCACCCTGAGAGCTACACACACACTGGGTGAGCAGGATCCAGCAAGATAACAATCATAATTTTGTAACAATTATTCTGTTTCATTGTTATTGAGTCAGTGCTGAAGCTGTTAATTAGCAAAGCTGTATTTTTCTTCTGTGCTGCAGCTGTTAAAGAATCCATAAATGCTGACCCACAAACCAGAAGAGAACAAATCTCTGCTGAGCCCAGACAGAAACTACGCATCTTCTACCAGGTTAGTCAAACATGATATTGCATCTGAAAGCGACATACCTTTACGCTCGACAGTCTGTATTTTATTTCTTCATGGTTCCACCTGGTTCTGAGGAGTGGAAAACTGACATGGGACCTGAACTGGGCTGGGTCCAAATGGATGATGGAACTGAACCTCATTTTAACCTGCAAGATTTTTGCTGTTTAATGATTTGATCAGTTAAATTTTTGGAATTGGATTCACAAATATTAAATGGGTTAGATCATTGTCAAATGTTTTATTGTTGGTGCAGAAAGTGGGAAAAGGTATTTAAAGCGTATAAACAGACATACTAAGGAATTGGTTTCCTTGGGCTTTATCATCATCTTCATCGAAATGAATCTGAAAACCTGGCTGAGGTCAGAACATTCACTTTGTACAATGGTCTGTATTGATGATTGTATGCTTGTCTCATCAACTTTATTTCCAGAAATGATGCCAGTATCAAGCATTTCTATAAAAAAATTAGGATATAGTTTGCTTTCATGGCATCTTGTAAAAACCCAAGTTATGTTTACAGCCAGCCAGTTTGTAAAAAAGTAACCACATCTGAAGGCTGAAGTGTTTATAGCTGTTCCAAACAGCCACACTCAATTCTGTCATGTACAGATGACCTTTGACAATGGTTCCGATATGATGATAATAATATGGGCTCACACTTTTTCTTTAAAGTAATTTGAAATGAATTCACGAGTTTGAATTGCTGCCACTGCGGACTGACTCTCTAATCAGGAGCTTTCATTGCAGCCTCTGTCTCCTCTCAGATGTCATTCAGCCAGCAAAGATCAACCCTAAATGTTTGTCACACACTGTCTGTTTTTTTGTTTTTGTTTGTTTGTTTGTTGTTGTTTTGTCCAGTTCCAGTACAACAACAACACTCGGCAGCAGACTGAGGCCAGAGACGACCTTCACTGTCCCTGGTGTACTCTGAACTGCAGGAAGCTCTACAGTCTGGTCAAACACCTCAAGCTGTCCCACTCCCGTTTCATCTTCAATTACGTGGTGAGTCAGACTCAAATATACAGACTGACAAAGTTGAAGATGGGCAAATAAAACTTAAGAAAGCAACAAGAAATTAAACATTTTTAAAGTGAAATCATGAAATTTTGTTTATAAAAAGAATTAAACTACAGTTTAAATGAGTCTTGTTGATGTTTTTTTCTTCTTTTAGTTTTTTTTTCTTATTAGCAGATTTGGATTTATCAGTATTTTCACTGACAAATCCAAAGATCTTAACTCATCATTATCTTATTTTCATACCAAACATGTTCAGACATGTTCAAAGGTTGGAGCATCGCAATGGACACAAAGCCAGGTATTAGATTAGTTTTTACTGGTTTCCACTGCAGTTGTTAACCATCATGTTTTACACGTTTCTATGGTCTTTGGCAGCCCCATCCCAAAGGAGCAAAGATCGAAGTCTCCATAAACGAGTGTTATGATGGTTCATATGCAGGGAACCCTCAAGACATCCACAGCCAGCCGGGCTTCGCCTTCAGCAGGAACGGACCTGTCAAAAGAACTGCTGTTACACATATTCTTGTCTGCAGGTACCACTGATTTTCTCTATTACACAGCTCTATTACCTAACAAGTGCTCCAGGATCTCCCAAATATAAACATACTGACATTCTCCGATCAGACCCAAGAGGACAAAGCCCAGTCTGTCCGAGTTTCTGGAGTCGGAGGATGGTGAGCGCGAGCAGCAGAGAACGTACATCAGCGGACACAACCGCCTCTACTTCCACAGTGACAGCTGCCTGCCACTCCGGCCTCAGGAGATGGACATAGACAGTGAAGATGAGAGGGACCCTGACTGGCTCAAAGAGAAAACAGTCAAGGTTTGTTTACAGCTGAACATCAAATAATGAGACACTTTACTGATTAGTGGACTTACTGTACCTCAAAACACTCTATAGTGTCATTTGTAGACTTAAATATAAATAAAATAAAATAAATAAATAAGGCTTTGTTGAACATGCAGGCCAAATTGCATAACATGCCTTCATGTATGTTGTTTACAATAGTGTATTAAAAATATCAGTTTTAATCTTTTTGTCTATCATTCATTCCCATCATCCTTAATGTGGAAAGTCTTACTACAGCCAGTGCAGCGTTTTTGCCTCTTAATGTAACATTACAAATCTGACGATTGTTGTCTGCTCTGCTCACTGCAGCAAATCGAGGAGTTCACTGATGTCAATGAGGGGGAGAAAGAGATCATGAAGCTGTGGAACCTGCACGTGATGAAGCACGGGTGTGTATGACGCAGGGATGGAGTTCTGTAACATTTGGTCAAATTCATGTGCCCTATCAAATTCACTTGAAATCTTCTATTTGCAAGTGATTTAAGTAAGACTATAAGAAGTCGACATACAACTCAAAGATGAGAAATGTTTTGTTGGCTTACAAGACAACAAGAAATTTTCCAAACCTGTAGATATTTGACCAGCTGCAGCATCAGTCTGCTGAAAGCAAGTAAATACTGAGAACTCTTACTTTATAGGTACATGATCCAACCAAATTAGCTGCAATAAACAGGATTGTTTTGACTTTGAGGATGTTAGCCTGAAGTAGTTAAGGCATGTTTCAAAATAAGACGCATCTCAAAAATAGCCTGGCAGTTTACATTGTTCTTACTGACTCTCATGTCCTCCGTCCAGCTTCATAGCAGACAACCAGATGAACGAGGCCTGCCTGCTGTTTGCTGAACACCATGGCACCTACATCATCAAGCACAACCTCTGCCGTAACTTCCTGTTGCACCTGATCAGCATGCACGACTTCAACCTGGTCAGCACGCCCACCATTGACCGGGCCATGGCCCAACTCCGCCTCATTCAGAGCCAGGTCACTCAGAGAGACAAAGACAGGGAAGACGAGGAGGAAGAAGAAGAGGAGGACTGGGAGACTGCAGTTGAGTCCCAGCCAGAGCTAGATCCAGATCCTGATCCTGATCCATCTGAGTATAAACCATGTAGTGATGAGACTAGCAACAGTTGCCTGGAGACCAGAAAGCAACAGCAGCAGCAGGAGGAGAACGGAGGAGCACTGACAGAACGACCGTCCACCAAGCAGAAACTCACTGAATCTGGGTCAGTTTTAAACTGACTTGCTCCATCACAGAGCCTCAAAGACGGCCAAACGGTTGAGTTTGGAAAAATCATAGCTACAGGCGACAGACAAACAGGTGTTAAAACACACACAGGTTACTGCAGGGATTATTTTTTCAAGGGCAGGTTACATCAGAATCCAAGTGAACTTGAATTCATTTGTTTTTGGTTTTTTTTGACACATTCACGTTGAAGAGTTACCTCAGAGGCGTTTACCGTGTCAAAACACATCACAGAGAGGAGAAAACTTGAAGTTTGGAATCATTTCTTTGTTCTTCTTTTTCCATGTTCAGCATTTGATAGAATCAGTACATATCAGTTTTAAAACTATGGAGCAAGCACAACAACAAAAAATTTGAGTTTTTTTGAAAACAGAATTTTGCAGATTTCAAAGAAATAGTTTTTGGCTAGACCAATAGACAAATATTTAATTTTTATTTCAAATAAAAATGAATTATTCTGTTATTGTATATAACTCAGTATTACTGGTTATGTGTCGGGGACTACTTTCACTGGTCTTGTGTTTGGTGCAGCAGAAGAGTGTATGTGGGACTGAGTCACAATAAATTATAGTGTGTATTGAAGGAACATGTCACCCAGTTTGAAAGTGTAGCTCATTGTTGGTGGTTTATTAGTTTATGGACAACACTGGTGCTCTCAAGTAGTCTGACACTAGAAGGTGACGAGTAATCCTACGTTAGCTAGCTGCGGCATGTAGTCACGTCTGCAGACGTGTGCACGCTCCAGTATCCGATGTATGGCGTGAACATTAAGTTTGATTTTGTGTTCGCTCCATAGTTTTGCTAATGATTATTTTTGTCTTCCTCAGAATGAAACACCAATCAGTGACCTTCCACACACACACACACTCAGCTCCACCAAAGCTTTTCATTTATGACTGAAAGTGTTTACATGCACATAAGTGTCAGTAATGGGTCACAGGTTCCTGATGAGCTGGTATATATTTACTTTATTTTCTTGTTTAATACAAACCTACTGAGATTTTTGGGGTCAGAATCCAGGATCAGCTCATTTTACTTTTCTAAGTGGTTGCTGAATAAATGGGATTCAGCATAAACCAGAGCACAACTGGACCACTACCGTGCATAGATACATATTCCCAGTACAGTTCGTACTACTGGTGCTAGACCTCTTTAGTCCTCGAACACTCGGGTGTCCCTTTTTGATATGTCTCAGCTCATTTTTCTACTGCTAGTACTCACAGGAGCCAAGACGCTTTTCGCTTTTCTTGAAACACATTCAGTGTTTTTTTCTTGTGCTCCTTCACCAAACAGCTCAGCAAGAGGACAACAAACTGCGTCCTACGTCATGCACCACCTCCTTTGAAATACACAGATGGAAAAGACTGAATTAGTTTCAGCAGCTTGTGACTTAATTTAAAAGCAACATGGACACAACACAAGCGTGTGTAAGCGAATGATATCAGCCACTGGTTTACTTGACAATAGTCTCTGATTACGGTTACTTTCATCCACGTGCTGCTTCCAGTTCCCTCACTGCGATAAGTTGCTGCTGTTTATAAAGTGAGTGTCTCTCTCACTCAAGTATCGGCTAACTTACAAAATAATCACTAATGATAATTGTGGGTATTGAGGCCCCATCTTCAAGGAGGCTGAGTGTGACTGAGCACAAAGGTAGAAGCACGAACAGGAAGTTTATATTTATTTCACTTTTAGTGTCATTTCATCTTAGCTGGCTTTTTGGTTTATTTTTTCTCCTTGGTGTCGCTGCGCCTGTCCGCTGCACCTGTTATGTACATAAGACTCTGAACGTATGTGTAATAAATTAGCTTTTGAACGTGGTTGTTTGGAAACCTGAACACCATCTTGGGGCTTTTGTTAGTTGCTTATTTTGCAGACCAAAGGGGATGAATTTGCTGCAGATTTCACAGCTTGTTTCGTGTCTTCTGTGGGAAAATATAGGTTTTTGTATTTAAAAAAAGAAAAAAGAAAATCTAAGTTCATCGCTGAACCATTTGACCTGTTAAAGACATCACTGTCTGATGCTGCGTTCTCATGCTTTACTGCTCCATCCTGAACATATTGGGACATATTTACAGTAGGACCCTCCAGATGTGACCAGCTGATGCAGAAATATTTGCATTTACTTGTAACTTCTCATATTGTGGTCCCTCTTATTTAAAACTCTTTACATCAACCATAACTGAACCAGCGAGCAGGAAGCTGGTTTTCGGTGGATTTTCAGAGCCGTTTGGGTTCGTGTGTGACATGCAGAGCACTTTTTTGTTTTGTGTAGAGCGCGCTGTAGAATTTACGGGAAAATTTCGTTTTTGTTCATTCACAAGAGACCAGCAGCATTTTGCACAAGATGTGAAGAGCCATGACAAGAAATTAAGACTTTTCTTTAATGATGTAAAACCAGCGTGACGTGATAAACCTTTGAGTTGAGTCAGAATGGTTTTCTATTAAAAGAACAATTTTGTATTATTGTCAACCACGTGATTCGTTTCTTTCAGTTACATTGCATTTATGACATACGTACAAATAAACATTTACGGACTTCTCACTCACACCAGATTACCTGTAACAATATTGATCCCGCAGGAAAACAGCTTTGTCTACACTTCTGCCTAATTAAAGTTTTCTTTCGAATGTCTTTACCAGCAGTGTTTTCATGCTAATATATAAGTTAACAGTGTTAACAAATACACTGTGTACTGTAGAAACAGTGGCATTATTCCGATGGTTTATTATTCTGAAGTGAACTAAATGTCGAAGAGGAGCAAAGCTTTGACCAGCAGGTGTCCCTATTTTGTCCGTCAAGCACTGAAACAACTTGAATATCATTCAGTCATTGCTTTCTCTCAAAAACAGGAGGTTTAGTAAAGTTCTGGAAATCTGTACCATCATCTGGACCCATCTAAGATTCAAATGGGACAAAACACTGAGTGCCAGTGAGCAGAGAAACGAGGTGGAGGCTGGTTGACATTTAGTGCACACACAGCCCTGACAACTTCCTATGTAATTAACAAGGAGAAAAAAACTAACAGTTGTAAAACACCACATGAATGAAGACTCAACATGACATTAAAAGACTTCCTGGGGTGATGTTTTCTAATCTTAACACAAACCTGAAGAGCTGTAAGAAAATAAGCATCACCTCAATTATATTAATGGCTGTGTTACTTTGGACTGTGGGAAATAATTCAACTAACAGACTTAACATTTTAAACCTTTATATTACTCTTTAACTTTACCCAGGTCTCATTTTTCTTGTTGTAACAGCAGAAACATTACAGGAAAGAGTCAGACTGTCACATTTGTTAGGAACCATGAAATGGCAGGTTCTGTGAATACTGTTTCAAAAAGCTAAAAGTCAATAATTTAGAGTAAGTTTGATTGATTTAGGGCAGTTCAACCGAAAACTAACATTTCCAAAGCCTGGAGTGCCACCTGTCTAACGCAGCGACTCACAAAATGATCACTCAAAGACAATTCAACCGATCTTTTTTATATTGAACACAACATTAATGGTGTTAATTATAAAAGTTCTCAAGCACATTCCCTATAAAGAGATAATAAAATGTTTAAATCATGACAACCGTCCCGTAAATGACGAGAATGTTTTTACAGTTACAAGTTGCACAAAGCAAATCTTGCTGTTGGTCAAGTGTGAAACACACAAATCCAAACACCTGACGGCTCTGTTTGGCTTAGAGGTCACGTGACTAAAACTAAAATGTAAATTACAAAGCTGTGGAAAACAAAGATGCAATACCAGGATGTGTCTGATAATCCCTTAACTATTTTTGTGCCACTGTAGGCTACACTGCCTCCAAACACGTCTACGCTGATTTCCACTGAGCTTTATCTTCTAAACGCAGTTTTAACTATATTTCTGATCTGAACCTGAAAACCCACAAGCGCCAAATTCACTCCCAGACTACAGACAGGCAGGTGACACTCATGGTGGTTTGTGATTTTTGGTGAACTGTCCCTTTAAACTCAAACCTAAGAAAAGGAGTTAAAAACAACAACAACATAAAAAAAGCTACAAAGGCTTTCACAGTGATGGTTTTTGTTACAAAGACCAGCAGGTTTAGCAGTTAAACCCTTTTAAGAGGCAGCAGCGGGTTGCAGCATGTCCTTCTGCTCACACAAAAACAAACAGGAACTGTGTGTGTGTGTGTGTGTGTGTGTGTGTGTATGTCCAGAGAGGCTGCGTTTCCACATTATTAAGCTAAATTACGGAAATGCATAGATACACTAAAAACTCTTCAAAGCAAAAGGAGATGCCAACATAAAAAAAAATGAAATCTGTAAACGGTGGTCAACTTCATAAGAAAGACCCAAAAAAAAAAAAATCACACTAAAGTAAAAACTAAAAGCCAAAAAGCTGCGCTGAACACGAACACCAATCCCTGAAGAAGAGCTGAAATCCTCGCCGGGTGATGCAGCCAGTTTGGTTCACGTGTCCAGTGATGAAGGGACGAACTGGAGATGGACACCGACAGGGTTTACAAAGAGTCTGGAAAACACAGGACCAACAACCTTTTGCTCCCAGTCACAGTCAGTAATGTATGTTTACATGCACACGAGGAGCCAGGAGCACGTTTCCTACAAATACAGTAGAAACGAAATCTACATGAAGGTCACAAAATGAATCCCGTGGACAGCTGGCTACGTGCAGCGTGGAGAGGCATGTTTCAGCCTGTACAGTGATTCTACCAGGTTTATATGTATACTTGATGCATTCAGATTTTTGTAGAAACCTACTTCCTGTATGTGCATGTAAACACACTGGATACACTGTGTCCTGTGAGACAAAGAAACACGCTGCAGCTTTTGATTAAAGACGCTAAATAAAACTAGAAACTAGCAGATTGCTAGTCACATCTTGTTGACTGATGCTGCTGCTACTACAGAGAATATTCCCCCTGGAGCACCATGAGCTAGTTTCATCTCCAAACGTTTGGAAACGGTTTATGCTGCCATCTTTGGCTCAGGGGTGATGATGCAAACTGGGAGAATGGCAGCAGGTCTACAGCACTGTACTCCAGAGGAAATAATCTTTGAGGATCGTTCTTCCCAACTTTGATAAACTGTGTTTAGCAAACAGCTGTGTTTGTTGTTTTGTCACTGTGAGTCTTTCGCAGTACATGCAGGTGAATACTATCCCACTGCCCTAGGAATTTTCCAAATCTGGAAAAGCCCATGATGGAGCAGGTTTTCCCAGGTTGCATAGATCATTAACAGTTCAAATATTGTGTGCAGCTGCTGATGTCTGAAAACGAGCAGTGAGAAATGATGATTGTCCATTTTTTTCCTCCAGACTTTCTGTCACCCTGTAAGTGCCTCCGATTTAAAGAGAAAAAGCACAGATAGGAAATGTTGAAACTGACGATAACAGAGCCTGTGTGTGTCTCCGATGACCCTAAAACACAAGCACTTTCCAGCCGGAGTGAGCGAAAGAGCAGCCGAAGAAGAGGCAGTCCACCGCCTGGTCCACCAGCCAGTCAAACACCACCTCCCGGTTCCCTGATCCAAGGGTCACCCTCAGCTTGAAGTTGCCCCCCTCGCTCAGGTTGTTGTTGCTGATGGGGAACAGATTCACCACTTCCATGTCAAAGGTCACAACAGAGCCCAAGGTGATGGCGGGCAGCTGGTTGGTCATCTCTTTACCGTTTACAAACACAGCACCTGGGAGGAGGAACAGAGATTTCAACGGTGACATCACATCATGCTAGTTAATGAAACTCTGTGATGTCACATGTATAAATGTGTCTATGTTTGACATTTATGTCAAATGGGAAAAATGGCCCAAAAACAGTCAGGCTTGGATGTTTCAAGTTGGTCTTAGGATAACTAATGGATTTCAGCTCTCTTTCTGTGCAAAAATACATTTCAGTCCACCAGAGACTCATGTGAAATGTCAACAGTCCAGCTATCTAAATCAAATGTCACTGTTTTTCTTCTCTCCGTGTACCATTTGTTGAAATGCAGACGGCCTGGTCTCTCTGGAGTGACTCGGCCTCCCTCTCGCTGTCCACACACACCCCCAGACTGTCCCTCGGATCCATCTGACTCGCTGCAGAGATCCTGCGACAGAAGACAAATGTTATTATATCCATTCCCGTGTGTTTTATTGTGCGTCTGTGCGTGCTGTACATACTTGAAGGTCAGCGTCTGCCCACAGAAGTAGGTGGCTGCGTTGGAGTAGAGGACGGGACAGCGCGACTGGGAGGCGTCGCTGCGCAGGGCGATGTTTCTCCTGCTGCTCAAAATGTAACCCTCAGTGCCCGGACGCCACTCTGTTTTAGATCATACACACACAGCTAAACCATCTGTATTTGTATTGTTAAATTACCACAATATAAAGTTTTAGATTTCTAAACCTGACCACATCTCTTGAGATGATTCGAGCGTGTTTTTTCTGTGTTGTACTGAATGCAGGGTCAGATACTGTGTAATCTTTGTATTGCTGCTTCAGAAATGTGCTGTGCATGGCTCTAATGAAAGGTCTTCACTTGCCATGTGCTGCCAGTGTGGTGTATCCCGTCTGTGGGATGCTCCACGGGCTCCACTCAGTTCGACCCTCTCCGCGGGCACAGACCCTGAAGAGATATTCTGCGTGAGGGTCCAGGTGGAGAACCAGAAACTCACAGTCCCGACCAATGTAAGAATCCTCATAGTGGCTACCCCCACTGCCAGACCGCCGGTGCTGCAGCCGATACTCTGCTGCTGCAAAGTCCTCGTCCACCTGCCACACACAAGGACAAAGTTACAGGTGATTCCCATGGACATGAACTTGTTCGCTTTGTATTAGAGTAGGTTTAGGTAGGTGCTGCTGACCTTACACCAACGAACCAATACGCCACCGGGTCTCTCCTGTAGCTCTTCTATCTGGACGGGTGGGTGGGAAGAGACGGAGCCATGGCGAGACACCCGGTCCCTCAGCAGCCCAAGCAGGGAGTCATCCAGCTGGGCTGAAACACATGGCACATCCACCAGTGCCGGTACCTCTGGTAAACTGGAAAACACACAGGACCAGTAAGAAAATGTGTGGATAACTTCTAAACTGTTGACACCATGAAGTACCAGAGTTCCTGTCCCACCTGTCCAGTTGAATGTGCATGGCCTTCTTTGTGAAACTACCCAGTTTGTCTTCCTTCTCTCCAAGACCACAACGTAGAGCAGCTTCCCCTGCAGAGAGAACCAGACTTGTTTTTGACTTCTGTAAATGACTGGAGTGGAGGCTGAAGTGTTATCTTAAAAAACTGTAGCATTTACATTTACAATACAAGTATTTACATTTTGGGATTAGACAGTATGAGTGCCAGGTCTGTGCTTTGTGTCTGGGATGGAGACGCAATATACTCTATACTTTATAGAACAGCATACAGAACATAATGTAACTGCAAAGACTGTAAGAAGGGAAGTTGACTATATGTTGCTCGGGGGTAGAAGAGGTCTAGAACACGTGGTACATTATTGCAAATAAGGAAGAGCGAAGTTAGCAGGACACACATGTTGATAAATTTGCACCCTCTTATTTTAGAAGTACAGCACGAGAGTACTGTCCACTGTGTTTGCTTTATTAAGCCTCAAACAACACTATGCATGTTACATTGGTCTATTGACTCAGAGTTACTTCAGTGCAAGTTACTTCAGCTGTGGATTTCAAAATGTCTTTCTAGCAAAATTAAATAGTTTTTCATTGATTTCTTTAAATTCACACTGTATAAATGCTGTTGCATCATAAACAGATTCATCAACATTTATATATAATATATATATAATGCTTCTTTTCTATTATCAATGTGCATATTAAAGGAAAACCCACACCCTCAGTGTCCAGCTGCAGAGTTGAAGTGTTGTTGTCGCTCCAGAAATCCAGACAACACCTGGAGCACTGTCTCTCTATTTGTTAAACTAGTGTCAACTCAACTGTTTTACTGCTTTTTTACAGCATAAACAAAATTGCATCAGAATCCAAACATTTTGTCCTTTTTGCTTTGTCCTGTTTCAAATGGTAAAATGATCATCACGTTAACAGAGAAAACAAGCATTCCTTTCTCCCTTCCTAAAATAAATGTTTTGCAGATGTGCTCACAGTGTCTGTCCAACAACAGACGTGTCAGCATTGTATTTGTTGGACCCACCCTCTCTCAGCAGCTCATCGGCCTGACCCACTCCATGCTCGATGAGGCTCTGGCAGTCATCTAGAGGCCTGACGCTGTCTGCCTCAATGGCGTCCACCTCGGCCAGCAAGGTGGACAGTCGCTCAGCGAGCAACCGAGTTGCTGCTGCTTGCAGCTCTGCAAAGTGCCGCCGGAGGTTCTCGCGGGCCTGACTTGAACTACCCCGGACCTATAAAACATGGGAAAGGTGAGGTAGTGAGCCTGTAAAGGAACAGGCTGAGCACACTCAAAAAGTGCCTCGAGCCTTATTACTGTTCAAAATGTGTCTACGACTCTCTATAATGTCACAGTAGCTTGATAAACAATAGCAGTTAGTTAAAACTGATCCCTTTCTCTGACAGATAAAACATCTTCAAGAACATCAACCAAGTTCAGCTGAATCACAGACAGTTTCAGGAGCCATCCCTACAAAGTCAGAATAATAATGCAAAGTTGCTTGTGTTTATCTCAGTATGGCTGGATAGTTGAGTGGTAAGCTCCTTAGGAAAGACTTCCTTATACTTACACTGCCTTTGCCTTGTAAGTCGCTTTTGGATAAGTTACTGTCTATTGCTATATCTTTATAAAACTTCTCAGGCATGTCCTAAAACATCTGGACACTGTAGGTTTTAAAAAACAGCACGAAATAATGCAGTTTTGGGGGCTATTTATAGCTGCAGATTAATCCACTTTTGTGCTCTAGTGAATATTTGGCACAGCAGGACTGTGTTTCCAGTAGGTTTTGAGCCACAGTGGTGCTCTATGACACACAACTACTACTACTACTACTACTACTACTACTACTACTACTACTACTACTACTACTACTACACCTCATATATGGTGTGAGCAGAGACTACCCCCATTAACAAGTGTTTTGTCAGGAAACGTGCTGGATTGTCATCAGCAGCAGTCATGTTTCACTTCCTCCTTGCAAAGCATACATTTATACACTAACACACATCTAAGGATTTCACAATGAGTACGGTACACAGGTGGGCGTTAGAGGTAGCAGCAAACTGAAGGCTGATTGACAACTGCTGCACTGATAAAGCAGGGACAGTATGACTGTGAGAATGGAAACACACACACACACACACACACACACACACACACACACACACACACACACACACACACACACACACAAACACACACACAAACACAAACACAAACACACACAAACACACACACAAACACACACACAGGGTTGTTGACAGAATACACACAGAACTGACTGTGTTCATTGTGTGTGACACTGGACATTTTCCATGCGTTGCATCACATCACTTCCTGATGAATTCCACTATGACACAGACTCATTAATATTATGGGATAGCTAAAATAATAGACTAAAAATATGACCAAAATATTTGTGTGATGTGGGAGGAGGTGATCTGGCGTCTGATTAAACAGAAATAGACTTTTCCTAAATGTTTGGACTCCTCTTCTTACAAATACAAGATGTTGCACTGATAGTATTGTTTGAGATTTCAAACACACACATTCTGGTATCTCCTTTCGTATTCTCATTGTGTGTGCCTGCGTGTAATGTTTCCTGGATTCCAATCATCTGGATTTGACTCATCCCTGCTGTGGGAGATTTGGTGGCTATGAGAAAGAAACCCATACTTGATCCAAGATAATGTATGATAGAACAGCTGGGATGGGGTCGAAGCAGCCTCATGCAGACTTTGTTTTTTTTTTTGTGCCAGACTTTGAAAAAGATTTGAACATTTTGTCAAAATATATATAATAGTGTGCATATTTTAGATGCTTTAGAAACAGATGTTTTATTATGTTTGTTTACTTGTCCCTCGTCATCAGTAACATCAGGGAGGCATCTTATCAATCCCAAAAATTACTCTGCATTATTTCGACAAGCTCAAACACACAGCCAGCATATTTTCTTCAGGGACGAGAGCAAGGAGTTAAATCAGCTATTAACTGATATTAATATAAACTATGATAGTTTTATATTTAGGGTTAGATTTGTTATGTTTTACAGCAAGTTTACCAGTAGTGTTGGCTATAGAGTTTGAAACATGAAACATGATTATATTCCTCAAAGGAAAGTCCAAGTTGTATGTTCTGGACATGAATCTGGCCTGTTTCTCCTCCTTTGTCATCTCTTCTGTGAGGTTTGCTGTCCATCCATAGAAACAGGAAACAGCATTGTTTACTGTGAGCAGCTGAACGGGTAAATCTAGACAGCAAGAGGAAGGAAGAGATAGCACAGAGAGAGAAAATGCTCTCTCCTGGGATTGTTTTGGGTCAGGGGCTAACACACTTCGCACTGCACTGGTCTGCTAGAGTTCTCATCTGTTGTTGGAACAAACAAAGATGGCGGACAGGATGGAAAATGCATCATATCCCAGGAGAACAGCAGTAATGCGAGACTTTTCTTTTTTTTACAAAAGATGTGAAGCAGAATGGTGAGTGAGTTTCTAAACAATCCAAAGACGGCACTATCCGACCTGTGAACTCTGCTTTAAACCTGCAGATGTGCAGATGAACTGTGGTACCTGTTTGCGGGCCTGGTTGAGGCCATGCAGGCGCTGCTGGAGCTCACTGCGGTAGTTCTGAGCCGCCTCAATGCTTTCTTTTGCCTCCTGCAGCAACACATCCACCTCCACAGACATGCTCCTGCCTATTGACACACATGACAGAGAAATATTAACAAAAACAAGCAAGATGCAGTACAACCTAAAAGCACACACAAACAAACCTGTGTTTTCTGCTGCCTACAAAGTGTATCAGCTTATTTTCTTAATTTCTTCTTTTCTGCCATATTTAAATATCTGAACTTTACTTGTAAAATCACTAAGTGTTTTCAAGAGAACTAGTCTTAATCAAAAACAGTACCAAGAAAATCTGTGACAGTGTCTTTAGGAATTACCCAGAGTTACGAAGATAATTCTAGTGTATTAAGAGAGCAACAGAAATCTCAGACAGATCTCAAAACCTCAACATCTAAAACCTCAGCACACAAAAACGCTGTATGACAAACATCACTAGTGTACGTTTTTATAGCACAGGTTTAAAAAGGTTTTATTTTGCAATATGCCTACAACTCCTGCAACACCTGTGCCCTCCTAATAACAGACCCATTAGTGTTTATAGCGCTGGCAAAAAAACAAAGAATTGCATGGTTAACACTTGTTAAGTGATTGTTTAAACAGTTTACTATATTTAACAAATAAAAATATCTAAATTAATCAGACTGAGTTTTGTCATAGTGGTGGGTAGAATGTGACATTTTATAATGAATGTACATTTTGTGAAAGAATCAAGTAGTCTAGTTGTTGAATAATCAATGGGCCTCCACGGTGTCCGCACAGAAAATAAGTATGCATATGGGGCATATATTTAATAATCTGCATCCAAGAGACAGAGCAAGTATGCAGACTATTTCGAGTGAGAGAGGATGTGTGGCAACAAGAAAACCACTTCCTATAGCTACCAGTCAGTTAACAACACCACTCCACATTTGACTTTCAGTGCCTAGTGTCGAGCAATTGGACTGTTACCTGACCCTTAAGTAAGGTTTGGATCAGGAATGCTTTGTTAAAACCTATGATGCAACATAAGCCAAAAAATAAAATGCAAACTAAATTGCTGTGCAATATTGACCACAAAATACACTATAGTCCGTACTGTTTTCTAAAGGTAATGTCAGTTTTTTTTAAGCTCCTTCCTGTGACCTTAGCATTTATTATCCAACGTCACTAAAAGAAAGCTGCTGCTCTGCTGTGTCTGGTTTGTTTTGGCTTCGTTTTAAAGTCATTTAGTGTGTGGGGAAACTGATAGCACTGAGTAACATCAACAGGATGTTTCAGTTACTTTAACAACGCAGCAACTACCACAGTTGAAGGATTAAGTCAATCCATAAGTAACTTAAAGTGTACTGTCATTATTTTTTAATAATTCTAGTCTCAATCAATTCCTTGGGTAATTTTGGAAAATATTCCTCCATAAATAAGATTTTAATGCTAACAGGAGGCTTTTATGTCGCCATGTGGGCGTCAATTGACTGGTATGACTGACAATTTGCCCACATGCACTTTCCACCTGCTGAAACTTTTCTATCTACTGTTTAGATAAAAAACAGTATTTGTTACAGACAAACAGTTCTGTTGTGGTTGTGCTGTAGGGGTTACGGTAATAAGACAGAACTATACATCATCGTGATAATGTTTTCTTTATACCTGGTCAGTTGGATTAGTTATGCTACAGTACCAAACATTATGTTGCCTCCTACAATAAGTTTGTATTACAGGTTTCAAATAGCCAGAATTAAGCTAATAGAGCTAATTCTTGCTGGTAATATATCATACACCTTTTTGAAGTTTTTGAAGTAGCATCATACTCAGAAGACACCACAAACAACAATGAAATCGATTTGAGCTATACACAGAGCGAAACCGAAGATGAGATACATTTCCTTTCATACTACCTTAAAAGTCTTCCTGTCAGAGATTTCCATTTTTGGTAAAGAATCGGGGTTCACTCAAACTGGACATTTTGAGTTTTCAATCAATCAATCTTGAATCTAATTGCACAATTATTGTTTAGTCTATCACATTCTCCCAAAACTTAGAAATAAGCTAGCTAAAACAAATGCCTGCTTGAGTCTTCAGATGCTGAAAATGTTATTTCTTTTACAGTCTGATTTAACTGATGACAGTTACCACCTTTCTTATAAAAAGGCATCAAGCTAATAGCCTACTGAACTAAGTCTTAATAATTAATAATTTCACACAGCAGGTGTATCATACTCTCCAATATGTAATCAACCTTTAGTACGTCCTCCTTGCAGCAGAAAGTAGTGACACAACCTGGCCTCCTGCTCAAGCTGTGGTTGGCTTCGCTTCCTTCACAGCATCTAAAGAGGAAGTTACTGACAGGACTCATGTATGTGCCACATACAGTATGTAGAGTGTTATCAGACTTCAGGGAAGCAACTTACATCAAACTATGGTAAACGAAGCATATCAAATTTATATCCAAACTGAGTCATTCAAAGCTCATAGGACAACTATAATTACTAATCATCTTGTAACCTTTAGCTGCTAAACACGCCATGTGATTCAACAATAATGTAGCAATGCCAGTATTAGCGTCTGCAGACAGAACTTTATCACTGTACATGTCAGTGAATAAGTAGCAGAAAAATGGCAGAAATCCCAAAAATGACCTCATCATTTAAAACTGTGAGTGTTCAACACTCAAAATGTTGAGTGTTGAACATTCAACATGAGAAAGGAGACTAAAGATTCTGTGCTAAAGAAAGTGCTAAGTCTCCATTTTATTTTAAGTTGATTTATATCAGTCTTGGAAGAACTGTGTGGGAGCAGAATGAACTGTATGTTGGTCACATGTTTTTTTGTGGGTTTGGTCATTAAGGTACAATAGGTCAGAAAGTGGTAATTGTCTGATATAAAAGGCAAATACAAGTAAGACCGGTGGGGCTACATAGCAAAGGATAAAGGCTGGAATAACGAGCAGGTGGTGTCATTTGGATGAAACTATAATTTCATGGCAAGATAGTCTAAGCAGATGCACTGTAGATATGAGTGTTAGTATTACTATCAGTATAGAATTAGTAAATAAGTATTTACTCTTAGCTTGGATTAAGATTCAATTTAGAGAGAGCTGTGGTATCTTAGGTCAGTCTTAAATGATTAGGTCACGGCAAGCTACTATAAAATTATTCTTCAAAGTATTTGTTATTAATATAAATTCCTTAAAACGAACTAAATCAATTGTCACATGTCATTTTGGTTATATTAAAAGCTATAGATGCACTCGCTTGCTCACTTGAGCACATAAACAACACTTACTGCTAACACTGGTGCTTTCTTCTTTCACAGTCCTTTCTATCTGCAAACAAAATGCCCAAAGCTGCAGCAGTGCAACCACAAAAAGCTACCCATACATAGCTTTTCATTTTCACCAACTAAAAGGGTGCTGGGCGTCTCTCTATCTCTTTAATCCTGTAGTTGATAATCCCTTTTTCTCTCCAAAACCTACTAAAGACTTTAAGTGAATGCAGTGAGGCACTTAGCCAAGCAAATGTCAGACAGAAAATCTCTTGTTTATTTATATGACGGGTCGGTGTGGCTAAGACACAGTCTTTGGTCTCTATATCTTTTATGCCTGTGATGTATGCAAATATGCAGCCAGAGAATGCAGACAGTAGTGTGCTTTGGAGAGTATTTAGGTCAACCTGCATGGTAAGAGTTGTCCTACTGTCCTACTTTCACAGGTCCGTCAGGCTGTTTACACTGTCAGAAATATGTGTTTACTAAAAATCTAGTGAGGCAACCAAGTCCTGCCTGGGGAAAAACAGTCTTACAGAGGAGCTTTGTAGGCAAGAAATGTATATATCACCACATATGCTGGTCACAATCCAACACTAAAGGCAAACCTTGATTAAAAAGACGTTTTAAAAGAATTTTGCTGTACTATTTTCATATATCATCTTTTATCCGGGTGGATAATTCAGTTTGCTACATCCTTAAACCCATATCAGATAATCCTTAATTAGAATATAGAAAAAGAAGCAAAAGATATACAAAGGCCGTTATATTTTCCTGCAGCAAGTTATATGACCTCATTTGAATATTACAAGTGTCATCTTTCCATAAATGCCATCAGTAGGAAGCTGCACATGTTCTGACTAACAGCAAAGTTATGAAAGACATGCCAGTGCAAACCCATATTATTTTAGTAAGAGCAAGCGACTGACTAAACGACACAACAGGAGACATCAGACATGTCTTAACTGGTTTACAACAACTTCCGTATTTTGTAGTTATTTTCATCAAGTCCGCCCACCAGCAATGACTGGGGCTGCCCTGTAACGTTGGTCTTCTGCAGTGCAGGGATGTTCTCCCAAACTCCCTTCAGAAATTTCGCGTTTTTAAGCTTGCGCTACTGTTCGCAAAATCAGATACAGAGTACTAATAATAGAAATGTGTTTTTCTAAAGAGTTTATGTCTTGAGTTGAATTCGGCATGGACCCTTTCCACCGAACAACACACTACTCTGTAAAATGTGATCTTTTACAGATGCTTCGCGCTGCTCGTTTCTGTCTTGAAGACGATGATGACAATAACAGACGAACAAACGAGAAAAGTTGTCAGTAACAGCTTGAACAGTTACTGAGTTAGTGTATCTGGACTGGCGGATATTTGTAATGTTCTTGTTGCATTATTTGCCAGCTAGCAAGACAACATTATCACATTTTAACGGAGTTTGTCGTTAACTTCTGTCTGAATAGTTGGGACAAGCCTGTGGCCAAAAGACAATGAAACTCGGGTTATATCTCGAAGACAACCCCAGACTAACTACAAAAACAACGGTTAGTCGGTGGGCTTAAAACTCTTATTCGTATGTGAAGAAAAGTTACCAAACGTACCTGTTTTAGTGCTTTCTGGTGGCCATTTAATGCCAAAAGTTATGAATCAGCTCGAAGCCGCCACTACAGCCCCGCTCGATATGCTGAAGTTTAGCTTAAGTCCAAAAATGACACTTCCGAGGTTTTAAGGGCAACAGCAAATCACAGGCGAGATCATTTTGATGGACGGGAAAATCGGCCAATTGGATCGTGACATGCACCGCTGTCCCCTCCCCCAATCAACCTAGCTTCAGACACCAGTGGAGCTGATGAAATGAGCTGATGTGATGTGGACTGAGAGGAACCTGGATGTGTTGTAAGGTGTTTGTGTTAGAAAGTGGTGAAAACACTAAATTCAGATCCCTTAGAAAATATTTAAAATCTCTGAATCACACAAAACATCTTGGACAAGGTAGTATGTAGAAGAACAATTATTTTTATTATCAATTAACTACACCTATGTTAATAAATAATAAGTAATTAAATATCCAATGTATAAATACACATATAATAAGTGCACCTCTTATAAATAAATGCAAAGAAGCAAGTTTCTTAAGGTGAGTAGTGTTCAGACAGCATCTTCTTTCCTTTTAAGTCTGAGAATAACAGGTTCAGTGTGGAGGGACATTGACATCTAGTGGTTTGTAATTGGCTGCTTTACTTTACAGCTGGATGATAAGGGAACCGTATTTCAGCAAGTGTCAGTGGGTTTGATGGGAGTCAGACAGACTGATTAAAGGCTGGGAGCACTGTGCATTTTAATAGGACACTTTCCAAAGATAGTCAGTCCAGTTTCTGATATGAAATATCATATAAAATGAATATAAACAACACATGTGGCCTATAGATAATGATGGAACAATACGACCTTACTTAAGTAAAAGAAATGTTAATTACCTTGACTGCTGATCTTACAAACGTCTGGACAGATCTCTCTACAGCAAACTGCTGCTGTTCACATCAGTGACGCAGTCTGACAGGATCGTATAGGTTTGAGCAGCCCGGGACAATCCTTCAGATTAACGCTTGACTCGCAGATTTATAGGAGAGGCACCTGCTTCACTAGGACTGACTCGCTGACTCAAAGGACGGGACGATCGCAATTTTATTCTATATGGCCCAGTGGAGTCTTTACACGAGCTTCTCTGAGACTTTTATTTATTGATATCTTCAGGACGCAACGAGCTACTTTCAGAGAAGCATTCACCAAGTGACCAAAGTGGAACCATGGCAGCTTTTACGCATGACGCAGATATGCAATTTAAGGTGTTTCAGAAGCTTTTTTTGGCGGAGTCTGACTTTCTCATCAGTCATCTGAGCTCTGATAATGTGTGATATTCTCGCAGCCGATGGAAAGCTGTAATCCCTCCCTGATTACCGCGCGTTGATGGATTGCGTCTTGTCTGCCAGACAGGGGCCTAGTCAATTTAATGTAACCGCTATGCTTGCGTCTTGGGTGAACAGAACCCATTTAAGGCAGTCCGGCATCGTTTTGTAAGCACCTTCGGGATCCCACCTTGCCCCCCCCCCCCCCCCCTGGGGCCAAGATGAGGAGGGCTGTGCTGAAAGAAGCCGCCAAACGATTCCCCTGGCTGGCCAATGTCACTTTGTATGGGGGGTTATTCGCCGGCGGGGACCTGGTCCACCAGCTCCTAGCTCAGAAAGAGCGGATCGACTGGAAACACACTCGCAACGTGGCCATCGTGGCAATCAGTTTCCATGGAAACTTTAATTACTTCTGGCTGCGAGCGCTGGAGCGGCGTTTCCCTGGAAAATCTGCCGGGATGGTTTTCCGCAAACTCTTGTTGGACCAAAGCTTCGCGTCGCCTTTGGCCACCAGTGTGTTCTACACGGGTAAGATATGTTCAAATCAGAGAAGCCACATTTAACACAAAAACACGTAACTTAGAGTTGAGGGTCGGAGCACAGACCTAAAATGACCATTTTGTTGAGTCTTCCTTTAAAGTCTACATGGCGACCTTGTCACAGATCACAATGATAAACGATAAGTCCCACAAATCCTCTCAGGAAACACGCATAGTGTATAGGCAATCTATAAACAGTCCATCCATAGGCAGGGTGGACTTTCAGCCAAAACATCACGTGGACAAAGGTGAGCAGTGTTTTCAAATTGTGCGTAATTGCGCAAACCAAACTTAGTCTGTCATTTGTCCTGCAGGGGTGAGCTTCTTGGAGGGCAAGGAGGATGTCTTTGAAGACTGGAGGGACAAGTTCTTCAACACCTGGAGGGTAAGGAAGGACTCAGCAATAAGCGAAGGAAAGTCACCTTCCCCTCACACACGGTAGCTGCTGCTGCGGGTTTACGACTAGATTAACCTAGATTATGCCACTGCAGAACGCCCGGGAGCAAGCGGGGTAATTCAGTCGTGACTACTGCCAGAGGATAAAAAGTCAGTGTGTCTTATGACGTTTAGGAGCTGGAATCCTGTACATCATAGTGCTATGCTGTTGTAATTGCAGTATAACACAACATGATCCCAATAAATGATGCTGCTTACACAGTAAGAAGGGACCTCTGTGTTGCTTTATACAGCATTTGCATTTTTTCCTCCAAGTTTGAAAGCATGGACTTTATTAAACTGTGATGTTAGTATTTTTACTTAAGTATTAGATCTAAATAGACAGAAATTCTATGTGAATACAATTTTTGGCAATTCATCAAAATCAGTGGGGTGTTAGGAGAATACTGTCATATTTGTTGCTCCTAAGAGGGAGCAGGCAGATCACTCCTTAACTTTAGTAAGATATTTTCAGGTATTCTTTAATGGATGAGTAAGTTTAAAGTATCATTACTGTAAATGCATTCATGAACCCAACACAGTTATCTGCTAGTATACATTTCAAGGCAGTGGAAGAACAAAGATTCGCTACAGGGATTGTGCAGGTCTCTATTTATTGTTAGTTTGTCTTCACAAGTCTCCTAACTTGTGTTATATTTACACTTCCAGACTGGTCTCATGTACTGGCCGTTCATGCAGGTAAACATTTAATTTTGTTATATCAGTCTTATACTTTTTGACATTTTTGTCTTCTTACTAATATTATATATACTATATGTCTCATAATAGTATGAGACACGTGTCCTAATTTTAAAATTAATGTAAAATTTCCTATTTATTTCCTATTGTCTTCCCTGCTCTCTCTCCTGCGGCTGCCTTGTCACAGTTTCTGAACTTTGTGCTGATGCCGTTGTACATGCGGACAGCATTCATGGGCTGCTGCGCCTTCCTCTGGGCCACCTTCCTGTGCTTCTCTCGTCAGAATGGTGATGGCACTGCTGCTGTGGCATTTGCCTTCATCATGGACCCCCGAAAGACCCTGGAGGATATGCGTGTGGCGCGGTTATCACGAAAAAAGCAAAAGGCCCAGAAAGAAAATTGAAAGGAGGACAAGGAAGAGGCCACTATTCCTGTCATTGAGACCTCTGAGGTGAACTTTTCCTAAACCAGCACTGGCAAACTGAGCTGAAGAGCACGTTACGGGTGGGAAAGTCAAATTGTTGTCACTGTCAGCATCTGTCATATACAGTAGTTTAACTGATATGTATTTTGAAGGGTTAATATTAGCCCATATGTTCACATTTTCCTTTACTGTTTAATAATATTACATTCGACCTGCCCTTTGACACAACGTGAAATATTTACTAAACACTGCAAGTACAGTTATAATGTGAGTTGTCCCCTTGAGGACTGACTTCTTCCTAAACTGCCCTGCTAATTACTACTGCCCTACTAAAACTACTGAATTTTTCTTCTTGGATTAATAAAGTTTATCTTATCCTATCTAAATTTACAGGGTTGCAAATGCATGAGTAGCTGCAAGATAGGCTTTCTGTAGCCCACAGTACTAAGGTGCTGAATGTAACAAAGGCATTGCACACAGTTCATTCACACTTAGACTATTACCAATAAGATACAAATCTCACGTTGGACGCGAGAGTGGTGCACCGTTCATTTTCAATCTGATCATTAGATTAAATAGATTTTCTTTTTTTAATCATTTGCATCAAGTGCAGGTTTTGTCCCAATGGAGATGTATGAAATCACTCTATTTCTTAGGCTTCATTGTACAACCCAGCTACTAGGGGGATTAATACTGTATTCCCAACAACAAGTGACAAGATGGCGGCTGTTGTCAAATGGAATTAATATATTGTACGGTTTAAGTACTTCAGGCTGACATACACATTCTTCATCGTGGCAGTGTTATTTGGTCTTGTCTTTACCCCAACCCAGGTTTCAATTGAATTGAGACTGCATCAATGGGCTTTATTGGTCAGTTCAGTTTTGCTGGTGGCTCTGGTTTGACGTGAGCCCATAGTGCAGTGGAACCCTGAGCTCAGCTTTAAGGGCTTGATATTTATTTACACCAGTGGTGCCTTGGTGACAACACTGTTGTGATCACTTGTCTATAAACTGACGATGTTTGACTGATGGATGATGGTCATTAGTAATAATTAATTCATCAGGATGTATATAGATATATATTGTTTGTGTGAGCAATTTTAAATGGAGTTTCTATGTTTATTTTGTGATGCACTGATACAGGTCTTCATGTCTTTATGCTGATGAATAATCCAAATCAAACAGGTTCATTAAACAAGAATGTGCTCAGTGAATGTCACAATAAAATGATGGTGGTGCTTGAACATGAGAATAACAAAGATTGTCAGCAGTTTTAGCATTAATCTAACATTTAATTTTGGAGCTATGCTTAGATGTTATAAGAATAGTTTAATTTCTTGCAAAATACTGTAAATTGATTAACTTTCCAACTGCCCAGAGTTAGATGAGAAAATCAACACCGATATTCGATAATGAATCTTAATTTTATTCCTAATTTCATTTTTAGAGAAAAGACTTGTTATACTGTAGAGAGAAGTCTCTATTGTGCAGCGCAAATGTTGACCCTTGTTCTTTAGGATAGCAGTGATCCTAGGCTTAGGATCATTGTAACCCCAATCAAAAGGACCCAGAACTCAGCAAGTTATTACAATAGGACATGTATCAGTGCATTCTACCTGTTGTGTCTCCTAGTTGGACTTGTAGAGTTATGTCTCTTAATCCTGTCCTCATACTTGAATCATCACATAGGTTGCCATCAGCCCAGAAACCTTATCATGTAACACATTGCTTACCTAAACCAGACCTGTAATTTACTCTTGTTTAGATTAGAATCATTGTTTAGTAAATCTGAGACATTTGTGACTTTTATTATTAGCTATTTATCAAAAAGACAGATTAGAGATTAGATTTTCATCAATTATTATACAATGGGCTATACATATTACATCAGGAGTGAAAACTCTGCCTGCATGGTACATAACATTAAACTAATCACATTTCTCAGTTTTGCATTACAACACTGAAATATCCTTTGTGCTTGAGTGTATTTCATGATATTATTAAGACAACAAACTATGTATTAGTTATTTTATTTTTAGATATAAGACACCTCTTTGTTGTGTGAATGCTTGTACTCTACAATTAACCCGAGCTGAGATGAGAATAAACCAGAGTCAGACAGCTCGGTTGGGTAAATGTTGTGATATAATATTTATAGATTTTAATTAATTTGATGGGGAAACCGGTGTCAGAGTTAAGCCACCAAAATTGATGCTGTCTGTGGCACTGTCAAGGCTGGATCATCAACTCAGCAGAGCAGCCAACTATCCTAGGGGTCAGACACCTAGGAGCCTCAAAGTACCAGATTTCCCTAAAATCCTTTATATTTTTTACTAGAACAATAGTTATTATTTGTTTTGACTTTCCTGAAAAAGAGATTCCCTCCTCTACTTCTCTTTTTGAAGTTTCTTTATTTTTCCCATGTGTCTGTAAAATACATACATTTGCTCAAGCATAGCTTTTAATTTCTTTTCCTTTTCTAAAATATGAGACATGGACAGTGTGGATTGGACTCGTGTGCATGTATTTGTGTGTGTTTGTATAACAGCTTTATCTCTGGTGATGGTGCACATGGATTACCCAGGACCAGATAGGCCCGCTTAATCCCTCTAAAACGGACAGAACTGAGCCAGTGTGACCTCTGACCCCACTAACAGGAAGTGAATTTCCCCAATCAGAATCAAAGGTGCCGCCAGGTGCCACTTAATGTGGCGTCCTTCTATAAACCATCTTTTTTTCAATTTATCAATTTATTTACACAAGTAGGTCGGAACAGCACTCACTGCAAGTGAAAATTACAAGTAGTGCGAACAGTCATGGTTTGTGAAAATCAGAAACAAGAAGCAAAAGTCTATTTCCCGTCTTATAAGATACTGTGACTGTTTCTCCACTCTGAGTCTATATTTGTCTCTCAGTTTTGACTTATCATTTACTTTTTTTTTTTCTAATTTACACTTCTTTATTTACTTATATTTTAGACATGTGTATGCTTAATTTTCTCCTGAGGAACACTTTTGGTGAGCAGCCACATTCAGTACCGACAGCAGCAGGAGGCAGCAGCGGCCTCTGCTCGTCCATCAAAACGTCCAGACTGTGCTAAGTATGCACATACTCCTCTTACACTGAGGACAACTCTGATTGGACACTGGCCCTGGTACCGCCCATTACAATTTGATTGACAGGGAGTTGACTAATAGCATCGGAGAACGAGGCTGCCGTCGAAGTTGTGATTGGTGGATTGGGCTGGACAATATGAATGGCAACATGTATTGTTCGACGTCGTCCTAAGGCAGTAGCAACTTTGAGGTTTCCAACTCCTGGCAAGTTTTCTTGTAGTTTTATTTCATCTTTTCGCCTTTAAAGTCAACCAACAAACGCTCTACGACCACATGAGGAGGGTTTAGAAAAAGTAACGTGGTTAACTTTGGGTCGAACAAAGCTAACTTTTGACCGTAAGTTACATGTGTCCTCTGTTTATCTCAGCTAGGATTTAAATGGTTAACGCTCCGTTAGCTGAAGTGGCTAACTTATTTGGGCTCTCAAGATTAGGACATTGTTGTAATCTATGATGGTGTGTGGTCTACACTTTATGGTAATTAGTTTGACATAAGTATCTGTGCTGTTTATAAAAGCAGATGATAATAATATGTCAGGAAGACATATATTACCCGTTATCTTTTGAGTAACGTTTACTTCAGGTTCCTGTTTTTTGGTGTAGCTTGCTAAGACCGGATTCCATACAAATGTTGTTACTAATTAAATTCAGGAGCTCCCTGAGTTACGTGGTTATGAATCTCACTATCGTTAAACATGTTTAATGAATCGATTGTATCAAGTTTCACTTCGGCATACTTCTAATATCTAAAGAAACGTTATTTACCGAGTGGTTATCCCGGTATCCTTCCTAAATAACTAGCTAAAATGAAACACATCGTTAACTCCCAGTGGATTGTGATGACGAACAAATAAAGAAGCTGAGGTTTCATCTGAAATCCAGTACTTAATGGTGGCTCATAATTGTATTAATTAACATGTAAACGTTACAATGACATTAGTCCCAAATGCTGAGGTATTTAAACTTGTCTAAACGCCTTGTTTTACTTGAACCACAGACCAGTGTATACTTGTGACAGAAGAGTCGGCACTACATCTGAGCAGTGCTGGAGATGGGGGATCAGGAGCCTCCAGAGTTTGGGTCCCTTGAGGAAGAGCTGAAATATTGGAAAGAACAGGCTGTCACACACAAACAGAGGTGTGTCCTCCTATTTAAATTGTTTTTAACAGACCTAAATTCATTTTTTAGATGTTTTCCTGTGGTGAGACACAATTTATATATTTAAATTTGCATTCAACTGACAACTGACGATGCATGATAAAGCATTTCTAGGTTCATTTGCCTGCCATGCTGTGTTTTAGTATTTTTGCATATTCGCCTTCCCATATTGCTGACCATTATGAAGGCATGCTACAGTGTTTAATATTTTTGTTTTTCTTACCTTCTATGCACATCTTGCATGAACAAGATTTTGTGTGTGCAAACAACATATCGGGACACATGGGAAACTGTAATAAATTCTGCAAAAATATTTGAAAACATTTCCTTTCTCTCTTGTTCAGTTTGTTGAAAGGTCCCTAGAAACACCTGCAAGACAAAGTGATTGTTTGTCTCACTGTCCTATAGATAATAGAGCAATTCAAGTCATTACTAAAATAATTTGACATCTGATATGTCTGCGTGTTTAGTGCACAGGAAGCCCAGGAAGAGCTGGAGGAGTTTCAGCAGATGAGTCGGGACTATGAGGTGGAACTGGAGACAGAGCTAAAACAGTGTGAAGCACGAAACCGTGAGCTTCTTGCTGCAAACAACTGCCTTCGTATGCAGCTGGAAAACTACAAGGTTTGGATGGCATTGTCAATACTTGCAGTTCTTTTAATATACATGCAAAAATGGCTGCATCCCAGCTTCACAAACTTTACGTTAAGATATTGAAAACAAAGTCACTACTACTCAGTTATTTTAAAAATAATATGTAGAAAAAGTTCTGAGAGATAAGAGACTTCAAACTATACATAGTTAAAGATTTTGTAAATAAAGTAGTACTGTTCCTGACATATTAGACAAGCTCCATAATACAAAAAGAAATCTAAGGTATGTTTTAGAGCCTTTAGTGAAGTGTAAAGTTCCTGTATCAGGGTTGTCCAAGGTGACGCTGAGGGACTGGGGAGTTTTCCATACTTATCAGCTGATAATAGTTGGGTTTTATGGGTTTTCTCATTTGCCTGTGCTGAATTGCCTTCGCTGGCACTCTTGTCTGAGTGCTACTTGTGTTTCCTAGTTTAACTCACACAAACACACACACACACACACACACACACACACAAAGGATTGTTTCAGGGCAGAAAAAGACAGCTGGTGACTCTTGCTTGTTCTGTGTCTGGTGGGGATGGCAGTCCTTCCAGTCCAGTAATATCACTATTAACTAATCTCTTTTTAATGTTTTTAATAGAAAGGTTTGATTAATTAGTGCACCAACAGCTCTGATATTATCAATATACTTTCAATCTTTACCAATTAATTAAGGGTTTTGAACACCTAGTTCATTATGTTATACTATGAAAATTATGCTAAATTTAGACTATTGAGTTTAATGTTTGTTGCTCAGTATTTAGTTGGTGACTTTATCCATGTTCTGTTGTCTTCTAGTGTCCTTAATTTGTAATTTTTCTTTTTTTTTTGTTCTGTCTTCTCCTGACACACTTCTAAACCTCCTGCCAGGAGAAGTATGAGACACAGCACTCTGAGGCCTGCCGGCAGATCTCTAGCCTGGAGGGAGACCTGGCTGAAACCACAGCCATAAGAGACCATCTTCACAAATACATCAGAGAGCTGGAGCAGGCCAACGATGACCTGGAGAGAGCCAAGAGGTCAGGACACACACACACACACACACACACACACACACACAGTGGAATTTTGAGCTCTCCTGAAGTCACAGAATGTGCAAGAATAATGTAAAGGAAAAAAAAAGAAGGCAGAAACATGAACAGTGATGTGCTTTTGTTTGTCTTAGGGCGACCATTATGTCACTAGAGGACTTTGAGCAAAGGATGAACCAGGTTATAGAGAGGAACGCTTTCTTGGAGAGTGAGCTGGACGAGAAAGAAAATCTGCTGGAGTCGGTCCAGAGACTAAAGGATGAGGCCAGAGGTAAAGCTCTGTGTAATAAATAAACAGGAGATAATGACGGTTTAGTAACACATGCAGATATACAAGAATAAGAGGAGAAAGGCCAGGAGATAAAATTATATTAAATATAAATATTATTTACTGTGTGTGTGTGTGTGTGTGTGTGTGTGTGTGTGTGTGTGTGTGTGTGTGTGTGTGTGTGTGTGTGTGTGTGTGTGTGTGTGTGTGTGTGTGTGTGTGTGTGTGTGTGTGTGTGTGTGTGTGTGTGTGTGTGTGTGTGTGTGTGTGTGTGTGTGTGTGTGTGTGTGGCAGACCTGAGGCAGGAGCTGGCTGTACAGCAGAAACAGCAGGTACAGGACAGGAAGCCTTCCCTCAACAGTGCAGTCAAAGAGCCTTTACCATCCTCATCGCCCTCCTCAACTGGGCTGCCCACCCCACCTCTCACACCCCCAGACAAAAGGACTGAGGACAAAGCTACGTCTTCGTCCACTAACCAGCCCGTCCCCTCTGCCCCGACACCGTCCAGACATCCAGCTTCAACAGATGCCTTCACCACCCCACCGCCCTCCATCAGCAGAGGTCAGTTCACATTCCTATTCATTAAAAACAGTTACAACTTCACAAACTTGCTGAAATTTCACATAATCACAGGTAAGTGTCTGGTCCACTGGATGATAACAATCAGTTTCATTTTAAGATAGTTCTAGATCATAAAAATAATTAATAATTCTTTTTCTTCATAAATTGTTGTTCAGTTCAGTTCTATTTTATTATAAAGCACTAAATCAATTATCTTTAATAAAAAGAGGTTAATAAAAGTTTTAATAAAAAGTTTGACACTTTGCATCCAAATCCTCTTAAACTCACACAGTAATTTTTCAGTGTGAGGATTTCTGAGGGTTCTGTTTTTATATTATTCTGAACAGAATGTCTTCATCAGCTGGTTTGTTTCTGCAGCTGAAAGCCTTTCAGGGACTCCTCTCACCACATCAGCAAGGATCTCAGCTCTGAACATTGTCGGAGAGCTGCTGAGGAAAGTTGGGGTAAGATACAGACTTATTGTAGATCAGGACTCTCATGCACTGAATTGTAATGAATCAGCCCCTCTGTTTTCTAACTGATGACTTACCATGTGATGCTGCAGGGTGCAGCACACAAACAGCGACTTTCCTTGAGCTTAAGAGTTTATAGATTTCTTTTAACTAAAAATGTACAAAACAAAGCACAGTCAGTAATTCAGTTGTGTTTTCAATGTAGACAACTCTAAAGACCTTGGTGAGAAACATTCACTGATAATGACCTCAGCTGTTAAATCTGCATGTACTATAATACACTTTTCCTTTTTTTACACACAAAGCAGGTGAACTAGTTTTTAGACATAAGGAAGTCAGTGATGCTAGTGTAGTTGATGTGGTCGAACAGGAAATATGAGCTGTTTGTTTCCTCACTTCCCGTAGAACTTGGAGTCCAAGCTGGCGTCGTGTCGGGAATACGCACGTGAGCAGACAGCTGCCCGCAGAGGCCACGCTGGAGGACAGGGGGTCGTGGGGGCAGCCCAGAACAACTCATCAGACACCCATACTACCAACGGCCTCTACAACAAAGGGTGAGGTTCAGCACGTGAAGAACTTAGAGCTCACATGTTCAGAGCAGTAAAGTTTGTAAAGAGCAGGAAGTATGACAGCTACCCGTTTCCCCAATTTTTTTTTTTTTTTTTCAAGAATTTCACCTGTAACCCTTAACCTTTACCCTTACTGTTATGTGGTAGGTGCTGTGAGTAAATTGTGCAGAAGACTCTCTGAGTGTTTGTTGTGTTTCACAGGCTGGTGAAGAGGTTAGACTTTGGAGCGGGACACAAGCTGTTGCTGTGAAAGTGAAAACGTTCTCCACCTTGATCCTTAATTCTCATCTGGACTGCTCTGTCCTTCCTGTCCGTCCCGCATGGATCTCTCAGATGTAACGGTACCACATGTTGCACATCACCCGAGTGATTTCAGGACACAGACCACTCTCATAGGAAGCTGCAGTGATAAAATGGATGGATATGTTCCTATGGATACTTCAGGATCTCAGTTACCAGCTGTTTGGTTATTTACAGGACTTGTTTTCAGCACTTGCACTTAGCTTGAACCAACTTACTGCATGTTACCACCTCACCTCCCATGTTTGGAGTATTTTGCACTTTTTTTCTTTGTCCCTCTAAAGGTGTTTAGACTGAACGCACAACACATGTCAGAGAGAACTTTACCTCCAGAGTCAATGAAAACACTAGACACTAACAGATATTGGGTGTTTTTTTTTTTCCTGTAATTTCTGTGTAACTTCACACAGAGGACAGATTCCTTTAAAGTTATTTCCACAGAGCATGCCATATTTTCACTTTGGAGGCATAAATCTCTTGCTTTTTGAGACTAGAGCTTATCTGCTAAAGATCTGCTGTTGCAGAACTAAAATATCTCTTAATTATTTGAGGTGAACGGAGAAAACCAAACAACAACAACAACAACAACAACAACAACAAAAATCACACAAAAAACAGCTTTATGCTAGTTATTAACACACATTATAGGGACCTGAGTGCTGAACACTGGAATGGTACTTTCATCTGCACACAATCAGAGGGTTTTGAGAATGTCTTTAAATACTACTTCTTAAATGTTTAGGGTGTGTCACTTGTCCATGTAACACCACACTGCCAACTGATGGTCAGTACGCCTCTACAGAGGTCCGTTACTGATGAAACTTCACCAACAAAGTGCCACTAGAAGAGAGAATAAAAATAATGGTAGAGTTCTGTATTAATTTTTGTAGTCCACAAAAGATTTTAGATCAAATGTGTTTTGTACAGATTGATTGAAGAACACTGAACATGAGCTCTGTGGGGAATTTGTATTGACCACCTCAGCTTCTACTGGAGCAAGAAAACTAGAACTGATTGTATGCTCAAAGAGGGAATAGATAGGCTTGAGCTAACCTGGGATATAAACACCATGGCTGAATATGACAGGCTGAGGCAAACATGCTTTCAAACATGAAAATGTACCTCTCTGTAAGCCTTACTGTTTTAATGACGCACATTTTTATTACTGTGACTGATGTTAGGAAAAAGAAAAGTTAGTTATTTAGAGTATAAAGTGTTAAAAATGTTTACTTTGCATTTCAAAAGATACGTTTTTGAAGGCCACCGGTGGTTGTGCATTTTAAATTTACGTAGTGACTCACATGTTAAAATAGTAGCTTCTAGTAATACAGAGATTTATCACTATGATCTTCTCAGCAGCTCTACTGGGCTTTTTTCAGCCTCGTTTAGCTTATAGCTCTTATTCTGTATATGAGAAATCTTAGAGTTAATTTCAGCTCACCTGTTTACTGTTTTTTTTTTTGTTTTGTTTTGTTTTGTTTGTTTGTTTCAAAATGACTGAATGCTTTCTTTACTCATATGGCTAGGATTTGATCAGTGCCAGGTATTAAGCCCCTCAGTGGGCTCTATATCTGTTGGAAACAGAATTTCAACTGGAAAAACTGTCTTTTTTTGGCCCCAGTCCTTATTCAAGTCTTTTAATACTGAAAACAAAAAGCTGTAAACCTGATTAAGATAATATCTTCAATTAAACTGGAAGAAAGTGACTCCTGAAACTGACACGACATGAACATGTGTTAATACAGAAGAACGTGGACAACACTACAGCACAGCAAAACCAAAGCACAGCAAAGAAAAGACTTATGTTGTGATCAAGTTTGTAAGAGCAAGTAGCGATGAATTATGTCAGATGTGCCCCGGGCCATAGCTCGCTAAACCTTAAAATGTGTGAATGCCTATTTCCACGTTTTTATGCCTATTTGCTGCAATGTCTGCTGATGTGTTGTTCGTTCTGTCCAGTACATGAACCGATCAGACACCATTCAGACTGGAGACACTGAAACCCAGAGCTCTACTTCTCATCTCTCGCAAGAGAGAAACTGGTCAACTCCTCCTGTTAATGAGGGGATATGAATACTTCAGTGAAGGCTACTTGTGTTTTATGTTAAAAAGAGTAAAGTATGTGATAGATTGTAGTGTAATGAACTGTACCTCTACTCTACGGTTACTAACATAGGGTAAATATATATATATAGAGAGAGAGAGAGAGAGAGAGAGGGAAGAGGGGCTGTGGTTCATAGTCTGTACAGGACTTATGAAAAGGTAGCTGCTCAGGCTGGGCGTAAAGCAACAGCAGCAGAAAACTGAACCCTCTCTGTAAAGGTCAAAGGTCAGTGTGTGATGTTGTGAAATGAGGCCTTACGTGCATGTAAAATGACTTGCATGCTACAACCTGTTCTGTTCTTTGTTGTTTGTACTGTCCGTGCTGCTTATAATGCTTAAAAAAAATCTTGAAATGGGAAAAAACTGTTCTTGATGTTATTTACTCATCTGCGTCATTGGAACAACTCAGACGACACATCTGGAAGCGTCTAGTAACAGTTTATTAGCACTTCACTGGTTGACAAAGCAGAAAATCCTGCATCACAGAAGCCATTTTACAAATCACCTTTATTTAAATTATGTTGTGTGAGGTTTAAGTCACGCTGCCTAATCTCAAGAATAAATATATAACAGATGGTTTACAAATATAGTTTTATAGCTTTTGAATTTCCAAAATAAAGCTTCTCTCTAAATATTCTCTGTGGAAGTGCATAGAAAGTAAAGTCGGCACCAGTCTGTGCCTCATGGATCACCATTCCAGTCAAGACCTGATTCATGAAAAATATCAATTCCAATGCGTGATTAAAACTAATTTGCAACACTTGCGGTCTTCTATATGGCAGATTGATTAATTATTTATAAACATGTAATGGTCAATAGGGAGACATTTTTCTCCAGCTGTGTCAAAGAAACTTTGAGGACTATGGAAATACTTGTAGAACAGAAATAAGTTTTGTTTATTGACCGTCTGTGTTTTTTAAAGATGTGAGATCTTTTTCTGTGGCTTGAAGGTAATGGTTCACATGTGAGAGGCACAAACAGAGGCAGACTATATATATGGGAATATTTAAAACATGGATATATAAATAAAATGATTATATTCATAGAAATCATGTTACTTATCCACAAACATTGAAAATTTTGATCACCTCTTTTTTTGGAATCAGATTCTATAACCTTTGGAGATAATTTGTTTTCCTTTTGACTTTGTAAACATAATCTAAGGAGCTAAATCTACAGAGTTCATACAGCTTTCTTTGTCCTCACTGCAATGTGATTATTTTCATGAGGTTTATTTCCAAAAATAAACAATTTAGTGTCAGTTAGTGTAAGAACTTTAACACACGTTCCTGACATGTATTCATGATAAGATCAACTATCAAAGTAGCCAATTCATTTTATAGAATTTAAATAAATCAGTTTAAAACAATGCAATGTCAGATATAATGATTTTGTATACAGGAACATTGAGGTTTATATTGTGGAAGGACACTTCAAATCAAATTTAAAGTATAAGCTTGTTAAGGCCACTTAAGTGTGAAATCCAATGATAGCACTGAGTTTACTCATTGGGGAAGGAGGTGTACATCTCCCCGCGGGCTTCCAGAGGGGGGGTGCAGGCAGGAGGGGACGGAGATGGAGGCTCTTCCTCCTGCAGCTCCACTGAGTTTTCTTTGATGTTGCTTCTCCGGCTGATGCTCCCCGCCATCCCGAAGCTCCTGACGCTGCTGCTGCCGCCGCTGCTACGAGGACTTGGGCTGCTGAATGTTGCATCCCCTCCTCCACGCCTGGGAACACCCGACCCATCAGGAGGAAGAGAAAGAGGAGGAAGAGGAGGGTCAGAGGGAGATGAAGGACAGAGGAAGAACAGAGAGCAGGACCTTGGTGGCTTAATGCAAAGCAAGATTAAAAAAAAAAAATAAAAGATAAAAGAAGCCCCTGAAATCATTCAGCAAGTGCAAACCAGAGGGATCAGGACAGTGATGAAGAGGAGAATAATCAGTTTGCAGATCAGTAGTGTCTGAGGACAGGTGTGAAACAGGAGCAGCCAGACATGAGAGGAGGAAAATGATTTAAAATCACAAATGATCTCATGCCCATATGCTTCTCATCTCTAGCAACAGGATGGACAATTTAACAGTTGACTTAAAAGTAACATGGATGAAAATATCTGCTCAGATCACCACTGATCACTGCCAATGACCAGACCAACTAATCAGTGACATAGTGATCCATCAGTCTGTCCCAGAGTTCAGTGGGACCCTCAGTACCTCAGTTTGCTCCTGAGTGAGGCCACCTCTCTGTTGAGGGTGTCGTTGGCTTCAGTCGTCTCGTCCAGCTCCCTCTGCAGTTTCCTGCGAGCTGCTGCCACACGCTGAGCTTCCTCCTCCGCCTCCTCCAGCTGATGCTTCAGCTGCTTCACTCGCACGTTGCCCTTCTCCGCCTGCACAGATTGGAGGCACAGGCAAGCTGAAGCATTTACGAGTGAAAGCGTTTTACACCATGGTAAAAATTGCTTTTGTTTTGGCAGGTAATTGATTTTTGGTGCTTTCTATACTATGTTATATATTTTTCATTTAAGCTTTGTACCTGATCTTTGTATTGCTGTGCCTGCTTCCTCTCTTCCTCCATCTGGATGGTTAAATCTTTCAGCTTCTTGTCTTTCTGACGCAGGTTCTTGGAGTTGGCCTGGCGCTCTCTGCACAACAAGTGGCACATGGTCATCATCATGCCATGTGGCTTCTTACTGCGCTTTAGTGCAGTGTTATCCTGACTAAATGTGAGGTTGTACCTAAACTCTTTCCCCCACCCTGCACTTGTACCTGCTCTCAATCTCCAGCTGCTCTTCAACCTCTCTCAGCTTGGCTTCGAGAGCAGCGATGGAGGATTTGAGTTTGGAGCGGCCCTGGCCCTCGATCTCCTGCAGTTTGGCCTTTAGCTCTCGGTTTTGTCTCTCCAGCTGCTGCCGGGATCCCTCTCTGCTCTGAGAGGAGGATCTCTCTGCAGACAGCTCTGCACCCAGCTGCTCCACCTGCACAGCAGCAGTCAGAAAAGAAGCATTTGAACGGCACCAGCAACTATTAAGTATTTCTTATGGTATGAATTCAGGTAGGTAACTGGCTAACTCCTTCTAAGCTCTCTGTAGTCCACTCTTAACCTACCAGCTGCTGGCTCTTCCTCAGCCGGTCATTGAGGCTCTCCACATTGGCCTGCTCCTCCTCCAGCTCCTCCTCCAGCTGACTGATCTTAGTCTCAAGACGACGCTTTTCATCCGACATCATTGACCTGAAGACAGCGTGGAAGAGGTTAATAGAGAGTGTTTAAAGGTGAGAGAGGACAGGAGAGGTCAGAATTTCTGAGAGTTCAAGAGGCTTTCTGTTGATCTGTTTATATTAATAAGACCAGACACCCACTTTCCAGATGAGTTACTGGACAGTTCTTCAGACAGCTCGTCTCTCTCTGTCTCTGCCTGCTTACGAGCTCTCTCAGCTGCTGCCAACATCTGGACAGACAGAAGATGGTGAGATGGTGGGTGAAGGTAAAAAAGAATTCAAGGTGTCATTAAGAAATAAAAACAATGTCCTGGCTAGTTAAGATGTAAGTCTGTTGATATTCTCTATTTTTGCTGACAGGTCAAAGGTTTAGTTTTTGAAATTGAAACCAAGTGTTTGTTTAAAGTTGACGTGCTCAGACGCACCACATAACCTCACCTCGTGCAGCTGAATGAGTTCGGCCTCCATGGCCTTGGACCTGCGCTCAGACTCTCTGGCTGAGGCGACGGACTCCTTTTGGGCTGCGCGAGAGTCCTCCAGTTCCCTCTGAAGATCCTTCACCTGGCCCTGCGTAGAGAGCACAGTGGATCTTTTTGGGTTTAAATCCAGATTAACTGGATCAGATCAAATTATCTGAATCATCTTGTTATGTTTATTGTTACAGTTGCTTTTTATCATCTTAAAGATAAAAACAGTCACAGCAAAGTACAGTAAGTGTGTGTGCTGACCTGGGTCTTGCGGAGCTGCTTTATGGCCTCATCACGCCCCCTGCTGGTGGCTTCCAGCTGATCCTCCTTGTCTTTCAGCTCCCCCTCCAGCTTCTTCTTCCCAGCTGCCGCCTGACCTCGCTGCTTCTTCTCCTCCTCCAGCTCAGCTTCAAGCTCACGCACCTGACCCAGAAAGAGATGGGGATTCTGACTTGTACTAAAAAAACTCAGACACTGATGTAAGACCAGATTGTTGGTAAAAGAAACAAACTTCACCCCCAGTTGGATGATCTTAGATACATTAAGAATAACAGCAGTAGAAGTTGTGTACGCAACCTGTTTGAGGAGCTGCTTCCTCTTCTCCTCGCCCATCTCATCTCGGGCCTGCAGCTCTCTCTCATGCTGAGCTTTGAGAGCCTGAATGTTCACTTCTAGACGCAGCTTGGCATCTTCAGCGACCTGCAGCTCATCCTCAAGCTCCTCCATCTGGGTTCTCATCTCCTCCATGATGGCCTCCAGGCCACGCTTCGCCTTCTCGAGGTCATGGACCTGATGCAGAACAGTAAGAAGATTTGACCAAACATTTCCAACTTTTCCAGTAACAGAAAATCATTCATTCATGTTCAGATGTTACATACATTCTTTCCCACATCATCCTTGGAACTGATAAGGTCCTCCATCTCAGCTCGAAGAGCCTTCATAGTCTTCTCCGCCTCCTCCAGAGCCTCCTGGTTCTCCTCCAGTGCCCTGGTGAGAGCTAACACCCGAGTCTCCTTGTCCCTGGCCTCAGCCTCGGCCCGATCCCGCTCCTCTGCAAACTTGCAGGACACAGCTCGCTCCTCTGCCAGAATCTGACCCACACAAGTGCAAAGATCACAGGAGATTACAAAAAATCTAAGACAAAAGAATGGGACCATTTGTACCAGTCTTTGTAAAAATCATCCTTCTCAATTAGTCTTTGTGCAGTGACAGAAGTCTGATCTTCACCTTTAGAATTAAACAATACTTTTTCTTTGCCTCCCTTGCAACTTCAGTGTTCAGTGAAATAGTTTTTGGTGCCTGTGCTCAACAAAACAAATAATCAGACCTGATCAAACTTCTTCTGTTTCTTCTCCAGGTTGGAGACGAGCTGCCGCTGGCTGTCCAGGTCCATGAGGACGTCCTCCAGCTCCTGCTGCATTCGGCTGCGGCTCTTCTCCAGCTTATCATAGGCTGATGCCTTCTCCTCGTACTCACTGTTGGCCGCCTCCAGTTCACGCTGCAGCCGCTTCTTTCCCTCCTCCAGCAGCTCCACCGTCGCTGACATCTCATCCAGTTTCTTCTTGTAGTCGGACAGCTGAGAGCAGGTGAAACAATAAGATGTTAAAACATTTTAATGATCTCTAAAATGTCTCCATTATGCTTAACATAGTTCTATGACTGCACATCTGGTAATGATGCATGAGATACTTTACCAGTGAACTCACTGACCTGCATGTTGAGGCTGGAAACCTGCCTCTCCACAGCCCTTTTAGCCTCTGTCTCCTCCTCCAGCTGCTCCATCAGGCTATTCCTGTCGTCCTCCAACTGACGCAGACGTCCGGAAAGGTTCAGCTTCTGACGGGTCTCCTCCGACAGCAGCTCCTGATGAAGAAAGGTGAGGGGCCAAAACATGGGAGGAGAATGTAGAAAAGGTGTCATGCTAATGGCAACGCTGCTTGGATGGATCACTGCTTTGGTCTAAACTCCACTTTTGGGTGCATGTTTATAATTTGTATAGATATTCAAGACCATATCTCTAGACCATAAATTCCAATTATTCTCATGATCCAATAGCACCACCAGTGAATCCATTTTTATTCTTATTTAGTAAAATATTTCAAGCTCAAGTTACATGGTTTGCAATTGGCGTCCCTCACCTGTGCATCCTGGAGCTGAGAGGACAGACTGGAGACGTCTTTACTCAGCTTGATGTTCTTACCCTCTGCCTCGTTCAGCAGACCCGCCACACTGTCCAGCTCCATCTGGAGAGGAAGAGAAAGAAAAGTAGGAGATTTAAAGAATGACAGAGAAGCAGAAGAACAGTAGTTTGACATTAGTACTTGTCACTTTTTTATTTATTAGCATTTTTTATGGCTCACATTCATCTTGGAGACTCGCTCCCCCAGCTCAGTCTTCTGCCGCTCACTCTCGTTAAAGCGTGAGTGGAGGTCGTTCAGCTGACCCTCTACTTTCTTCTTCTTGTGCTCTAGGTCCTGTTTGGCGCTGGCGAGTGATCGCAGGTCAGCGCTCAGATCTGCCGACTCCTTCTCCAGAGCCTGTTTGGCTTTCTCCAGACCAGCTCTCACCTGCACAGAGAGGAAGTGGATGTTCAGTGAGTGACTGACACCATCCAGACAAATTAAGGAAATTTTAAAATAAGCAAATGATTGAGAAAAATCTAAACACTGATGATAAAAACACAAAATAGCTAAAAAATAAAAAAAGGTTACGTCAAAGGAATACATGATGTCTGAGTGTCCTCACAAGTAAAATCAGACATGACTGTATGTGTGTATGTCTGTACCCTTTTGGCCTGCTCAAGATGCTCAGTGAGTTCCTCCACAGCCTGACTGTGTTTCTGTCTCAGGTCTTGGATTTGTGCCTCGTGGCTCCGACTCTCCTCCTCCATGGCTTTCTTCAACATGGCTACCTCCTGCTCACGCTTTGCCCTGCAAACACATATCACAACAATACTGCAAACATACAGATGGGATTGCAGCCACATGAGTGGCTTACAAACATATACTTTATGAAGATGATGCTGTCATTTAGTCTTTTGCACCATCTCAGAAAGAGGCTTTGTGTCGTTTACCATCTGCTGTTCGTTTCACATTAAATTTCAATATATAGAGAGTTTTAGTGGAGCATTTATTCTCATACACATGTATGTACGTAACTGAGAAAACACTGATCATAATTTCTAGTTTAATTGCACGTATATGTTGGCTACATTATATTAAACAGACCGTAGCTCCTGCTGGGCAGCAGTCGTGTCCAGGCTGTCTTCCAGCTCAGTTCGTAGAGCATTCAGCTCCTCTCCGAGATCCCGTCGAGCAGCCTCTACCTTTCCCCTTGCCGCCCTCTCTGCCTCCAGGTCCTCATGCAATTCTGAGAGCAGAGCCTCCAACTCCCGAACCCGCTTCACTGCTGCTCCACGTTGACTACTCTCCTCCTCCAACCTATGACACATAAAAGGTTTCACTTCTCGATGCGGGTTTTTGGAGGCAAAACTTGAATAGAAGACTTGACTAGAATCTGATTTCCTTAGTAATAATTTTTATATTTGACTGTTTTTTAAAATCAGGAGTTTAGTCTGAGGACACTGAGATCAGAATTTAAATAATTGTATTCCTGGTAGCATGGAAATTGTTTGATTTACAGGTTTTAAGAGCCCCAAATTTTCCTAGAAAAGTATTTTATAAGGTGTCTTTAATTCTGGCCATAACCGTGTCCCTCAGGCTGAGGTTGTTGGTGCTCTTTTGGTCCCATGTAAAGACAGATTTCATTGAAATTGTTTATTGAAGATGACTCCCCATGTTTTACTGACCTTTTTACCAAGAAAAGTTTCTGGGCAGCCACAAGGACTGTAATGTCCTGTGTAGCAACATGGACACTCCTCTAACAACACTGTCAGGGCATTTGTCAGTATATTGCTTCCTCTGACCACCACTGTGTTGCAATGTGTGGTACAGTCCCATCTTACCGGGCCTGTGTGGCCTGGAGTTCCTCTTCCTTAGCAGCTAGCTGGGCTCGGAGCTCAGCTAGCTGGGCCAGCAGGTCAGCATGCTGCTCCTGGAGGTCGGCCAGCTCAGCCTCCACCTTCCTCTTGGCCTTCTCCATGTCTTGACGACCCTTCTCCTCCTTCTTCAGACGCACTGCATGTACCGAACGAAAGATGATACCGAATAAGGGTTTTACAGAGTTGTTCTAGGAAAGCACATTTCTGTATTAAGCTTGTTTGGTATTAATTTACATTTAGTCATTTGGCAGAAGCTTTTATCCAAAGGGACTTTGGAAAGAGAGAGTGAGTGTAAAGAGGTCTACCTAAAGACCCTTACTGGAGGTAGGTCACAGCTGGGATTCAAACCCGCATGGAGGGCTGCAATCTCACCACTACACTATCTAGCTGCTTATGGTATTCATAACCCATAATCCTGTATGTTTCTACAGTTAATCTCGATATCCACCTTGCAACACAATACATCTAAAGTGTAGCACTTAAGAAGAATTTATCAGACACATGTACTGTTTGGCATCCTAAAGAAATAGAAATATTTTTTCAGCTGTATTTTATTATTATTATTATTTAATATTCTTCAATATAAATGGAAAATTTCTTACATTTCTTTGGAGCACTTTATGAAGTGTGATGATGTATTTTGTTGAGCTTCATTGTAAGTTTTTAAAAACTTTTTTATGTTATTTCACTAAAGAAAAAAAACTCTATAATCTATAATATAACTCTATAATGAGCTGCATTCTTCTATATATCTAAACAATAAAATAATTGTATAAATTGTGGCATTAAAGAGATATGTGCTGACTGACCCTCCAGGTCAGAGATCATGGACTCGTGTTTGTTCTTCAGTTTGGTCAGATTCTTGGACTTCTCCTCCTCCTCAGCCAGGTTAGAGCTCATATCGGCCATCCTCTCCTCCAGAAGCTTTCGCTCCTAAAAGCACACATGCAAGTATGTATTATACACAGCCGCACTTATTTATGTAAATATGGTGGCCAAAGCATTGGAAACACTTCTTAGCGTAATATACTCCTGACAGTTTCAACAAACACTGAGAAATTATAAACTTGTAAAAGTAGAATTCATGGGGGAGCTACTGTACTGGATTGCATTAGATTGTACAGGTGTACCTAATAAAGTGGCCAATGAGTGTACACATGAAAGCCTCAGCACATAAAGCTGCTCATTCATACCTTATGCAGTTTGTTATTCTGGTCCTCCATGAGCAGGATGTCCTCCTCCAGTTTCTTCACCTTTCCCTCCACAGCCACTTTCTCCAGCTGGAGTTTCTGACGAGCATCTTCCTCCTCTGCTATGTGAGCCTCCATGAGCTGCACAATATCAAACACAGGTCAAAAAAGATTTTTGCATTTGCTTTTATGCACAGTACTGTATGTTCATTATGTACACTCTAACATGCTGAATTTTAAAAGGCTTCAGTTTGTGGTGACTATGTCTGTCACCTGAAGCTGCTGCTCCATGTCCTTCTTTTCCTGGTGCAGGACGTTGCTGCGTTCCTCCTCCTCCTCCAGCCGGGTCTCCATCTCGTGCAGCACCTCCTCCAGCTCCTGCTTCTTGGCCTCCAGGCGCACCCTCATCTCCTCTGCCTCTGCATATAGCTCTGTCTCTGCCTGAAGCTTCTGCTCCAGCTGGGCTCGCTCTTCAATCAGCTACAAACAGAGACTTCAGTCAGTTCTAAAAAAGGTTAGATTAGAAAAGATTTAAATTTGCGTTTATTTTACCTGGGTGTGTTTCTGGGTGATGTCCTTCAGTTCAGTCTCAGCCTTGGCTGCTACTTCTCGCGCCGACTTGAGCTCCTCCTCCTTCTGACCCATTTCCTCTTCCTGCCTGGTTACCTGCAGCAGGGGCTTCACCTGTTCCATGGAGAGACGCATCACACGACCATTAATCTTGAATATTCAGTATCCTGTTTCATATCTCATAAGACTAGCAGCACTGTTTTCTTATCTGATTATTATATTTTTTGTGTGTGAGACCTTAGTGAAGAGCCTCCACCACTGCCAGTTCTTGAGTTTGAGGTAACAGGCACAGTTCCTCTGGATCACCTTCATAGCAGTCAGTTGTTGTTGACGTTTACTAAATGCCCTGAAAACACACATCAATAAATCTGATATGTGCTTGTGAATAACTTGTAATGGTCATTGGCAGTAACAGATATAATCATGTAATAAACCCTGTGACTACTTGTTTAGAAAATAGGTTAATTTCCATACTTGCGAGCCAGAAAACCTCTTGCTTGTGCCTGGAAGGCGATGATGACGACGGTCAGTTTCAGGTCTCTCTCTTCCTCCAGCTGGGCCAAAACCCCTGTCCTGAAGAACATCTTACTCTGACCAATACGGTACAGGTTAGGATCCAGGTCCAGGTGTTTTACCTGGAGAAGAGGAGATTGATTAAAGGGGTCAAACAATACACATTATTGCAATAACCATGTTTACTATTCACTGAGGGGAAGAAAGCATTTAATCAACAGCAACATTTTGTTACAGACAAGTATCCAGCTTCATCCAGCTCACCATCAGACAACAAGCTTGTTTGCCATCCATGAAACCTTTAGGAATAGCACTGGCAGCCAAGATCTCGTATCTACAAACAAGAAAACAATAATCACTTTGCCATTTTATTTAATTACCGTCATAGTTAATTAACCGAGTACTACAATGAATTTAGCAATAATTTAAAGTCTGAAATGCTTTAATGTCAGGAAGTTTAACACGTTTGCAATAACCTAATTCTAATAATCAACAGGGCCAAGAATGTTCTTTGAACTATGTACTGCATACTGGCAAATAACCCTACCATACTTTAAATTCTTGGCGGAAACACAATGTTAATATGAATATATATGTGTAGAATTATTATGACTATTAGTCCGATTAGTTATTGCACCATATGAACGGCTCTGTGCTGAACACAAACTCTTAATCCCTCCTTTTTTTTTATTTTGAAGGTTTTGACCCAATGTTTAGTATGGTATTGTGCTGTTGTGATGATAATTCAGCACTGATACCATATTAATTCTTACAGGGCTAATCGTCACCTTGTGTTTTTAAATTCATTATTCATTGCTCTCTAGTGGTTACACTGAGGACCTGCAAAACTACAATTAAATTACTATTAATATGAGTACCTTCACAGTACTTAGTGGCCAAATGTATTTTTGTAACAAAGCTTCTGTTAACATACAGCCTTTGTATACAGCTGCTCCAAACTGAAGCAATACTACTATTTATTATTGATGCTTTTAAAGAATTTTGACAATAATTATGAGTTTAAATAGTCCCAGATAGGTCTCAAACCTTTGTCTGAACTCCTGGAACACGATGCGGTTTGGAAATCCCTGTCTGCATATTCGAATTCCTTCCAGCACACCGTTACACCTCAGCTGCTCCAGCACCAGGTTGGAATCCATCTTTCCAGCCTGAAGCACAGCAGCCAAACGGCAAGCACTGAATGTATGTACAAGAACAATCCCTTCTCTGTAGACTGTGGCTTATCTTAAATAAAATAACCTACCCTCTTCTCGTGGTTGGGAATGATGCAGCGGACAAAGTTGGGCTGGGTGTTGTGCAGCGTGGTCATCAGTTTGCCCAGAGACTCCTTGTACAGCTGACCCACAGTGCGGAACATGCCCTTTTTGGATTTAGTGGATGTGGGGACTGAACTTTCTGACATCTTGGTTATGGTCTCAAGGCCTACCACTCGATCCACTAACACAGGGGAAAACACAGGAAAGGATTTAAAACATGTTTGATTATAACTACTAAAAATCTAAATCTATTAAACGACAAGGAATAAATGCCCCCTAATGGATGACTGACTGTCTTTCCACAGATCCTGGATGAAGGTGCTGGAGGAGTTGTTAAGCAGAGCCGTCACATTGTCGTTCAGTGGGTCCATGTTCTTTGTCAGCCAGTTGGCGGCATTGTAATCAACCTAAAAGTGTAAAGTTTGTCAATATAATGTATAATATAAATAATATAATGTATATGGCTTAAATCTGGACATTACTTGTTAGTCAGACACATTTATTGCTAGTTTTGTATTTTCATGGTCAACTTAGCATATCACTTACTTTAGTGTTTAACTTTTTTAATCTATATTAATTTATGTCTATTGTGTGGACATTATTATTGTCTTCTATAGTCATCAGTGATCCTCACCTTACCAGCATAGTGCAAAACAGTAAACATGAGTTTGTCTTTGTGTTGTTTGGGTTTTGAGAATTTAACATGACCAGTGTGGGTGTTCAAAAGTTTGTCCACAAAGGAAACATCAGTGGCTTTGGGAAACCAGCACTCCTCATCCAGCAGAGCCAAGATGCCTGGAGGGTTGTTCTACAAGACACCAAAGGACAGAGAGACTCCATCTGAGATGATACAGTAAGTAAAAATAACATTGAACAAGCAGGGTGTCTATAGCAGGACACCATGAAGGAAGCTGCTGCTTACTAAAAAGAACATCACTGCACGCCTGAAGTTTTGCGAAAGCAAATTGACACTCATCAGTTGTCACATGCAGAGGAAAACATTTGGCTGTCATTCTGATATCCATACAGATTTTTATAAAATGCCTCCTCTCAGATCAAATGCAAATGCAATCTGGAGTGAACCTTCAGTAAAATTACTTCCCAGAGTTGATGGGAGCCTGCAGCCTGTGTGGTTTTAAACTTTTTAGTGTACTGCCCCACTGAATACAGAACATTGAAATGTCTAAATGTTACAAGGGCAATGTTTTAAACTTCTAATGTTTTGGATTTGCTTTGATTTGCTTTTACTAGAAGTAAGACAACCTACACAGACTATTTAACTTGATCACAAAATGCATAATTTCAACCAACTCTTCGTTCAAATAATTTGTTTTGCGTCATGTATCTGTGCTGACCGGTCTCTCTATGAGCTCGATGCAGGGCTGCAGGTCGAGTCCGAAGTCGATGAAGTTCCACTCGATGCCTTCCCTCTTGTACTCCTCCTGCTCCAGGATGAACATGGTGTGGTTGAAGAGCTGCTGCAGACGCTCATTAGTGTAGTTAATGCAGAGCTGCTCAAATGAGTTGTCCTGAGAAAGGGAAGCACAGTAGATAATTGTGAAATTAGGGATTAAAACATTATAATCAGGAAATGTTTGGTTTTAGTGGACATTCACCTCAAAAATCTCAAAGCCTGCAATATCCAAGATGCCCAGGAAGGAGGACGCCTGCCTCTTAGTCTTGTCCAGGGTCTTGTTGACTCTTGCAAGAATCCAGTGAAACAGACGCTCATACATGGCCTTAGCTAGAGCCTCCACTGCAAAATCAGCCTGGGGGGGGGGGACAAAGAGGAGCAGGATAAAAGCTAAGAAAGTTAGCTTTAAAGAAAGAAATAGAAGAGTATTTGTTTTATGTGTTTAGCAAATGAGATTTGGTTTGTAATTAACCTGCTGCTTGGTCTGAGCCTTCTGCACAACCTCCCTGCCCACTTTGATGCGGGGGGTGAGGATGGCACGGGTGAAGTCGGTCACATTGATGCCCTGCAAGTGGCACACCTTCTGAGCAGCTGTGTTAATAGAGAAAATCCCAGAATAAGAGGAAACTTTAGAAAGGTTTAGAGGCTAATTTACAGGTATCGGGGGTATTTTTGAATCATTACCGGTGTTGTCAGGCATAGTTGCCTGCTCACTGTTCCTCTCCTTCTCAAACTTGATGTTTCCCAGTTGGAGCACTGTGGATACCACCTTTAACATCCCTGCAGAGAGGAAGAAAAAACAAACAGACAGAAATCAGTAGTAAGTCAGTAAAAGTTAGAATAAGAGTTTTGATGAGCTCTGAGCAGCATGTACCTAATCTCTCCTCACTAGTGAAGCCCATGATCTCCATGGCTTCCAGAGTCTCATCAAACATGTCATTGTCCTCCTGACCAGGAATCTCCACGTGACCCGCTACCAGGAAACGATAGCTGTTGAAGTCCTCCAGCAGCAGCTCCTCTGCACAACCACAGACACACACGTTTGTATGGTAGTCATTGTGAGAACACTCATTGACATAATGTATTCAACCCCCTACTGTTGAGTAGGCCATGCTAATCTACTCTGTTTCAAATTTTAATTTATCATGTGTACAGCCTTACCCTCACCCTAAACCTTACTCTAACCAAAACCTAATTCTAACCCTAAAACCTAGTCTTGAGCTTAAACACCCTTCTTATTGTGACTGACTAAAATGTCATCACTTCATCCTTACTCCAGTAGTAAAAAATGTATGCTGGTCCCCACAATGTCACATGGCCACACACAGTGAACGATTTGATTAAACACAATGTGAACTGCTTCTTGTTCACGTTATCTGTGTACAGAAGAGAGCAAATGAAATAAATGTTTTCAGTTTTAATCTTACATCTTAACAACATTATTAGCTTCACTGGGATGATAATTATTGGACTGTTGTATTAGACTAAGCTAGTTTCAGCCATATATACCTAGTGAAGTGGCGACTGAATAGAATAGAAATAGAAATGAAATGATATAGACATGCATTTAAAAAAATGTTTGCACATTTTTGATGCTCACCCCTTATCTTGCCTTGTGCTCCTGCCACCATGTAGTAGAAAATGTGAAATGCTCTCTCTGTGTTGGCTTGACGAATACAGCGAGACTTCTCCAGCAGGTCTGATCAGGTCAGAACAAAGTTAAGCAGATCACCAGTTCTGTGTTCACATTTTATTTCAAGCTATATGGGACAACTTATTTGGAAATATAGTTTACCATGTTTTCATTTTATTTTTATGTAAAATAAAATAAAGACTAAAATTTTAATTTAATCTGGCAATAAAAAAGGATACAGGTGTCAATATTTGCTCCAACAATGTAACCGGTCACATCAAAGTTGAGCTTGATGAATTTTCCCTGTGGACAGTTGCAGACAGCAACAGGTACACGTCAACTGGAGTTAATAAAACAATTAACTGTGGCAAACAGTGAGTGTCGACTTCCAAGTGATTGAGGCACTTACAAATCGTGAGGAGTTGTCATTCTTGATGGTCTTGGCGTTTCCAAAGGCCTCCAGGATAGGATTAGCCTGCAGCAGCTGCTTCTCCAGCTCCCCCTGCAGGCACATGAAGATGTTACACATCTACATTCTTCCACATTTTACAATAAGTGCGGACAAGCTTGGGCCATTATATTAAATGTTTTATACTCACATAGGCCAGATTTCCTTGCTGCTGCTGCTGTAAGAGAAAGAAAAACAGCAGAAATTTGTCACAAGAGCTTTGATCTAATCACATTTAATTTTCTTCAAAATTGGACACCCACACGACAGCAGGATCAAGGGTCAAGCATCAGTAAATCTCAGTTACACAAATCCCAGATAGTTTATCGCTGGATTAAATGCAGCTGAGAGAAGAGCACCTTTAACTTTAAATGAGCACTATAAAGGATTTGTGGGGAAAATATTAATATAACAGCAAACAAATAACTCAAAGTTAAATCACAAGCCAATCACCCATGAATACAGCCCTTCACCATTAACAGCATGTTTTATTGTATTTTCTCAGTCATGGTGATCAAAATCAGACCGCGTAGCAGTACAGGGAGAGTAATCTGTCCTCACCTTGGTTTTAGCTGCAGCAACTGAATCCTATCATGTACAATAGAATATGTGATTTAGTATTTTGTGTTCAGATACATCAAAAAGAATTATGTATAAATAAATAAATAAATAAATAAATATATATATATATATATATATATATATATATATATATATATATATATATATATATATATATATATATATATATATAAACATATTTCTTACTTTATTATTTAAAAATCTGTTTTACAACATTATAATTCTCACTACACTACTCATATTCTACATATAGAATATGTATGAAAATATTCTCGTTTAGATGGTGATATTGACATTAACCTAACAAACTGAAATATAGGATCTATATACTTTCTCCACCACTGATTTCATTATCACAATTATCACACTGGCTTGTGTCTGTCAATGCTGTTTGTCAAGATTATGGCAGAAATACAACATATGCTGTGGTTAGGGAAGAGGTAAGATTGTTACTGAGCGGGAAAGGTCATTTTTACAACACATTTATCCCCCTCAGAAATGTAACCTTAACTGAGCCAAACCCTATCCTTTGTATGTTGAATTCGTTGATGTGTGATATTTAAATGATTTCCATAGAAATGTCTTTCATCTTTCTGAAAGCAAAAGACATTTTTACTCACAGGGTTGGCATCCTTCTTGCCCTTGTGTGAGGAGGCGACAACAGCCAGGTACTGAATCACCTTCTTAGTGTTTTCTGTCTTCCCTGCTCCAGATTCACCTCTGGGTGACAGACATTGGAATGAAAAATGGGCGAATGACAGAACGAATATAACAGAGTAGAGGTGGAAGACAAGAGAGGAGACCATAATGAAATGGCGATAACATAATAATGTGTTTTTCATTTTTAATTAAGTCAGTGCAATGTCCAACCTGAGTGAAGGCAACAGCATATGCATATGTGTGGGCTCACATGATGCACACTGTGATGGAAAAAGTATTATATGTTTTGACTCACGTGCAAAGAATTGACTGATCCTCCCGGTCTGTGGAGAGTGAGTGGTAGAGAGAGGGATGTTAAAACTGGGAAAATGTTGTTGACTGAGCTGAGCTCGTTAGTCGAAGCCGAACTGAACAGACCAGACATGAACTCTGAGGTGGTGCTGGCCGCTTCACTCGGACACGAGAGCTCTGAGATCTCGTTCAGAGGGAGATTAGCCTCCATCACTCACATCGTCTAAAAATAGAAGGTGGATGCAGGGCTCCTTTGCTGTAATCTTGTCTCACTGCTCCATGTAAGGCCATTGTGGAGCTGAATGGAAAGTACACAGCTGGTCTGAGGTCACCGATGGACCATCCGGAGACCAGCCGGCACGCTCTGAGGCCCCTTACTGCCACCATTCAACTCTTCTTAGGTAAAAATCTGTTTGTTGTTTCGATGTGAAGTATTGTAAAGTGTACTGGTGCTGGCTGGTCTGAAGTAGCAGCAATTCAACATCCCTTTCTTGTGATTAAGCTGAACTGACCGTTTAAACATCAATATAAATGAATCCACTTTCCATAAATACCAAACATACTGACAACGTGTTGGCACAGCAGTTACCTTGCATCATGTTCCTATAGGCATTGTCTGTGATGGAGTAGATGTGTGGTGGCACCTCGTGACGTTTCTTGCCCTTATACATGTCAATGATCTTTTCAGAGTAGATCGGCAGCATCTTGTAGGGGTTCACCACCACACAGAACAGACCTGAGTATGTCTGGCAGAGAGAGTGAGAGCAGTTCAGATAAAAAAAAAAAACAACTTTTGTTCATGTTCTGCTATGTTCCTGCAAAGAGAAAACACTCCATGAAATTAGATTTCATAAAATCACTGATTGCACAGTTCCATTATATAACTTGCTTATTTGGACTCATCCATAAAATAAATATTTAAGTTATGACTGTCTGGACCTTCTTTACATCGTCTTATAGCATAAACGGGCCAGACATGACATGAAGCCTATATTTGTGTCTCAGTGTATGGACAATTAAAAAAAAAAATCCAATATCACTTTTTAATTTTAGACTTTTGTTTTCCCGCAAACAAAATTTCCTGCAAGCTCTTCACGTGGTTTGTTAGTAGTTAGTTATTACATCTGTAATAACAGTGAGATAATGTGCACTGAATGAAAACACAGATCACAATCTAAAATGATTTAACTATTAAGAGGCATCAGATTCTCCTCCACTCTATGATTATGTGAAGATGACGGAGTGAGATTGTAATGACATGCAACAAAGGTTCTCGGCTGGACGTGATAGTGAGACTTTGCAGTTAATATTTGGGCATCTTTTTTTTTACATGTGGCTGCAGCAGATTGTTAGTGACATATGTGCATATTGTGCAGTTTTGATGAATTGATAAGCAAAAATTCCAAATATTAACAATTGTCAGTATTCGCTCCTAAATGTGAAACGAATTGTGAACGTGACTTTGGAAATTTTAATAATAAAATCAAACAAATAATCAACTAATTCACAAATAATCAGTACTGAAAATAATTGTTAATCCTAATTATCATAATAATCCTAGATCGCAGCATTTGAACCACCACTTTAAAAAAGTATTAATTTCTGCTGCATGAAATGCCACAACCAGCCTACACCCTGTTTAACATAAAAATAACTAACATATATTTAAAACCTAAACCCATAAACAAACATTTAACACAAGGCTTTACACTGACATTCTATCCAAGCTCTTAAACTATATTATTAGACTAAAAAGTTCACATTATTGAATTAAATCTGTATCATAAAAATCCTACAGCTGGTTACACTTAAACCGTAGATTTATGAGTGTTTTTCTAACATATTAAGTCCACATTATGTGACTCTGCATCAGCTTCAAGAGGGTAACAGCTCATTTTCAGACAGGTTATGAGATTTTTTTTGGGGCTGCTCAAACACTGTCTGATCATATAAGGACTGGAGGGACTGGAGTTCTTAACTTCCAGTGATCTTCATGGCAGTATGTATTACACGGGTAAGCTTGGATATTAATTTTTACATCCCGTACCTTATTAGACTTTGTAAGACTGACTGAAAAAATAAAAACATAAGCTGTTGATACTTCCAGTACATCGTCTGAGTCTATGTGGAGAGCACAGTGTCTGAACTAAGTCCTTAAACAAAGACTTTTCCACCTGAACCTGGAGTCAACATGGACTTCCAGGGATTTATAAGGAGAAATTAGTTGGCGGGTGTGGGCCCCAACATCTGATGTTAGGACGTTTTGACATATGTTGCAGATCTTTGGAAAGCATACGATATATAGATGTATATTCTGCTGCTCAACTACAACTGTGACTAGACATTCATCTCTAAAGTAGTAGGTTACGTACAGTACTGTGCAAAGGTTTTAGGCCCTTTGGATTTTAATCATGCAATACATTCAGACAGACCTGTGCATGGCTGCAAATAATTAAAAAAATATATTATTATTGACTTTTAGTGCCCAAAAACTTGTCTTTCACTAATATTAGTGAAAAGGCCTGGTGTTCTTGGCTCAAAAAATAAATCTTACAGGTTTACTTAATAACCATTATTAACCATTGTCTGCTTCAGAAAATGCAGAGTGAACTGTAGATGATGTTAACAGTCACAGTGAGGTTCCCACATAAGAAAACCAATACACATATAAAGTATCCTTTAATTTGCTGCAGGGGCTTATTCTTTGGCTCACTTAGTGCCTAATTATTCCTAATGCTATTTCTCTTTTTGTGTTTCTCTGTGCTAAATTCTCTTTCTCAGTGTGTCTGATAAAAATCAGACTGTACACTGCTTTTCTCTCTGTGGTCAGGCAGCGGTGAAAACTCAAATGTAATAACAGCTTAAAGGTTCAGATTAGAGTTAGCGGTTCTGTCAGGATCCCTACAGATATAAATTTACAAACGAGTGTTTGTTTCTCACATAGATCAGGCTGGAGAAGTATCTCTCGCGCAGGTTGTGGAGAACGGAGGCTTCGTTGAGGAAGGTGAGGGCGGCCATGTCCTCCACCTTACTGAACTTGGGAGGGTTCATCTTCTGGACGTCGTCTTTGTTCACCGTCAGCTTCTGACCATTGGAGAGCTCCACCAGCACCTGCAGTCAAGATCTCACTCTGTAATCAGGTTTCGTGTTATCTTTGAAGACCTGAATTTACTTCTAACTTATGTACTTAAGAGATGTGCACTTTAATACTGTACGTTGGTAGAAAAAGGCGTCAACAACCAAAACACAAAGGTAGGCAGACAAAACTGCCAAACCAAAACTGAAGCATACAATTTCATTTATTAATAAATGACCCCTTTTTAAAGCTTTTGCTATTTTGAGTAAAAACAAAAGTTGAAAAGTCATTAATTACTACTTATTAGTGACTGAAAACTAAAGTGCCCAGGTTTTTTTTTTTAGATTACATGTGAGCTTGAGTGCGTCTCTAATTTTAAAAGTTAAAAGGGTGGCTGAGAGGAGAGTTCTTTAGGCAGAGCCTAAACAAGTTTGTTTCCACTGTTTGATTGTTGCTTATATTCAGACATGCTGTTACTCAGTTTCTTACTGCAGCATCATCTGACATCAATGACACCATCATATTACCTGATCACCTTTCTCCTCCTTGAGGCTGGCTTGCTCAAAACCCTCCCTCTCTGACGGCACCCACACCATCTTCTTGGCTGCCCAGTCAGCTTGTGCCACCCCACTGTTGCGAAAATCATTTTCCAGGTACAGGTACTTGCTGTCATCAGCAGCTGGGTCAGCCATGTTGAAAGTGTCCCTGTTAGGAGCTAAATCAGCCGGTGGCGTACAGGCAAGGGTGTCTGAGACAATGTCAGGCGGTTCAGATGAAGTCGAGCTGATGTCTGGATCGTCACTGGTGACTGGATCGGCCTCTGGTGCAGCGATGGGAGTTGAATTGACTTCTGACCTCTGTTTGCCTTCTGGCCTGTTAACATACAGCCGCAGAAATCACACACTACAACAAGTTCTATTATTGTAAAACAATAAGTTGTCCATCTGCAAGACTGCAACAACAGGTACAACTGAAGAAGAACAAAGCGCCCGTATTTGTGCACATACTCATCATATTACATTTTCTACACTGGATGACTTTTTCAGAGTATTACCTCTGAGCCCGTGTTTCACTTTTCCACAGATATCATGACTTTGGTCCTTATTACAGGTCAAACTCCACAAACAAATAATTTTTTTTTTTTAAATCAGTTTGTATAATCTTAGTTATAACCTTTTAGTTTGCAACAGAGCTGGAACCAAGCATTATTTTCATTACTGATTAATCTTAATTGTCAGAGTAAAAGGTTACATGTTTGCAATGATATTTAATCTGCAATATATAAACCAGCACCATATGTCCACATTTGAAAAGCTGAGGAAATTTGTAAAACAATGAATCAGTTATCAGAATAGTTGCACATCATTTTCTCTTAACTGACTACCCTTGATAAATTGTTATATCATCAGCTTTATTTACCTTACTATCTACGGAGCCAAAGAAGACACCCGTTTTGACAGGCTGAGCAGTATTTTTACATGTGTTCATATATATAGCTTCTTCTTTACATCTCATCACACAAAAGACAGAAGTGAGGCGAACAAATGAGCATCAATAAAAAAAGACACATTAAGTCACGTTTCCTACCTCTGTCTTGCTCCCCTCTGTGACTCAAACGGCAGCTTTTGCATCTGACTGTCACAAATATCATTTCCATTTGGTTTTCATGAACTATCTGACAGATTGCTGCTGATAACAGCCTCGGTACATTTCCCTAGGTTTGCATGGAGCTACTTACTCACTTATCCTCGCCTCTGTCTCTTCATGCGGGTCACAAGGCTGCTTTGACCTCCAATTGAACAGCAGGCAATAAAACATGAAAAGCAGCGCACAGATAAACCCTATAATCAAACAACTCAGCTGCCATGCTGGAATGCCCATGTTTGGCTAACCCTTTACTCCTGGTAGCTTGGTAGCCCAGGAGGGATGCTAGGGACTTAGCAGGCATACTACCTTATAAGGTGCAGCTCATGTGTCCAGCCAAGCTTACCATTTACACCAAAATGGTGACATGTCACAAGGTGCGTCCATGTGTGGCCAGCAGCACACAGGCAGAGCTCAGCAGGTATGAGAGCAGAAATCAATATGCATCATCTGCCACTGATGTTTCAGCCATATTTGTTAGGAAACTGAATATTTCAAATACCTCCCTGAAGCTTTTCCCAACACCTGGATACATTTAAACCATGTAGCAGACTATTAACGTTGAATTACATTGTTTAAATTAAGTTTAAATTTCCCCTTCACTAGCAAATGTAACGCACTATGTTGCACTTGATGTGTTTTTGGTTTGAGACAGAACCTGTAGCTGCTTTTAAGCTTGGTTTAGAGTCATAATTAGGCTTGTAAATAAGTTAACGAGTCAAAGAGTTAAAGAGAAGAATTAAAAGTACATCTTCCTCTAACAAAGTCTTCCTACTCACCGTGCAGCGCTTCAGTCGTCAGTGAGGGATGGAGGCTGAACTCAGGATAGTGAGAATATCATGTCAGGTAAATGAAGTGATGATGATGATGGTGGTGATGATGATGATGCCGTCCTTCCTCCTCCACACTATTTAAACCGGACCGCGGCCTCTGGGGGCGGAGCATAATTGTCCGAGGCGCACGAGCCAGCAATCAAGAGGTGTGGTTAATCTGCCTTCAAATTAAGAGCCTGGGATTGTACACAAATTCTTAAAGTTATCTTAGGATGCTAGTTATTATTTGGTTGTTTTCAGGCTAAGTTTAAGATCCACAGCGTTTAGTTTATATCATTGAACTTGCCACTAGAAGATTATAATTTCTTACAAGAGAATGCTCGAAATAAAGCAGGCTAGTTCAAATGAACTCTGCGTCTCTAAAATAAATTAGCGCAACCATAAAACATTTCCCCAACAGAAACCCTTCTGTTTCAGAATAACGCAACCCATTGATAGTTTTAAGTCAATTTCATGATCATAGCCCAGCTTGTTTGTTAGAGCAGAAACTAAGAGCAACAACTGCAAACTCAATTCATATATATATATATATATATATATATATTATATATAAATATATTATATATAATTAGATATATAATCTAAATCATGTTAACTCTCTACTCAATGACCAGTAGGCTGTAGGTTTTACCATACATTTATTTTGAAAGGGCAGATGCTTTCCGTAGTACTACTCTGTGCGTGGGAGTTATGATCGTTTCCATGGTGACCACGCCAAACAACAGGGCAGCTCATACATGTCAGTTTTAGTTTGATGGATTTAATGAATTAATTTCGCATTTAACACAATAACAGAGTGTATTACTAGTAAAATGTCTGTCCGGGATGAGACTCTGGAGCCGGAGGACTTGGAGAAATTCTTCACCGTGTTTGACGGCTCCTCTCCAGAGGACGTGTCTCATGCCAGGCAGCTGTGGAGCTCTCTGTCCCTACTTCCGCCGCTGGAGTCCCGGCTGGTGTCGGCAGACATCCGTCAGAGGCTACCTGTGTCCCGGCCTCAGCGCAGCGGAGCCACCGCCGCCGCCGCCGCCGCTGCTGCTGCCAAACCCGCCGCAGCGGAGCCGCCAGGTGCCCCTGCACTCCGGCAAAGACGGGAAGAGAGACAGCGGTACGTGTCCATGGGGGACCAGAGGAGGGAGATACTGGCTCTGCTGAGGAGGCGGAGAGAGCAGAGGATCCAGAAGGAGCTCGTATCTGTGTCCTTTAAACCCAAGGTGAAGCTCAACAGAGCGAAAGCGATGAAACCTCAGCGATCTTCAGACTCGGAGTTGGACAAGGAGCTGGTCCAACAGCTGCAGTAGCAGCAGGACCCCCATCAACTGGACGTCAACTCTTAATGAGACAGTTTAATGTGACGCAGGTTGGCTGAGACCTGTTTCAGATATGGAGAACACATAATGCTTCATTTTCAGATGCCTTCTCATAGAGATGTAGCTCGTCAGGCTGTTTTTAAGCACAGGTCCACTTCCAGAATCAACAACCACAACATAGGTATATATGATGGATTATTTTGACATCTAAATTCTTCATGGAAGTACTTATTTTCACTTACCTTCATTAATAATTTGTTTTCTGGGCCTCACAACTTTATAATAAGTTATATTTCCTCAAGGGGATGAATAAAGTATGTATTAATATTTATGTAATTGATTTACACTTTTGGATAAAATATTTCCTGCTACAAACTATATTTAATATTCATGTTATGTTTAGGTTCTGATTGCATTTCTTGTGTTACGGCCTTGTCGGTGTCAGCTGTGAGACTAAGCTGCCCTGTCCATACAGTGCCGCAGGTGCAGAACAGAGCCAGTACACAGTAGTTTGCTTCAAATAGCATTACATAAGGTGAAGTGAAGCTCGAGTGGATATTCAAATTCCAAATGTCCAGTGGAGAAGGCCCAACCATAATAGGATAAGAAGAGTACTGCTGACTGTTGACTTTAGCTAATTTGGTTAAAGTTTTCAAAGCAGACAGAGCACACACCACACATCTGTAAATGCTCTTTAACCTCTCAAACCCTGATCATCTCGCTAATTCAGCCTTTAAGTAGCTTTCAAGCGATCCTCCGCCTCAAATCTCCTTCAATCCCCTGCAGTACTCGTTTGAAAAGGTACACTGCTTCTTCACAGTGTATAAGAACAGCATGCGGTCAATTTAAATTGAGTTACAATGAATCGGTGACAAGTTTGCATGGAGCAGATTAGTATTATAGTATACAGCCATATTTGGATGGAAGACATAGCAAGCATATAAATGGACAGCAGTGAATGGTTCTGCCCTTAAGAGAGAACTTTATTCCAGTACACTTCAAGCAAAGTTTGTTGTCTGCATAAAATCTGTGGCCAATGTGGCCAACCAAAAATATCCTATTAACAAGTAATGTGTACGTATCCAAGTGTCTTATTCCTCTGTGAGCTCCGTTGTTGTCCAGAACTAACACAAGTCTGCAGCCATGCTGGGATCTGTGTGAAGCAGTTACTGTGATGTTTAGCCTCCCATGTTCGTCAGCTGAATTCAGCATGTTAACTTTTATTAATCAGCACTAAACACAAAGTGGCAGTAGGTGACAGCTGAGGTTGATGAGGATGGGAATGGGAAACCTCAATTTGTTGGTATCCTGCCACAAAATATAAAGAATCCAGAATTGTCTCTCAAATAACTTGAAACTGACAAAAGTTATAAAAGAAAGAAAATATAAAAAATAAAACTAATTCAAATCTGACTTTGCCTTTGATTTTTGACTCAGCAGAATATTTTAAATAATATAACAAATTAAATTGGTCTGGATAAAGTTTGAGATACCTTGATAAAATATTCTGAATTATTGGGTTAGTGATGTAATATCTCAAACTGTTTCTAGGAATTAGCACCACCATATTTAAATGGAGAAAAGTAGCCTCTCTCTGCTGTTTGGTATCAACGTGTGCACCACACTAAACATGCCCTAGACACTGTCACACACTTAGACTCAAGATCACTGGTCCAGGTTTTAACATCTCCTGTTAATAGTAAGATGTAATGATGAGAATTTGCCATGAGGGGTCAGTAAACTCTCACTGTATATGTCAGTGTGTGTTGGTTCTTCTGCTCCTCAAAGACAAAGACGGTAAAATCAATTTCACAAATAAAATAAGCTTAGGAAAACTGAATTTAAGTTGTTTATCTGCCTCACAAATGTCTATCTGCGTGTGTGCGCTCCTGAGTTGAACCCTGACTGCTTTCATCCAGATAATTCACCATAAAAATCAAGAAGCTCTCTGTCTGTGTTGGAGTCTAATATCTCAGCCCACTAGTCTCTTTTCTCAGGGGTGGAAACAGATCACTGTAATATCTGTGTCCCAGCTGTTGCTTGCTCACTTTGTGGCACTTCATTGCTGCTCGTCTGAGAGACGCACTCAGAGGGAGTATTACGGTCAGGGAGAACTGATGTTCCTGATATTTAACTGACATTTCAAACAGACCTTCAGGAGGCTTTACTGTCTGATACAGAGCTGACATGAATGCTCAGCTGAGTGAAGCCTTCCTGTCTCCTCTTCCCTGTCAAACCTCCTGTTGAATGGATTCACATGCTGACATCAAGGTTTCATAAATTCTTCAATTTTACAAACAAGATTTTTAGATGAGTCAAAAGTTGAGCTCCACATTTTTGGTAAACACTGAATGTTTTTTCGAGGTATCAGTGCTGTTTTGAATTCTTCTTTATGATTAAAAGTGATTCACCAATTATACAAGCATTTCATTAAATTTTACATCACATATCTGCGCACGCTTGTCATGGTGTGTGTTCTCTTGGAAACAAGACATTGCACATGAAAATTTGAGCCTGAGATGTTCAGAAATGACTCACTCATATCAAAGTCCTGGATCTGGGCTATTTTAAAACGCAATAATTTTCCTCTTATTTTACAGCTTACTGTAATGTCAAATAGTTACTAGAAAATCAAAGTAATAAATGCATTATTGTGAGCTCCAGTCTTTGACCTTGGATCTGATGAAAAGTGTGATAGAGCAGCTCTTCTACCCACTCTGGATGAACAGTTTAGAGGGACATATTCACACTTGTAAAATATGAGATTAGTTATTGTGCCTATTTCCAACGAGAAAGAATGAAATCGATCAGCCAACAGCTTATACTAGAAGAAAGAGTTTTTAGTAGTGAGCTATCAGCCTCACTAGGTCCAACAGTGCCACAGTGTAATTTGACCCCTGCTGTAGTCAGCCCTTCTCCTCAGACTGTTACAGGACTAGTCTGCAGGCTACTCCTGTCCAGATCACTTCCTAATTTACATATGGTGCACCGTGAAAATGAAAATAGCAGTGAAATGATTATTTCAGGGTATTTTTTGAGTAGAATAACTGAATAACATTGAAAAACAAATAAATAAAACAAAAAGAAAAACAATGGAGACTTTTATTTTCTATACTGAATCAAATGACATGTAATATGACAGAGCTTTAAAATGGTTGCTTGATGAACCCCAGGGAGAATTATCACCAGCTCTCCAGCTCTATGGAGCTTTTTACTTACTTTTATATTTTACATTTTACAACACCGTTACTGCAGTCCAGTGAATTACAGCCTTAATGTCATCAGAGACATGCATGATTCAGCGTGCTGCTCTCTTGCAAGTGAGCGTCTAAATAGGCGATTGCTGTTGCCAAATGCTATAAAAATCACTTTTTATATAAAATTATGTAAGCCCCATCATTCCTCAGAGTTATCCGCAGAGCTGGGCTGCCTTTACCTGACAATGTGCTTGAAGCCTGTTGTTCTTCAAATCCATTTTAACTACAGTTACCAATCAGCAGCTGGGTTTCCAGAACACAGAGA